>NC_089821.1:140996299-141361330 GCF_035046505.1 Tiliqua scincoides | reverse complement strand
ATCTCTCTCTCTCTCTCTCTCTCTCTCTCTCTCTCTCTCTCTCTCTCTCTCTCTCTCTCTCTCTCAAGAGAGAGAGAGATGGGACTGAAGTCATTTTGAGTCCCTACTCTTTTTGAGTCAGTGGGCCTGAACTGCAAGTTGAGTCAGAGGTCAGTGATGTCCATGACTCAAGTTCTCAGAAACAGCTGCTTGACTTGAGTAGAGTGAGCCTAAGTCCTGGAATAAGACAGTGGGGCATAGTAAGTACTAGGGAGGGCTTACTTCTACTATTCTTAATTTACACAAGGATTAATGCAGAAAAACATAAGCACTAGCTAGTAATACTGCAAATAGAGGCGTCCTCCCATATCCGTGGGTCTGGTATTCCATGGCCATTAACTTTGTTCAGGTGCCTAACCCTAACACCAAGCAAAAATGCTTCTTCCTTTTACTGAACACTATAAGCATACAAGCTTACAGCACACCATGCACTCAGGCAGCCTGAACACTTGAAGAGACTAATAGAACATTAAGAGAAAGCACAAAGGAACAAATGTTCCTTACCAAGGGGTAGTGATACAGCGGTAGCCATTTTGGCATCACTGCTTTGATGGGGAGGAACAATACGGTTGTGTCCTATGTTTTAGAATTCTAGACTTTCAGCATTCTTAATCATAAAAGTCCTCTTTGGACAAACACAATGCCTGGGGTGGGGGGTGGGGTGCTATGGAATATAACAGGCTAACAGCCTTGCTTGCCAGCACAGTCCCAGATCTTCTCTAATTGTGGATACTCTCCATAGACAGAGCATATCTGAGGAATACTCTTCCCCATTCTTAATTAAGTGGAGATTACAGTGATTTGCCTTGACTACTTAGAGGCATTTTGCATATGCTCAGAGTCTTCCCCCAAGTTTAGCAACCTGGTTCTTGCTTAAGTGAAAACTGAATCCACTCAACCAATGAATCTTGGGAAATTACCCCTTTCAATTCTCATTCTCACCTTTCTTGTGTCAGAGGCCAACAGCACGGAGGATGGGGAGATGCTGAATGAAGACTCTCAATTGCCAAAAGCAGACCTTCAGTGCATGGCACAAATCCTCATGCCTCCTACAGCTTGGAGAGGGAAAATACAAAAAATAAAAGGAATTAAGCAAATTGGTCCTATTTGTACAATTTGGGCTGCAACACACATTACAGAATGGTCTTGACACCAAATTTACATTTCTGTGATGCAGAATTTTGATTATGATTTTTTTTGGGGGGGAGCATGGTTCCTTCAAAAACATGCACCGCTCTGTTTTAACTGTTCCTGAGACAGCACAAGCAGCCATTGGCAGAAATGCATGCAAGGACTTCTCTGACATTAGTGGTGGATGGAGCATCATTGCACATCAGAGTTTCATAGAGCTTTGTACTAGGAAAATTGAGACTGAGCATTGTCTTTATAAGCAAGAAGAAAATATGGATTACAGCTGTATTTAACAAAAAATGTTAAAATGCATTTAAAATAAAATACAAACAAAAATGTCATTTGATTGGAATTGTATGTTACTGGCACTCTAGCGATTGTTGTCTGAAGCATTTTCCTATTTTCACCAGGGCTGGAGGCCTTTCACACTGAAATCTCATAAAGTTAGGCAAGTCTTTCAATTTGGGCAGTTGAATCATGAATAATGATGAAAGGCGAGTATTTGTATACTCCATGCCATCATACATGGATAAATACCAATGTTTCAATTAGAGTTCCTAGCAGCTAATATACCGAATTATGTAACATCGTGTGTGACATTTTGGCCTTTTGGATAACAGCTGTTGGAGAACATATTAAGGTAAACCTTGATGACATAACTGAGGGTTTATTGTAAATCTGCGATTATTTTGATGCACAGGGGTATCATTCAGATTCATGGGGAGAACTCCCTGTACTACTTCGTCTTCATTCACCCTGCTGTAAACCTACAATACCATGGAGGAGATTTGCAGAAGTGGCTGCACTGGCAATGCAAGGCTCAGCTCTCCAATAAACAACCCCCAGCAGTCATTTGCATGCCAAGCTTGCAGGCAGCCTGTCTGAACATGGAAAGAATGCCTTTAGGCAAGAGGTGGCACAAAAGACCAAAGAGGATGTGCCTGTCGTTAATAAGCAGAGACGATTCTAATCCATGGGTGGGTTCACAGCACGTCAGTACACACAGTGTGGAAACCGACACAAAAAATGCTGAAGAACACATCTAAATCGCACCGCTTTATACTCTGCGCTCCACAAATTTTAACACCTACGCTTTTCAATTGGATGCATCGATTGACCTAATTGTTGTGTGATCTCGGGCTTGCAGTGTTCCATCTTAATGTCTGAGCATGCAAATGGTACAGCAGGAAAAGTTGGCAGGGCTGCTACAGCCATTTGAGTGATGTAGTGCGTATTTACTTTGCAGGAACTTGATGCAATGTCACTTAAGGGTCAGGATACTTGTAACAGAACCAGTCTCTGAAGTATGGTTAAGGGTCTGAGAGAACACCAATGCATCTCTCCCATTCCAGAACAAATTTCTCCCCCTTATTCCTTAGAGGACATGGGTTATCTATTTCCTTTTCCCTACACCTTTTCCATTTTCGGCCTGATCTGTTTGCAAAATCTCAACAGTTTGGCCACAAAGGAATCCATGGATCACAACATGCTATTTGTTCTCACTGAACAACACATAACATAGCATAACATAAAGAGTTATACTCTTCCTTTAATAAGGTACATACTATGGTGCTATTGTGACCTGTAGTAATCCAATAAATGTCATAAAGTTCAGAATGCTTTCATTGCCAAAATTTTGGGGCAGTCACTACTATACTACAAAAATGGCCTCTGTTGCATCTAATTGGATGCTGGGATAGTACCTCATTGTCATTTGTTTGGATTTACATTATAATCAGGTAGTTGTCCCTTCTCTAGTTTCTCATTGGATGTAGTCAAATGAGCAGGTTCTGTTCAGGAATATCACTGCTATGTTCAATTTAAGAGTTACTGGGACTACCAGAAAATGTGCATTCATAACACCTTTTGAAGACACCATTAGAGTCAGAAATACCCCAAGGTGTCCCTGGCTGGCAATGTAGACTTCTGGATGACTCACTAGTTAACACTGAATATGGAATCTCTGTAAACTAACTCAGTAAACTACTTACTTGTCTATCAGTACAGACTGTGCTTGTGTGGACTAATTCCCACACTCTTTTCACCAGCACTAGCATCTTTCCCCAAGGAACATTTTCTACACTGATCACTTTGAAGAGATACACTGGCACTGCCATTAACCACAGACATAATGAATCAGGTTCTCATTGACCCTTTTTCAAAAACCCTAATTAGACTTAACCACAGTTCTTATCAGTGCTGATGTATCTCTTGCCTGGTATTAAGGTGTGTGGGGGAACGTTCACTCTGAGGAAGGGTGTGGCCATAGGGATGGGGTGCATACACCAACCTGTAAAGGGAAAGAGGGAGGGCATGCCATGAGTCTACCTCTAACCATAAATTCCAAACTGTAACCAGTAGGGCACAGTTAGCACTTCTCTTCCCTTGCAACTACTTTAGCCACCATGAGCAGTTCTGCCTTACGCTGTGAGAGTTCTGAAAAAGCAAATAACACCTACAGTATAAAAGCATTGTCAGAGCACTCAAGGGTTAAACATACTATCGGTTTTCCAGTGTTTTAGTTACGTGAGGGCTCAAGAGTACAAATTGCCTTTTCATTTTCATGCCACAAAACCAGCTGAACTGGACTTTAGACTGACATGAAAGGGATTAAGCACTAGCTAGCCCATACCTGTTACATCATGCAGTTGGGGCACCTTGCAGAGCTACACGAAGAATGTGTAGAGTTAATCAGGTGTGTGCTAATAAGATCTTTTCTTTTCTATAAAGCTGCGGTTCTCATTCTGGTTAGGCAACATTAGGGAAGCTGAAAGTCACCATTCAAAACATTGCATTCCTTGTCATTGTATAAACCCCACCAGGAATGCTACCACTAATCCCATTGATTAGCTGCTGTAATGACTCAAAGGGTGTGGACCATCATAACAAGACTTTGCATGCAAGATCCTGCAGTAGAATACCTGATTGGGGGGGGGGGAGAATGAACATGCACCTGGTAGAAGATCATATCTGATAAAAGATAATCTTCTCATCATACACTAAACATTGCAAGAGATTTGAAATGTCAGGCACATAGATAAGAATCCCCCTTTTTTTGTTTTAAACAAACAGGATAGCCAAGATCACCACTGTATACAAGCAGCCTAGAAATTGATTTCCATTTGTACTATCATAGCAAATTGAGTCTAATCTTGCTCGTTTCGCAATTAACAAGTAGATCCAGCTAAACATTACAGTTGCATGGGATGAAACACTTTTTTCTAAGTCATTAAATCTGAGGGTTAATTGCCATTAACAAATCTCCAAATTTGTTTTTACATTTGGGAGGTGAATGTATTAGTCACATGAATGTTGCCCCATTAAATCTGATGAGTTTTGGTTTTAACAAAAGAGACATCTGAGTTAGCGCAGTTTCCTTTTCAGTGTTCATTAGCTCAATTAGTTTTGTTAAATAGTTAGACAAGTGAACGAATTGAACTTCAATACTGACATCACTGAAATCCACCACAAAGTGAAGAAATAATATCCACCTGAAGTTACAAAAATAAGGAAAGTAATGATGATTAAATTGAATCTTGATAAGTTTATACATGATTTCATTTGATCTTAATAAATGGGCATCCCTAAACTTGTCTCTAGGGGGAAAAGGGAAATGAATATTATACCCTGTATTATATATGTATTGCATGCAATCTTTTTATATATACCAGAAAGTTATATTAATAAGCTTTATACTTTGTTTAGGAAGTTTTTATGGGGCTCTACAACACCGAGGATATCCTTAAAGAGGATGCAATTGACATACAAAGAGGGAGGATTTGGACTCTGCGATCTTAGTTTGCACCATTGTGCTTACCTGCTAACTTTTAGCAACAGAGGGACAACCAGCAAAGTGAGATGCCATCATGGGTTAGGTTAGAAATGTCTGTGTTAGCCCTATTTGTTCTGCCAAGCTCCCTGTTCTGAGCTTTGCCTAGAGATCCTATGCCCACTTTAAGGCCAATTAGTTTCCCCAGCTTGACTACAGCTAGATCTGCCTGTATCTGTAGGAAGGAGACAAGTAGGTGGCTTGCCTATAAGTCTGCAGGGTTCCAGCTCTCCAAGCAGCAGTCCTTTTGGGATACAGGAGTGGCACCACCTCAGTTCTCCACCACTCAGTTCACTCTGTTAGATCAGTCCGTAGGTCAGCACACCAGTTCGCAGTTCATCCTCCAGTCCATTCATCAGAGTGCCAGTCAGTTGTTTGCTTGCCAGTCCATGAATCAGTGTGCCAGAAAGTCAGTCCAATAGGTAGAGCCATGAGTCAGCCCATAAGTCCACAAGCCAGTAGGTCAGTTTAGCCAAAAAGTCAGTTTGTTTTGCCAGCAAGTCTCCCCTCCCCTCTCACTACAACCCACACCCTCTCTCTGCATCAGGTGCTCTTTATATCCTGTAATGGCCTGACTGCCTCTAGTGGCTGCAGCTGTGCAGCACACCCTCTGCTCAAAGCCCAGGCCTTAACTCTTAAAGGAGTCACTGCTGAAACCACATGCTATCTCCTCGCCAGATCTTCCGCAATTCCAGTAAACCATTGTGTAAACAGATAGCGCTGGGATCTACACATGTTAAATAATTGACAAACGCCCATGGCAGTAAACTTGGCAAGTCATATTTGGAATACGATGGCACAGAAATTTGAATTTGACCCCAATTCACACTCTAGATTAATGTTATGGATTGACCCATTTTAAAGATCTTTTTATAGAAGATCTGGTCCGATAGGACAGTTTTCACATTAGATCAACTTATTGATCAGGACCAGGAATTTTTCTCATTTGAGAGACTTACTGAGCAGAATGATCTTCCAAAGTGTGTTAATGCCTACAATTGTGACACTTATTAATGTCTAAATTTGCTCCCTCAGCATTATTTGCTTCGCAGACTCCTCCACTTCTTGAAGCTAACTGGCTATCTCTATTATTTCCTAACTCTCACCTGGGTCGGCTTCTGTTGTAGATCTTCAGCCCCAGTTACCTATGAGGCCACAAGGTCCTGGCGGGGCAGGATGTGCACCCACGCCAAAAGACAAAGACCAAAGACAAAGACAAAGGGCAAGACACCCCTTTGGGCTTTGTTTTTTATACTTCACAGGCTACCAGGATAGGGTGACTCTGTACTCATTTTAAACTGTCCAATCAGAAACCCTTGAGGTCAGAATCTTCTCGAAGCGGGGCTGGATGCTAGTCCTCCTAGTTCTCCCCCTCCCCACTGGAGACTCCTGGGTGCCTCTCTGGCTACTGAGGTGCTACATTTATCACCTTCCATGAGTTGTAAATTCCTTGCAGCTAGGATGCAAGCCATTTCTATGTTACTGGGTTACTTTGGTTCAGGCTTTGCAATGCTACTAGGCCTAAACTGCACATATTCATGACAAGGGGCCCAAAAGAAACTTCATATCCCAAAAGGAGCCCAAAAGAAACATCACACCCCCAAAAGGAGCCAAAAGAAATGTTGTATCCCCTGATAAAATTCCTCCCAGAGGCTCTGGTTGTTACCAGTGAACCATCTGTGTTACATGGCTCACCATACAGACATAGAGACACCATACTGACAAAGCATGACTCCAGTGGTATAGAGAAGACCACTTACTTTGTGCACTGAACCACTTCACCAAAATGAGTTACAATGTGGTAGGCAGATTCCTCAGCGTGAGGTTTTTCGATCCCCTCAATTTTCAAAACAAATCTTCATCCCTCTCACTGGATATCATCAGGGTCAGAATAAAGCACTGGGAAGCCCTATTAGCTTCTGAATTTCCTTCTGCTGCTCCCTCAAACCTTCTACCATGGCAAGTACAACATTAAGGCCCAAACCCTAACCCACTTTCCTGCACTGGCATAGCTGTACCAATGGGACATGAGCTGCATCCTGCAATGGGGGGGGGAGCGCGGCGGCACTCATGGAGGCCTCCTCAAAGTAAGGGAATGCTTGTTTCCTTATCTAGGAGCTGCATTGCCCTTATGTCGGTGCTGGAAAGTGGGTTAGGATTGTGCCCAAAGTTTCCTTCTCACCAAGCATCTACACAGCACTACAGTCTTTAGCCACCAGTTACATGCTATTGCTGACCTTACCACTATTTATATCGGGGTGGCCTGACGTATCACCTCTTGGACAGAAATTGTTTGGCTAAAATAATAGATAGAAAAGACTTTCCTTTTACTGCTTTCATGCATGTTCCTACAAAGGAATGAGATCTGATGGCGCATGAAAAGATCAAGCAACTCATAAGGAATCCCAAAAGCAACAGAAGCAGTTAGACAAGGAATCTGGGTCGGAAGGTGTTACTGTCAATGGGTAAATAGCAGTAGCCCTTCAGCACTGGCATCCAGTGAGGAAGAGAGCAAACAAGGTGGAATGTGGGCACAGAGGAAAATCTTCAGGATTCTTCAACAAGCCACAAAGCTAGGGATGAGTGAAAATATGTGCCAGGATCCCAGAGCCATGGGCTCCAGCATAGCATCAGTTGGAAGACTGCAAAAGGGCAAGCGCAAACATGAGCATCTCTCTGAACTTCATGACCATGCAGTTGTTGTTTCCTTCCTGCACTTGTGTGTGTGGGGGGGGGACGACAACACATGTGTCAATTCAAGTTAAGTAACCCACTACTAAAGAGAGACTGCTTGAAGACCTGCTAAGTTCAATGAGACTTACTGCTAAATAAGTATACATCAAATTGCGAGTGTCACCTGACCACAACTTCTTTGTTTGTGCTTACCAATATGACAGTGTTCATAAGCAAAATCTTTACCCCCTACTCTTTCCATGTAGGTCAATGTCTATAAATCTAGAAAGCGATACGATCCACTAGAAACAGTGGACAAGGAAGGCATTTGATAAAGACAGTAAAAACACCATCAAAGGCCATTTTTTAAAAGTTAATGACTTCTCATTAAGTGACAAGCCACTGGCGTAGCTAGAGGGGGGGCAGCACACTAAGTTGTGCAGGAAACCTCCCTGTAGCATGCAAGCCGCTCCTCCCCCTTGCCTTGGGAGCCATTCACCTCCATTTCCCCCCCCCACATGGCTCCAAAGGAGAGGGGAGGAGCCACTTGCACGCTGCAGGGAGGCTCCCTGCAAAACTTAGTGTGCCGCCCCCCCCTCTAGCTACGCCAGTGTGACAGGCAACACCAAAGTAAGAGGCGTTTGAAGAGAGAATATCACTTTCCCAGCTATTTATTTTGCAGTAACGCTATAAACCTTTGGGGTATGCTTTCAATTAATCCAAGGCAAGAATCAAGTTTTATTTTTGTCCTTGCTCTGCTAGAGGAAGAAATGTTAAGTCTGGTTTCCCAAGGAATGTAACTGATATGTGCCTTAATCAGCTGCCTTTTCCACCCAGGCCCCCACTGAATGTCCAAGGATGTGTTTTCAAGGGGGGGGGGTGTTTGTGTGTATTTTTTTCCTCTTAATTAAAGGAACTTGGCAACCGGGTGATTTATTGGTAATGAATCTTGCTGTGTCTTCAATTGCATGGTCACTTTTGGCCACTGTTTGAGTTTACCAACATAAATTATGCCTTTTGGTGGCTAAACAAAGTTAAAGCCGCAATCAATCAGGCCCACCGGGTACACTTGGTTAAACCTTTCGCCAACATAAATGCAAACAAGCCTTTTTGCTTTGACATGCTTGGAAGAATGACATCATACTTTTCCAAACAAGACCATCACGGGCCAGGCCCAAAGCAAAACACAATCCCCCTCCAATGAATCAAATTGCAGGAGTCTAGACTTGGTTGCACTGATTGTTCAACCCTCTGGCTTCCCTTCCCTTCTACTCTCGAGTGACCACATTATAAAATCATCTACATGTTGAACTACATTTTGCATTTTCTGCACAATTACATTTTGGCAGGAAAAGCATCCCTCTTCTATTCACCCACTGGAATGTTTTGAAAGTTTACTGAAAATGCACAACTTGCCAGTGGAGGGCCAACTCGGTGCCCCTTCCCCCTCACTGTTATGTCTGGAAGTCGCAAAAGGGAGGAAGGGTACAGGGGGGAGGAAGAGGATGAACTCCACAGGCATCCCTGACAGCTCAGACAAGCACAGTTCAGAGGCCTGCAGAGAGACATTCCTGCTCTTTTACAGTCTGCCTGCAACAGGGACTTTTACAGCTGGTTTTAACAAAACAGGCAGTGTGCATTTTCTCAGTTTTGAAAAAGCTACCTTTTGCACAGCTGGATTTCAGGGCAGTCACAGGCTGCCAGGATGGCAGAACACTGAGAATGGAAAGATTTTACTTTTTTTAAGTAACATTTGAAACGTTATCCTCCAAGATAAGGAGGCTATCCAAGATAAGGAGGACTGTACACCATGAGCGTGTTCATTGTAAATCCAAACTTTTCCCTGGACTGGACAGGTTTCTTACGAGAAATATTTCCAAACATTAACGGTTGGGATCATTTGAATTAAGATGTAATTATTTTTGGAAATTCTTGTGCATTATATAGAAGAAGTCACCATTCTGAAAATTCTTTCAATCGCCATCCTTGCAGCATTTGTAGAACTGACACCATGGTTGCCTAGTTCAAAATCTAATTCTGTTATTGACTGAGGTGGAAGCCCAAACATTTAAGCCTCTGTTTTATTACTCATTTCTTTATATACTGTATATTTTTGTGAACTGACTCCATCCCACTAGGATCCATTGCCTACTTGCATACAGGACTATTTCATTGTTATTCAGATTATACATATTTCCTAAACCAATATAACAATGTAACAAGCTTCTTTAAAAAATGTCAGGCAATTTCTCACCGAGACAACACTTGGAAAAAACTGGCATGTTGGTTATGGCCAAAGAGCCTCATTTTTCCTTCTGCACAACCACACAGAAGTAAAAAGTTTTGCCTATCAGAGGGGAGAGTTGAGAACCCACCGCCATTATATCCACTGGACACACAGATCCCCATAAACATTGGGGAAGTATGTCTGGTTTAGGCCTAGTTCATATGGATGTGTAAATTCTGGGCTAGTTGTAGCCCAATTGGGCTGATTCAGCCCAATTAGGACTCTTGGCTGGGAAGGGGGGCTTGCTGTGACAGAGAGTAGGTCACCCACAACCACAACATTGCAGAGAGGTAAGCTTCCATGCAGAGGCTAGCATAGTGTGAAGAGCTCCCACTGTCTCCTCTCACCCACTGCTGTTTCTGATGGACCCAAAATTGGGCCATTGTGGAAGCAGTTGGTAGTGATGCAACATCAGCGCGTCACTGCCAATTTCCTTCTGGGTGCCACACCTGTCCTGGGCCACTGCCGTTTGTCATGGTAAATGGGAAGGGGGGGCTGTGCAGTGGGGGCCCCACAAAACAAATGCATGGGGCCTTACAAGGACCCTGCAGAATTGGGCCTACACTTCCTAAGGCCAGCCCTGTGTAAACCTGTGCCAGGATTGTACCACTTGAGACTACTGGTAGGGCTTACATGATGGAATGTTCCTCCCTAGGGAAAAAAAAAACTCTTCACAAATAAAACAACATGGTGTCAAGAACAACCCTACTCTGGTCATCTGGTTTTCTGTGTGGAAGAAATAATACTTTTTTGATATTTTTTTGAAAGTCATGAGAGCTTCCACCTGCAGCCAGTGGAAATGTGACTAAGAGCCCAATCCATAAGGCATGTTTGCAGGCCCTACCGCCAGGTGAGCACCAATGGTAGCCCAGCACTGGCCAGCATTGGGCTACCACCAGCCGAGCACCCAACCTTCACCACTTGGCAGTCGCGTGGACTGCCAAGCAGCGGAGAAGTAAGCGGGGGCGTGGGGAGAGGCGGGGGGAGTTATTCCGGGGAGGAGGGAGGCAGGCAGAGGGCAGGAAGAGGGCAGGGAGGAGTAATTACGAGGAGGCGTGCCAGGGGGAGGGAGCGTGGAGGGAAGTAGGCAGTGCCGGTGGAGCAACGCTTCACTGGATCCAGATCTTCTGTGTTGGGCTCACCACCCTACATGGAGGCTCTTGATTCACCGCTGACCTTTTCGTTGGTGGTGATTCGAGTAGCCCCATTGCGAGGCTACTCTCTTTACACGGGAAAGAAGTCGAAAGTCCCCATCTCCCGAGGAGGCATCAGCAGCTGCCCAAAGTGCACAGGATGCAGCAGCAGCCATTTTCAGCACTGCCACAGTCGCGCACCCCGGGCAGCACAGGATTGGGCTATAAGGCAACAGCAGCATAAACAACAAAACACATGAAAGGTTAAAGCATAATCACATAGGCCAAATACCTAATACAATAAAAAAAAGTTTTAGCAACTTGCCTACAAGACTGTAATTTGGCAGCCAAGCTGGAGGAAGTGAGCTCCACACTATTAAAAAGACGATTAAAAAGCCACTATTAAAAGACTATTAATATGCCACTATTAAAAAGACTATATTGCATGTCCCTGCCGGCTGAACTTTAGTTTGTGACAGGCCATGGAGCAGACCCTACAAAATTATCTCAACCAATGTTTCTCAAACTGTGGGTCGCAAACCAATTTCAGGTGGGTCCCCATTCATTTCGATGTGTATTTTATTTTTAATACCCCTGCTAACTGACTAAGGGCCCAATCCTATCCAACTTTCCAGCACCGGTGCAGCCACAATGCAGTCTCGAGGTAAGGGAACAAATGTTCCCATACCTTGAGGAGACCTCTGTGACTGCCTCCCCAACACAGGAAGCAATGCATACCCCATTGGCACAGCAGCACCGGCACTAGAAAGTGAGATAGGATTGGGCCCTAAGAGGGGGTAAGCAGGTGCTCCTCTTTTATTTAGCAGGGGGAGAGTAACTGGCCCACCTCACCCCAGCAGTGTCTTTTCTAGTGGCTGTCTGCTGGTGTTCTTTTGCATCCTTTTAGACTGCAAGCCCTTTGAGTTGTTTGATTTTCTCTGTAAACCACTTTGTGAACTTTTTGCTGAATAGCAGTATATAAATATTGTTAATAACAGCAACAACAACAATCTGAATAAAACAAACCAATCAACAACAACTACCTGACTGTGCAAAAATCTCATAATAATAATATATTAGACTTGATGTTACCGTGGTATGCGACTATATTTGGGGAAATATTACAGATCTGTACTTTTAACAGGGTACTAGGTATATTGCTTTTAACGATGACAGTCAATGGGTCTTACTCCTGGGTAAGTGTAGATAGGATTGCAACACTGGGACATTTGGGGAATTATTTTTTAAACAGATCAGCAACTGCTTGGGAGGGTTACGGGGGGTTCTTTTTATTTTAAATAAATTTTAAAAACTTATATTAGTTTTAAACTTTTAATTTACTTAATTGATCTGATTTTGTCATATGGAATGCTAAAAAATTTCCTGCTTGATGATGTCACTTACAACTATGACATCACTTCAAGGTTAATGACATCATTTCTGGTGGATCCCAACAGATTGTTATTTTAAAAAGTAGATCCTATTGCTAGAAAGCTTGAGAACCACTGATCTAAATAATGATCTCAGTGATCCCATCTTTCAGCAAATAATTTAGGTGTAGTCTTGTTGGCAGAGGCTCTGCAATCCTCTTCCAGTCTGTAGGCAATATTTCCCCACTCCAGCATCCCTAGAACATGTTTCTAACCCAGAACAATACTACCTGTTCAGTATATTAAAAATCTTTTGTCCAAATGCAACATCTCTATTGATTTTGCAGGAAAGAATTAGATTCCTGCATAATTGTGCTGTGGATCTTTCCAGCTCCAAAGCTCACATGCGTTTTGCATTCCAATCATATAATGTTTTGCTCCATAAGTGTTCCACCATGGGGGGAGAAATTATTATTAACAAAAGCAATCACAATAACAGTGTTTCTATACCGCTTTGAAAAAAGTTCACGAAATGATTTACAGACAACATCAAAAAATTGTACCAGAATAAATTTTTAAACAGATTTACAGCCCATTTCTACGGGGCAGCCCAATCCTGAACTGCCTGGGGCGGCCCCGCTCAGCAGCACCACAAGGGCTGCCGCCGAATCCAGCGCCTCCTGCGCTACCGCGGGAGGCACCTCGGGAGTAGGGGATGTTCTTCCCCTTCCCCCAGGTAAGGGAGGCAGCCCCGCAATGGGGCTACTCTCTTTAGCTGCGCCTTTGGGCTCCGCTAAAGTAAAGGCACTCGTATAAAGCACGCAGCCTCCATGAGCGCCTAGGATCCTGCTGAGCAGATCCCCGTGGATCATCCTCCTCCTGCCCTCCCTGAGGCACGCCTCTGGCATGTCCCCCCACATCACACCGGCCTCCCCGCCCCCTCCCTGCGTCACACTGGCCTCTCCCCTCCCTGGAACGCCTCCGTCCCCACCCTGTTTGCTGTTCTGCAGCCTGGCGGTTGCAGGCACAGTGCAGACCATAGGATTGGGCCCTTAGGCTGCAATCCTAACCACACTTTCCTGAGAGTAAGCCCCCTTGAACAAAATAGGACTTACTTCTGAGTAGAGCTAATTAGGATTGTGCCCTTAATAGTGCTCTGAATGCTGTGTTATTGAGAAATATAGAGTATTTATTTAGAACATCTGCAAGTTAAGTGGAAAAAGTAATTGTGAAAAAACTGATTTGATGCTAGTACCATAGTGGGTAACTTTGGGCAATACTTCCATACTATTATTCTATTATTAGAGTGGTTTATTATCAAATTGTCAAATAAATACTAATAGTAATCAAAAATTATTAGCTATTGTAGTAGTCGCAGCATTTTGATAAACCAGCTAAACATCAGAATATAATTGAATAAAAAAAGTACAGTTCTAGAATCACAATAAAGCCTCATCCTATGCATAATTACATGGAAGTAAGTCCCAATAACTGTGCACAGGATTGCAGCCATAATATTCATTAAGAATAATCAAATTACCAGTTCTCCTCTAAAGTGAATTATCTTCAATTCACAAAAAGAACATGGACAGAACATGATTTTGGGGAAATTAGCCATTGGAGACTTAAAACAGAACAAAAAGACTGGAAAGAAAAACATGAACTAGGAAGAGAATATACAAATAAAGGTTTAAATTTAATTATGTCCAAATGCATTTAATTCTTTGTTTTGACTAGCATCTTAGATGGTTTGTAAAAACAATTTGTTAACAAATATGCAGTTCTACTCCACTGCTAAAAAGCTTTAGTCTCTCTCTCATACACACAGAGAATGCTGTAGTACCCATAAAAATGTATATTATCAGAGCAAGGAAAAGGTCCACTGAGGTCCACTTTGCACTAAACAGAACAGACTAAACAAACCTGACCATAACAGTAATCCCCAAAAGGACTGCAAAAGCTTGGAGATCTAGGGTAGACAGCCATCACTTGACTTTTATGGCCTGGTTATAGTATGACAATGGTCTCTCTGTAAAATAGCCACAGGTTAGTGTTGTATATGAGAGTAATTTCCTCCAAAATCCAGGGGAAAATGCAATACTTCTCCTTTAATAGAGGCAATTAATTACATCTTAGATATTTACTGGCTGACTCCCATGTAAAACATTGGCAAATGCCTCACTGAAGAGCACTGTCACATTTAGCATACTCCCAGAGTTCTAATTAATTGGAATACCTTAACAGCATCCCAGGAGAGAAGTATTCACCTGGCACCAATCTCTGCCCAGAAAGCATTTCAGTCACAAATTACTTTATGAGCTCAACTAAGTCTGGAGGCAAATGTGGATTCTAAAAACAGAGGAGTTACAAAGGCTTTGAAGTTGTAACCACAACAAAGGAGCCCTGGATTTATTTGTTCATTTGCTTGTTTTTTTTAAGAAGCATACACTAGGTGCATAAAACCACAAGGCTCACCATTCAGGTTGGAACATTTTTTTACTCATTTCTCTGTATAGCTCTATTTCTGGAAGCAATACTTTCTGTCTTTACTGGAAGAGTCATAGCTTAGTGTAAATAATAGCATCAGTGTAATAGGTAGGCTTCACACGGAGCAGGTCCTCAGTGAGGTCTGGTTCACATCACACATATATTTTAAGCATTGAGATAGTTCTGTTGCTTAACATATATTCAGCACATGACTTGGAGCACTGAGGGAATGACTATTCTCATACATGTGAAAAAGTGGCTTCGTTATACAGCACTCCTGGGCTACCAAAGATCACATTCAGCCCCTCACCTCAGCAATAATCCATGCATAACTCAAGACACAATTGTAACCAGGTCTACTCAATGGGACTTACTCTCAATGGGGCTTACTCTCAGGAAAGTCTGGTTAGGATTGCAGCCTCAGATGCATTCAGCTCTGCCTTAATGATACACTTCACAGTCTCTCTTGTCTTTCCTTGTATTCCAAACAGGAATTCCTGTTGGTGTGTCTCAAGTTTTCACATGATCAGATTGCACAAGCAAGTAGCATGTTTGCTTGTAGCACACTAGTAGACTCTAAATCACATGGACGTGCTTGTCAAATTTCAGTTTTCTAAGCCTGTTGTTGCTGAAGTGTTCCTCACTACTCAAATGCCCCTGCGAGTCACTGAGGCCCAAATACCACAGAGAGTTATCATACATGAAATGTAGCCTGGCAGTCTCATACAAATGAACTTCTATTCCACATCATTCCTAGCCTTAATGGAGGTAATGTTTTCATCCCTTTGCTTCACAGCTTCGTTCTCTTGGGAGAATTAAGTTGTACATGGAAAGTGGACCACAGTCTGGGCCACTACAAGCTGCTAATTGAAAACCTTGTCAGGAGGAGGAGAAAGTGGCAAAGAAGTTGGCAGGCCCACATTCTTTTCAGGCAAGACTTGCTCCCCTATGAATGGCAGCATTGCAGACTTTCCAGAGGCTGACTAATTCAACCATCACAGCCCTTGCAATTATGGCACACCATGTTCTCCCTTGCATCATGAAATGTGAACAGAATGTTAATGATTTAAAACAGCCCAGCCTCTAGCATTCTCTCTCAGGTAGCAGAACAGAGTGATAATACTTGCCTTTTTTTTTTTTTTTTTAGCACTCCTACTAATTGCTCAAAGTGCTTACATGTGTTATGGCAGTAATCTGTACTACATTGCTGTAAAGTAAGCCAATGACACTCTCCCCATATAAATAACTGAAAGATCCTAACTCAGCTAATCGGAGACTTCATTGGTGTTGATATGAACCAGATTCTGCAGCACCTGTTCCAGAATCTTAACCACTATGGTAGACCAGCTCCTCATTTCTGTTTTAGAGACACAGACTATAAAGCGGTCAACAGCTACAGAATGATTTCTAAAGAGCGCCTTCACCACTTAATGCTTAAGTGGAATGTTCCCTTCCACTTGCTTGTTGCCCCGTGCCATGTGTTAAAATGTGACTTTCCTTCAAGGCCGGAGCTGAACCACCTTATGGCACGTTTGCAACTGTGGTCCATGCTGCAAAGGCGTGGTGCGGACCATAGGACTGGGCCCTTAGGCTGCAATCCTAACCACACTTTCCTGAGAGTAAGCCCCATTGAACAAAATAGGACAGTGATTTATCTCAGCCATTAAAAACTGCCATAAACTGCACTGGGAGCTTGGAATATAAACCAAATAATATATATATATTGAAATTACTGGCATGTAATGTATTAACAGCCCAATCCTATTCATTTCCCTGCTACATCATGCACACAAAACGGGCTGCACTGCATGCTATGGTGGGAGAAGGACTGATCAGGAACCCTGGGAAAGGTAAGGGGACATATTTTTCTCTTACCACCCCATAAGCCTCCTGATTGCCAATGGGTCTCCTCAACTCTTTTGCTGGAGTAAGTTCACGGAAAGAAAGGGGGCATGTTGAGAGGTGAGGAAAGGGATAGCATACTGGCACAGGTCATGTGCATCAGGACACACCCCTTCCCCAGGCTTTGTCCTTTTACATCCACCTTGCCAGCTTAGCTGTGCTCCTGGGCAGAGCCAGGAGCTGGAGTGGGCCTCCATTGCTGCAGCCAGTGGCCCACTCTCCAAGACACTGTAAGGCCCTCATGATGTAGCAACCGGCCCAATTGGATTGGGTCATAAGGCAATGTCTTGTTACAGGTGGTTTAGGTTCATAGATATTAATATGGCAACTAGAGGTGAAAAGCTGAACAGCATTCTGTGAGCTGCACCACGATCTTTCTGGTATGGCTGTCTTTCCCAGGGCTAACCCAAGAGTTCCTAGTGCCTGAGGCAGTGTGCCAAATGCTGCCCCTCTTCCCAGATGGTGTGCCAGCCTCTGCTCCTCCTACTCCCCAATGTTCTAGCTCAGCACTCCTCTCTCCTCCACATTTAGCCTTCCCCTCTTCTTCCAATCCAGGGAATGAGAGGAGGAGGAGGAGCAGTGAAGGCAAGTACACGGATAGGTGCTCCATTCAACCGCTGTCTGAGACAACCACTACAGCTGGCCTCATGGATGGGCTGACTCTGTCCTTTCTTCATCCATCCATTGTACCTTCATTTCATAATAGTCTACAGCAGTGGTTCTCAGGCTGGTGAGTTGTGACCCACCAGCTCATGTAACAATGCCCCGTTCTCTTTAAGGGGCGGCGGGGGCAGCAGCAAAGCAATCCCCAGGATCGTGCCCCTGCAGGGGGAGGAGGTGCTATTTTTTAACAAAACATACATGCTCCCAGAGTCCAGGGAGTGTGGGGAGCCCCGTGGAGCGCTTGCAGGGCTCCCTGCAGCTTCTAAACAGTGAAAGTTGCAAGTGCAATTAAACCGGAAGTGGAATTTCCGGTTTTGTTGCGATTGCAGCTTTCACTGTTTAGAAGACCTCACTTTCCTGGGAGTAAGTCCCACTGAACACAATAGGACTTACTTCTGAGTAGACCTAGCTAGGATTGTGCCTTTTGTCTTATAATAGCAGCCAACATGGAAAGTACCCCCCCCCCAAAGGAGGCAGGAGGAAAAGGGGAGGTGACCGAAAAGGAATGGGTATTTTTATTTTCTAATCAATTTTTGGAGACAAAGCTTGACTGATCAAGAGCAGCTTTTTTTTTTCCTTTTTTGAACAGGGAGGAAAAAGAGAAAGGTGAAGATTCTTGGTTAAACTGACAAGGTTTGTATAGGTTAAACCAGGAGAACATAAATCATCATCTTGCATCATAGCCTTAAAATGACATGAGTAATGTAGACTTTTCCCATTGGAGGAATTCCTTTCTTCAAACAAACAGGAGCTGCAGAATGAAGCCCTGTGGTTAGAATGGGGCCCATAAAAATGATGAACAAATTGCCTGATATAAAATGCCTACATTATGAAAACTGCTGTTATTTTGCAATAGTTAATGAGGATAATGACTA
Source organism: Tiliqua scincoides (assembly GCF_035046505.1). Taxonomy (NCBI): domain Eukaryota; kingdom Metazoa; phylum Chordata; class Lepidosauria; order Squamata; family Scincidae; genus Tiliqua; species Tiliqua scincoides. The sequence goes on along the minus strand of NC_089821.1, from coordinate 141,342,941 downwards.
ATATATTCAGAGCAGACGTGACAGCTGTCTGTATATTTTTAGGAGTATATATTTTTAGCTGCTAGTTACTCTTCATCTGAATGCATTAGCTAGGAAATTCAACAGAAGCAGTACAAAGAAGTGGAAAGAGACAGGTTTAAGTCAGTCATAATCTGCACAGTTTCATCGCCGGTTGTGCCACTCTTAGCTTAATACTCGAAAGCACGGCTAAACCTCAGTCAAAGTTTCAGCAGGGAGACAAATTGCTATCGCTCATTTGAAACCGCACAGAATCTTAAGTTGCACACAATGTAGCGTTAAGTTCTTAGATGCAGAAAGTCTTGCTGGTGTCTCCATTTTAAGTAGTTTAATCACTTACTGACCAAGAGAGGCTTATAACTATTAGAGAATATACTCTGGTGCTCTTCTTCTCAAACACCAAAGATTTGCAAGACAAACTCCAATTTTTTAAGGCAGAAGTCAACCTATTAAATCTCAACAGATGTTTCTCAAGTTCAGAAGATTAAGAGAGATTTCAGCATCAAAAATCAAAGAAAATATTCTCTGACCTTTTTTTAAAAAAAAGGATAAAACACAAAGCTCTAAACAAACCAAAAGTCCACTTTGACAGCTGCTTCTGACTGAACTGATGAGGCACTATTGATGTTTGGATTAAACTATGCCTCTGTGATCAAGTACTCAAACATAGGATAAAAGAGGAATATATTCTTTAATCCTGCAACTAATTTTGTGGAGACAACAGTTATGGAAAGCCACTGTTAAAGAGCAAACATTGAGAGCGGTTCACTTTTTTGCTTATTGACAAAACTATTTTTGATTCATTAATTCACAAAGTATACTATCGGCACTTAAACACTAACAGGAGGAAATCTATATGAGACACAGGGTTCCATAGGTTTAAACCACTGAAATTTTTCAAAGTTATTAAAGGTGAGATCAATAACGTTTTATTTGGAAAAGACAGTACCAGAATAGAACAAAACACACACGGAGAGAGAGAGAGAGAGACCTTAGAGATCCTAGAAGTTACTGCTTTGAGCCTTCCTACCATCTACCTCCTTTCCTCTCCCCTTCAAACAAAGCAGGAACTAATCAACACAACAGCCACTTTGAAGTGGCACTTTTCTACCATGACTAAGCTAAGGAAGGAGTGCTTCATTCACTACAAAAAAAAATAAATAATTGTTCTTTTCTGATGCCAAAGAAAGGAAAGACAGCATTTCTGAATCCCAGTTTTATTTCAGATTCTAGGAGACACCTAGCATCAAAGGTAATAGGGTACTGTTTTCGACTTAGACCTGGAAGATCCAGGTTCAGATACCCACTTAGCCATGACTTTTCTTCTAGAAATCCATCTAGTTCCCTTTTAAAGGTATCTAGGCCAGATGGCATCACCACATCCTGTGGTAAGGAGTTCCACAGACTAATTACATGCTGGATAAAGAAATATTTTCTTTTGTCTGTTCTAAATCTCCCAGCTCTCAATTTTAGTGAATGTCTCCTGCCAACACTGTTGTCCTTAAGCTGGGACATCCATACGTTGGATGCCCATAATTCAAGGACTACCTGTGCAATGCTTTGGAGTATTTAAAGTTGTTCCCTTTTGCTCATTCACTCTTATAACAAATGTATCAGATCAGTGTCCCCAGGGTGGACTCCAGGTTTTGAGGAGCTTTGCAAACTGCCCTCCCATGAGTCTCCTCCTACCTGGAGCAGGAGTGGACCCCAAGAGGACCACTCTGCCACCATCACACTAAAGCTATAGGCACAAAGATGGGTATCTCAGGTATCAGCAGTGGCTTTGGGCTCAGCCACTACCCAGTGGCTCAGCAGCTACCCAGCAATGCCAACCTCTGGCTCCAACCCTGACTATCAGAGGAGAGTGAGTGGATGTCCCATGCGCAAGAACATAAGAAGAGCCCTGCTAGATCAGGCCAAAGTGCCAGGCTAGTCTAGCATCCTGTTTCTCACAGTGGCTTCTGGACGCCGCATCAAAGTGGGCTCAGGCAGAGCATCAGAGTGGGTTCCTACAAAAGGTTTACCAATTTTTCCAACACTTAAAATGGAATACAATTCTGTTTTGTCTTTTAAAAGCCAGGTTTTGAGGCAAGGTGGTTGCTGAGCTGATGTTTGTAGGGATCTTTGTTTTCCATCTGAAGGTTTCTATTTAAATTGGGCCGTACAGTCAAGTTCCTGATCACTTCAAGCACATAGCCATTTGCTTGGTTTTATGTCACTATGGAGTTGGTTGAGCCTGCTACAGTTCTGAAGCAAAACTTAAAATGGTGTCCAAGGAAATGCTTGGAAATGCTTTGCTTATGTTCAGGCAAAGGGTTTAAATATGCAGGGGGGGGGGAACCTCTGCATTTTCTCCTCTTCCTGTATTATGGAAATTACGCTGAGAATATCTGAAACAGAAGGCACAGTTTGGCTTTCGTGTGGGGTTTTGAATTTCAGACCTTACAAACAGCAGCCTTATTACAAAAATATATCTGGGAAGATAGTGCACAGAAAGAGCGACATTATGGCTGGACAATGCTGCTGCTGCAAGCAATTTCTGCAACAGGACTACAGAGACTGTGCTAACCCAGAGAGGCTTTGCCATTATGCTTGTACTTCGGCAGTTCCGATGGTTTTAATTTATGTGTTGCTATGGAGGAGATTTTGCAAACAAACGGAAAAGAACCACGGTTTGGTACTTCAGTAACTGTGACAAAAAATGTCTTCACCACAATACTGAGAATATGGTCTAATTATTCTATAAACACACTTTGATTTGTTTACTTAAGTGTCAAATTAACTTCAAATATGTAACAACAGTTACTGATTTGGTATGGTATACAATACTGCCAGTAAGTGCTTGTATTTTGTGTGTGTGTGAGTGTGTGTGTGTGTAAGGTGACCTATGAGGATTTCAAATGAGTTTATTTCAGAATGTGTTTCCACAGTGCACAGTGAATACTAAACAGAGAAACACATGTGCATCTTATTTAAAAGCAAATTATTTCCAAGGAATTGTGCTGTAGTCCAACATATTTTTGGCTCTTTTCATTTTTTTCCCCTGTCTACACAGAAGAAGATGAAACAACTTTTTATTTAACCTAATAACTCGCAATTTCCAGCAATAAATTTCTGTATGGGTGCAGGACTTCAGTTTGATCCTGTTGTGGCTCTTTATTAGTATCACTCTGAACACAAGAAAGGACGGCACTCAGTTGATGAACATCAGCCTAAAACAAGTGGAAAATAGTCGTGCCTCCAGCATTACCATTTTCTAATGTTTTTTGGTTGTACTACATCATACTTTTATTGCTCTGACTCATAGGGTTGGTTCCTACAACCAGGAGCAACACAGTTTGCCACCCTTTCTGCAGCTGTTGTGTCTGTTCCTCTTCCCTGGATTTCTGAACACACAAAGCTGTCTTATAGAAACCTTCTACAGAATTCAAAATCGATGCTCCATAGATAGGTTCACAGATTATGGATGAATGCTGTAGACCTGAGGACCTTCTGCAGATGTTCTCCAGATAGCAAAAGGCACAGCCTGCTGCTTCCTACCTTTCTGATGGCAAGCCACACACTACTTTGAGCACATTCTTTGCAAGTGCATGGCTTTTTTAAGGGGGAGGCATTTTAAACTGAATTGGAACCAAGTAGATTGGGACCATGGTGGTGGCATTTTAAGATTACACACACACACACACACACACACACACACACACACACACACACACACGCTAATTGTTCCCACAGTTGCTAATTGTCAAGAGACCCCTCTTATTGGCATAATTGGAAGCGTTCATTTCCTTTTGGCAAACAGCATCTGCAGGGATTCAATCTGGATTGGAAGGGTTTAAAACCTTCCTACTACAGTCACAATCCATGGCAAAAGCAATCTGGCTGCTATTTAGCATTTTAAAAAAAAAGAGATACACAAATTTCACATTTGAAAATTAACATGCCACTTTATCTTTGGTGTTTATGGATTAATACCTCCCAAAACATTGTAGGAAGCTTGTCTGATAGCCCAGTCCAATGCCTGTTTACATTAAAAAGTTACCGTATTTCAATGGGGCTTCTTTCCAAATAAGCGTGCACAGGATTGTAGCACAAGCATCTCATTTAGCTGTGAATCACAGGACATGGAGGAATATTAGTGATATAGCACTGATACAAAAGTTTCTTTTTCTCCTTGCCTTCAATCTGCTGTGATCCATGGTTCGAAATGGTCTATTGATTGCAGAACTAGAATGCCGAATGCAAAACTACCAAGTTGCTTTTTTGACACCTTCTGAACAGCCGCTGAGTGGATCAGCCATGTACACTGTTATTGGAAAAGAAAGACAGATCCCTAGAAAGAAATGGCATCAGATTGCCCACAGCCTTGCTGGCAGGGTCAGTACAAATTACTGTACTGAGATTCAAAAACCCAACGTAACCGGTACAGATTTCTATTTCTGCACCTTCAGTACAGTTAATTTGTATCTGACAGGATCTGACAAGCATCCCACTGGAAAAAATTACCTCCACTCATGTGCCTCAAATCCCACGAGAGTATCAAGGCTACCAGCAGGTAAAATGGCGCTAAGATCTTTATGCCTGAAGGTGTAATCAGATGTAGATGCATCCAGCAAATAGCATGGAGAAGGAATGAGAGGAAGTCACATCAGTTTTGTTCAATTACAAAAAGGAAGCTTTATTTGGATCACAAATGCTTCTGAGCCAGTTCAGAAATCCTAAAAGGGAGTATGCCCAGTCAATCAAATTCCTTATGGATAGAATTGTTTCTGCACCACTGAGATTGTTGCAATGACTACAAAAGGATGCAAGGTTGTTTTTTTTAATGGATTGCTACCTAATGTGGATTTAAGGGTAACAAAGAACTTCCATGGTCTGTTCCTTCCATTCTGAATCTGGGTGAACAGTGAAAGTAAGGAAGGTGATGTCTCATAAACACAAGGAAAAGAAGGCACTAAAGTAGTATATATCTCACCTTGTCATTTGGGAAAATGTTCAAAGGTCTTCAGGGAAGAGCTGTCGACTCAGTATCTTGTGATATAAAAAGATCTTCAAGACAATCCCAGTCTATGTGTACTTAAAGGTCCCTAGAAACGCTTCACATGATACCAGAGCAGCAGAGCTGCCCCTTCCTTGTGGCTCAATCCTCTTGTGTGCTGGAGATATTGGAATGCTAAATTCTTGTAGGATGTGTTAGTTAAACGACTTCTACCAACACCGGTGGCCTAGATTGTAGGATTCTGGTCTAAATGACAACTATGTGACCAGTTAGTCTCGTGTGATTCCAGCCACCATTGGAATGGCAGTCCAGCCATAGGAAAGCAGCAAGCACCTCACACAAATGCTCTTATGAAAGGGAATGGTCCATTGCCTTTGTCCCTGCATGTGCCTGATCTTGTCTGATCTTGGAAGCTAAGCAGGGTCAGGCCTGGTTAGTATTTGGATGGGAGACCGCATGGGAATACCAGGTGCTGTAGGCTTATACCATAGTCTTTCGAGACTGAAGGTTGCCAACCATTTGGTTCTGACAGGGGTCCCTGCAGAGTTTGGCATTGCTACTGAAGCCTTGCAATAAGTTGAATGCTAAGACCACCACAGGGGGTGGGGGGGAGAGGAAATATACAAGCAGCAAGGAATATTCTCAAGTACTAGGTGTTTTCATTTCTAGGAAGTTGGTGTCTTGAGCAATGGTGTTCAGAAGAACATCCAGCACTTCAGCCACTATCACACCCTGCTTCTGATTTGTGCTGGGCACCCCCATAACACTCACAAGAACATAAGAACAGCCCCACTGGATCAGGCCATAGGCCCATCTAGTCCAGCTTCCTGTATCTCACGGCAACCCACCAAATGCCCCAGGGAGCACACCAGATAATAAGAGACCTGCATCCTGGTGCCCTCCCTTGCATCTGGCATTCTGAAATTCTGGCACTCCTTCCTCATTGTCCTGAATGGCAAAGGCAGCAATGGCAATATATCCTGTCATTCCTAAACTCGCATCCGACAATCACTTGTTTACATGGGCAGCACATGAATCCCATTCTGAGGCAAGGTTTTTGTAGGGGTTACGATGACTATTGTTAGGGTTTACCCAGAGCTGCATGCAAATGTGTGCTTTTGATTATTTTATTTACCATTTAAACAAATAACCCAGAGGGGCATGTGAAACAGCCCCAAATCGCAGAAATGGAGGGCAGAGGCTCTAGCACTTCCATCTCCGCTGTAATTTGTGGCCCAATCATGCACCTCCCCATTTCACACACTATTTGTAAGGGGGGAAAGCTTTGGCTGAAAGCCACTAGAAGCATTTTCATTCTATAAATAGGATGCAAGGCTGAGTGCAAGACTGGGCTACAAACCACAGTGGGGGATAAGCACTAAAGCCCTTCTAGCTTCTGCCATGGTTGGCAACCTTCAGTCTCAAAAGACTATGGTATAAGCCTACAGCACCCGGTATTCTCAGGCAGTCTCCCATCCAAGTACTAACCAGGCCTGACCCTGCTTAGCTTCTGAAATCAGACAAGATCAGGCATCTACAGGGTAACAGTTGCTGCCATGGTTTGGGGCCATCTCACACAGCCCCTGCATCCTACATACTATTTATTTAAACAGTAAATCATTAAAGGGTCAACAGCACACATTTGCAGGAGCATCCCATCAGGCCCTTAAACTGCTCTTTTCCTGACTAGGTTGCAGACATATGCCCTCCATTTCCCATCCCTTGCTTTCCCACTGTTGCCAATGTGAACTCACATTGTATTGTTCAAGAGTCGCCTTGGCAACATCAGCTACCTTACTGAATCCAACATCAGCTCCCTCTCTGAATCCAGGCATGGTGAGATTTGGCTCAGGGTTTGATACTTCCTGTGTGCGGTATTTTGTTTGCTCACTCTGCTATGGAATCTGAGCCATTTTCTTCAGAGGCTGACATAAGGCCCAGAAAGCTATGGAACTGATTGAACTACACCTGGGTCTCATAGGATCCTGAAAAAAGTTGCCCAAGTGTGGATATTCAACCTCAGCTAAAATGGTCTTAATAAGAACCAGAGCCTCAGTGACTACACGCACACATCAAAAGGATTCTGAAGTGTGGGAGAGGTTATTCCCAGGACACACACTCCCTGGTGCAAGTTCTCAGAAGTTAAATTCTACCCCTGCCCAGCAAAGATCCTTTTGGCAGCAAATAGGGTCTTAGCCTATCCTCCTCACTGACACAGGCTCTGAATTGGGATGGAGGGAGGCCCTGAAGGCAGCCTTTGGCTTGATTCCTAGCAGCCCAAATCCTCCTTTCCTCACTCAGATCCTTTCAGCAGCAAAAAGTAAGGGAACGACCAAAAAGGAAAAGATTTATTAATCACATATTGTCATGTACATCAGAGTGGTGTGCATAGGTTTTGGTAAGGTAGATTAGGCAGAGCATCATGTTGGGAACGCTCAATGCCTTTCTAAAAAAACAAGCCCAGGGTCAGGGCTACAGTGTAGGAGTGCTAATCCTTTGCCCCACACCAATTATGCAACCTAGAGCACCCTCCTCCCCAAACCTGCTATCAACCACAGAGTCAAAAAGCACAATTTGCCCAACACTTTCTTTCAACGCCATGCCAAGTGAAGGGCCACCTCCTTCCCTTTGAAACTGCCCACCTTCTGAAGTCACCAGGGAGGGCTCCTATGCATGTTCCACCACTGGGAAATGTACAGCCGTCTCCATGGTCATCCCCAAACAGTGGAACTTCCACCCAAGACCAGCCTTAAGCTCATGTGCACGATGTGTTCAAACTGGGCCCCGTGCTGTGAGGGACCCCACGGTGGCACATCAAGCAGATCACCTGTTGCCGCAGCTGGGATTACAGTGTGTTTGAGAGCTGGAGAGCAAGTGGAGTGTGCAAGTGAGGTGGGCCTGATCACCTGCCCCTGCTTTCAAATGGCCCAAAATGGGCCTCCTGGAAGCAGTTCGCGGTGATGTCATCACGTCATTGCCAACTATATTTCCAGGTGCTGCACTTCGCATGCAGCACCTCAAGTCCTTGTCTCACCACAGCAGCAGTTGCCATGACTGTCAGGTGAGTGGTGGAACTGCAGGGAGGGTGGAGGGCCCAACGGGAATGCCCCACATTGGGCCCCTCTGCTCCTGGGGCCGGCCCTGCTCCCACCACAATCAGGGAGGCAAGCTCAGTCTCTGCTTCAGTTTCGGGAACAAGTCCAGACTTCTGTTTCATTTAATTTTGACTTATGAATTCTGCTGGGTTATCTGATTTAGTTCAGCTGTTGCACTATTCTTGGTCTTGCATTTCTTTTGATCTAATGTGATTTTAATAATTGTTGTCTTTCTTGTTGTAAGTTGCATTGAGCACCACCCTACAGGACATAAATCTTTTCATGAATAAGTAGGTAATACTAAGGGCTAACAGGTCATCTGGGGTGATTTTTCCTCCCTAGCGGATTGTAAGCTGCCTTCAACTAGTATCCTTTTGCCCATCACCAGGTTCCTTTAGCCAAGGGAAAGAACAACAGCTCCAAGACCAGCTCTTCCTGAGCTCATTGTTTCCAGACTTCTCTTTGCCAAAGCCAAGTCCCACATTCTGGGCAAGTTTGGCTGCTGCTTCCTATAGCCCCTAGGGTTTGGCTGAGCCAGATCTGAGAATACGCCTGTTCCTTTAAGAGCTACATGCAGTTCAGATTCCACCAGGTGATCTTCTCCTATTGCTGTAGCACTGTGATGGGGAATGCACTGTTGGAGTGATGGAATACAAGTCAGGAGTCATTGTTGTCATTCACAGCACAAACCTACTTCACACATCTGAGCCTGCCACCCCACACTTCTGGCATTTCCAGTGGCCTCTGCCTTACCTGGGGTCCAGTATACCTGACACACCTTTTTGTGGGTGTAATGACAGCTGGTTGGACCAGATCACATCCAGGGGATGTCATTTCCCCAAATCTGTGCTAGCACAAAGGAACCCAATAAATTTGCGTCTCATTATCTTGGTATTAAATGGTGACGTTATCTGTGAGTGAATTTGGACTATAACTCAAGACGCTTTGCCATTATGTGAGCAGCTACATTGCGTATGCTGGGCCAGATCTGTCCCTTGTGTGAGTCCATTAAGTCAATTGTGTTGCATCAGGCCTGTGTGTAGTTTACTTCAGTTTATTTCTGCATTTGATACTCATGGCAGTATTTATATCCAAAGCAATATGTCTCTTATTACAAACATAAGTCTTCGTAACGGTAGAACCCATGGAATGCACAGGCCATTTGAAGCCTATAAAATATCAAGAATCTGATCATGTTTCCCTGGAAGGCAATGACAAAAACCCCATAAACGTAATGGGAGCAGAATCAGACCCCAGCACTTCTGGCCCTTCCAGGGAAAAGCTGCATGAGCAGCGAGAGGTAATATTCCCATCATGATGACTCACTCATTTTGGCAGTACATAACATTTTATGAAACCAAGAATCACTTTCCCTAAGCAATTACAATTTTGAGAGAGCTTCTCAAACACTGGAAAGCTTTTGCATTTCACAGCCCACACAGCCAAGAGCAGCCACAGTTTTGGGCGGCTGCTCACTACTTACCGTTGGAAATAATTTAGACGTGATAACTGAAGAAGTCAAATCACTCAAGACAAAACATTTACTTTTTTATATTTCCTCCTATGACATTTGTCACCCGGGGCCGAGTTCGCTCAGACAACTGCTTTTCAGCTACCAGAACAGCCACGGCACTGTCATGTCAGGAGGGTGGAGAGAACCTTTGAAAAAGCAGGGTGGACAAGTACTAGACCAGTGTTTCTCAACCAATGATACTAGTACCACCAGTGGTACTTGACACAGTGTCTGGTGATACACACGGGACCCCCAGATCCCCGCTGCCTGGCAGCAAGACCAACAATGCAACATGACAAGCAGCAGTAGGAGGCTTGCCTCTCTGGGCAGAGCGCCAGCGTGCGCTTTTTGCAAGCTCAAAAAAGCCCTCCCATATGGTCTGAGCCTCTTACCAGTGTTTATTGCATTGCATCTGGCCTCCCAATCCAGAAGTACCTGGCGATGATTGGGAGGCCAGGCACAATGGGCAGGTAAATGAGCAGTCAGCAATGGTGGCTCAAAACAGCAGGATTTCCAACTTCCATCTCTTGAGGTGGTGGCAGCAGCTAGCCTTAGAAGCAGTTCTCTCTGGTTGCCCACCTGTGATGGCAAGTAACGGTCACCAGCCTTGGTTCTCTCAATGGCAGATGAGGAAGAGGAAAATGAAAGAGACACTGCAGGCGAGGGTTGCTCATATTAAGGAAAGGAATGATCCAACTCTTCCAGGCAGAGAGGAGGAGGAGGAATGACTGCAACCTGTGGCACATAGGCACACCTTGCCATGCATCATCACCACAGCCTGGAGCCAGCCTCAATTCATAGTCAAGGGGCGCAATCCTAACCCCTTACGTCAGTGCTTTCCAGCACTGACATAAGGGCAATGCAGCTCTGAGGGAAGGGAACAAACATTCCCTTACTTTGAGGAGGCCTCCGTGTGTGGCACCCAACTGCAGGATGCAGCACATGTCCCATTGGCACCGCTATGTCAGTGCTGGAAAGCACTGATATAAGGGGTTAGGACTGCACCCAAGATCACTTAACACTGGTAGGCTCATTTCAGTCTTGCCAAGTCTACTTCTTTTTGAGTTTTAATAGATCTAGAAAATGCACTCTAGATTTGAATATTCAAAACCCATTGGTGACTATGGAACAGTAATTTGATTTTCTGAATTGAGACTGCCCAGAAGAAAGGTTGAGTGTCCCTTATTGGGACTGCCTGGGATGGAACGAAGTCTGGATTTCAGAATAATTGCATGAATATAATGAGAAGTGCTTCCGCTTGTACTTTTCACTGTTACCCATGCGGGTGTCTGCTGTTCTCTTTGAGATTTTTCAGCAGTGTCTGTTTAGGTACATACCAGAGAGCAGAGAATAGAAATTACAGCCTGTACCTGCACTGTACATGGGAATGAACACAAGACTAGTGCTCACACTACAGAAAGGTTTTTTAAAGGTCTTGGACAAAAATGTCTGGATTTTGGATAGCCGAATAAGGGCTGATCAGCTTGTATATATAGTTTAAAAAAAACTAGAGGACCAGGGAAGACTCGAGCTTATGGGTCCTTGTCAGCTGTGATTTTTCGAAAAGTTTTTACTTTGAGTACTTCTCCCTGTAATGGTCAACTTGGAAAAACGGTAAGACTATTTTCTGGCTATCTCCCCTCCCCCAAGAAGTGCAACCACAGAAAAGGATAAACAGGAAATGTTAATCAGCCTATAAATTTACCTTCATTACCACTGATAAGCTGCAATTTTGGCTCTTCATCTAGGAATCCTGCCATTTTCACTATCACGCAAGTTAAGAATAACTCAGCCAGAATATTTGACTTTGCTCCAAAGAACATTGTTAATTAGGCTCCCTGTTGCTGTTCTTGACCAGGTCAAATGCTGTTGGAAGCAACCAGCAGAGTGAACAAAATTATTTTCTGAAGAGCAAGATGAAAAAGGGTGTATTTGCAGGCACTACAGAACTGGCAGGCCACTCAAGGACTTTTAGAAAGTCTGTTGCCTTCCTTGCGAGTAACGGATAATATCAATCAGAGAGAGCAGTTCCTCTTGACTGATCAGGGTCTGCATCATTTGGAAGGGGGTGGTATGTGTATAGCTCTACCATTTGCCCTTTTGGTCCCTTACATTGGCTCCCCCTTTCTCCTATTTCAACTTCTGTTGTCCTTCAAATGGCTTCATTTTCTTGTTCCCACATTGATCAACTCCTCTCTCCCTCCATTTTCCTTCTCACTCTCTTCATTCCTTTGATTCCCCTGCCTTCCATAAACTTAGAATTACATTTTCTGTGCTCTGATTGCAGCCTTTGGTGCTCTCTACCTTTATGAGTCTGGTTTCCTTCTCTGGGTATTTATGGACCAGTATCTCTCAGTGTTTGTTTTTTTCCCCATGACTCAGTGCAATGGCAGTGGCAATTAAGTCACCACTGGGTGCCACTGCTTGGTGCACATATCCAACAGAGCAGTGGTCAATGAAGGGGAGGACAGTGCACATATCTACACATAAGACCCACCCCAGGGGTGAGGCGGGGTGGGAAAGAGAGGAGAGGAGGAAAAAGAAAAGAGTGGTAGACAAAGGCAGAATAAGCTTCAGGGAGTGGGAAACCATGAAGGAGCTAGGTTGTTTATTTTGACATTGGGATCCAGTGAAAAGCATTTCACGACCCAGTACTGGGTCATCATGACCCATACTTTGAAGAACACTGTTATAGACAACTGATAAAACAAACTCACATCACTCCTTTCCCTCCCTCCAGCTTCCTCCCTTCCCTCTGTGTGTGTGTCCTACCATGCAAATAACCTCAAATGTGCTAGTCATGACCGAAAGGACTGGCAAGACAATTGATTCAGTTGTAAACCGTGATTATCCAGGGCTCTGTACAGAGGCTTCTCATTTTTTTTTTCAGCATCACACACAGATGTGTGCTTTTCCTTCTAATAGCTGTATTTCTTTTATCTGAGGATTTATACCCTGACTGCCATGCCTGAAAGGACCCTCAAGGTGGCTCACAGCAACTCAAGAAAAAAAAAATACAATAAGCCAATAAAATCAGTATAATGCAACTAAAAGCATACTAAAACAAAATAATGAATGAAAGTAACTAAAACATCTTAACTTCTGAAGTACAGAAAAGAACAATCAAAGCAATAGCCAGAAAAAAAAAACTCAGACAAAGCATTAACCCAGTTAATCATCTGTCTAAACAGAGAAGTTTTAACCAATCTAGAAAATTAACCAGGGAGTAAAATGGGACTCATTTAGGGAGGGAGTTGCATAGTCTGGGTGCTGCAATGGAAACAGCCCTGTCCTGTGTCCTCTCCAAACGGATATCAACATTGACCAAAGTAAACAGCAGATATCATACAGAAGGAACAGGTCCCTTAAATATCCTGGTCACAAGTCATATTAACGGCTTTACAGGTCACAACCAACATCTTCAATTGAGCCTGGAAATGCATAGTAAATGAGTTACATGCTCATTTACTGTGTCATTTACTCTGATACAAGTCCCAGTCAGAATCGGCATGGGCACATTTTGTAGATGGCAGCAGGAAGACAGTATATATGCAAGACCTCACTCTACTGTTACTTTAACAATTCCATCAATTTTCCAATCAATTTTCAATTTTTCAATTTTCAATTTCAATTCAATCAATCAATTTTCCATCAATTCCAACAATTTTCCAGGTGAAAAGTGGTGTGCCCCAAGGATCTGTCCTGTGCTTTTCAACCTCTTCATAAATGACCTGGCGACAGGGTTGAGCAGTGAAGTGGCTAAGTTTGCAGACGACACCAAACTTTTCCGAGTGGTGAAGACCAGAAGTGATTGTGAGAAGCTCCAGAAGGATCTCTCCAAACTGGCAGAATGGGCAGCAAAGTGGCAGTTGCATTTCAATGTAAGTAAGTGTAAAGTCATGCACATTGGGGCAAAAAATAAAAACTTCACATATAGGCTAATAGGTTCTGAGCTGTCTGTGACAGATCAGGAGAGAGATCTTGGGGTGGTGGTGAACAGGTCAATGAAAGTGTCGACCCAATGTGCGGTGGCAGTGAAGAAGGCCAATTCTATGCTTGGGATCATTAGGAAGGGTATTGAGAACAAAACGGCTAATATTATAATGCCGTTGTACAAATTGATGGTAAGGCCACACCTGGAGTATTGTGTTCAGTTCTGGTCGCCACATCTCAAAAAAGACATAGTGGAAATGGGAAAAGTGCAAAAGAGAGTGACTAAGATGATTACTGGGCTGGGGCACCTTCCTTATGAGGAAAGGCTACGGCGTTTGGGCCTCTTCAGCCTAGAAAAGAGACGCCTGAGGGGGAACATGATTAAGACATACAAAATTATGCATGGGAAGGATAAATAGGATAGAGAGATGCTCTTTACACTCTCACATAACACCAGAACCAGGGGACATCCACTAAAATTGAGTGTTGGGATGGTTAGGACAGACAAAAGAAAATATTTCTTTACTCAGCATGTGGTCGATCTATGGAACTCATTGCCGCAGGATGTGGTGACGGCGTCTGGCCTGGATGCCTTTAAAAGGGGATTGGACAAGTTTCTGGAGGAAAAATCCATTATGCGTTACAAGCCATGATGTGTATGTGCAACCTCCTGATTTTAGAAATGGGCTATGTCAGAAGGCCAAATGCAAGGGAGAGCACCAGGATGAGGTCTCTTGTTATCTGGTGTGCTCCCTGAGGCATTTGGTGGGCCGCTGTGAGATACAGGAAGCTGGACTAGATGGGCCTATGGCCTGATCCAGTGGGGCTGTTCTTTTGTTCTTATGTTCTGAGCACCCTTAGCTGAGCACCCTTGCTAACTGAGCAAAGAGGCATTTATTAAAAGGGTGTTTTTCTTATATCTAGCAGGGGAGAGCAACTGTTCCTCTTCACCCCAGCACAGCATTTTCTCCAGTGGCTTTTTGCTGGTGTTTCTTTTGAGCTTCGATACCGAGCTAAACAAGCTCGGATTAGGATAAGGATAGCTCGGATAAGTTGAAACAGAGACGCCTGCATTGGCTTGGTCATGTTGTGAGAATGGATGATGGCCGGATCCCAAAGGATCTCCTCTATGGAGAACTCGTGCAAGGAAAGCGCCCTACAGGTAGACCACAGCTGTGATACAAGGACATCTGCAAGAGGGATCTGAAGGCCTTAGGAGTGGACCTCAACAGGTGGGAAACCCTGGCCTCTGAGCGGCCCGCTTGGGGGCAGGCTGTGCAGCATGGCCTCTCCCAGTTTGAAGAGACACTTGGCCAACAGTCTGAGGCAAAGAGGCAAAGAAGGAAGGCCCACAGCCAGGGAGACAGACCAGGGACACACTACACTTGCTCCCAGTGTGGAAGGGATTGTCACTCCCGAATTGGCCTTTTCAGCCACACTAGACGCTGTTCCAGAACCACCATTCAGAGCGCGATACCATAGTCTTTCGAGACTGAAGGTTGCCAAGGTTTTCTTTTGAGACAGTGCATCCTTTTAGATAGCAGGCCCATTTGGACAGGGAACCATTTATTTATTCAGCTATGTAAACCCCTTTGCAAACTTTTTGGTTGAGCAGTGGTATATAAATATACTTAACACCATCACATTTTCAAAAGGTTCAGAACACATTCAAAGCCCCATTTAAAATTCTATTTGGTTTTTAATTCTATTTTGTTCTTAAACTTCAGTTCTCAAATTGGTCATTTAGCCCAACTTAGTAATAATCACCAGTTTTGTGGTTGCTGCTGACGCATTTCAGCTGTTAAGAAAAGCTTGAAACATTAGGGGAAGAACCAGCGTTTAAACCACAAGCACAAGAAATTAAACAAGTTTACAGAGTTTCCTCAACAACAGTAGAAAAATGGAACCTGTACTCTAACTGGAAACATTTTCCACATATATATATCTACACACTGAGAGAACCACATCGTTCTTCACTTTCCTCAGTGATCTAAGAGGAATGCAATTTCTTTCCTAGGAAGATTTTCAGCAATGCTTTGTTGACACTGTAAGAAAGCAACACTAAAAAATAAATGTCAAGGGTGAACTTGCATGAATATCTGAATATAAATTACCTCACAACAGTTCTAAATGGTACATGCTGATAAAAACAATTGTTTTCTGATTTCTCAACAAAAATATGTGACAATGGCAAAGTGGTGAATGGGGGTACCACTTGGAAGTGACGTGAGGCGGCTGTCCTAGGCTTACAAAATTGCAACATGCTACATCATAAGCAGTGTTAAGGCAGGCTGCCTGTTTCGCAATGCATCCTATGCTTCACTTCTGTGAGTTACACTGGAACAGAGGCACTTGGCTCAGTCAAAGGGAAGTCTGGAAGAAGAAATACATGGAAACTAAAGCATCAGAATAGTCAGCCAAGGTCAGGGTGTCTCAGGCTGCCCTGTTTCATATATTGTCACACTGACCACTTGAGAACAAGTCAAAGAGGTTTCCTGCACTATATCATCCCACAGTCTGGTCTGTCTAGAGCCATGACCACTATGACCTGTGGGGGAGAGCCACTCCAGAAGCCCATGTGAACAGCTCCCAACACCCCAGTGTCAAAGAAGTCAGCTTGACTGGGAAGCATGTAATCATGCATGGAAACCCCATTCCAGCCTAGTCCAACCCCTTATTTCTTTGGCTAGTTTGCTCGCCGAGTCATTTTTAGCATGCTTTTCAGACCTGGTGGATTTCCAAAATAGGGTACAAGTCAACATTTTTTAATCACACAAACAAAGAAATTTTGAATTCAATCAACCCAGCACAAAGCTTCTTGGTTGGGACAGGGCTAACAACTGAGAGCCAGGAGGAACTTAAAAATCCCAGGCACGTAGCAAAACAACTCTGGAGAGAGATGGGGAGGCTGTAAAATCTTCCCTATGCTGGAGCAATGGCGCAGTTTAGGTTTCATCCAGACAGGGCCCAATCCTACGGAGTGCGTGCCAGCTCACTGTGCCTTATGGCACGTTTGCGGGTCCTAGTGCTGGCGTTCCACCGGTGCTTGCCCAGCACTGGCCGGCATCAGACTAGCACCAGTGAAGCACTGGAGCTCTGCCACTCAGCAGTCACGCAGACCGCTGAGCAACGGAGAGGTAAGTGGGGGCATAGGGGGCAGGGAGGAGGCATTCTGGCAGGGAAAGGGAAGATGAAGGGAGGGTGTTGAAGAGGCATGCCAGGAGGAGGGAGTGGGGTGGGAAACAGGCAGTTCCAGTGGAGCTTCATTCCACCAGATCCAGAGTGACCCAACACAGAGGCTCTGAATTCTACACCAACCTTCAGGTCATCAAGTAGCCCCATTACATTTACCCCATTGTGTTTACGAAAGTCCCCTTCTCCTGAGGAGGAGGCGGCAATTGCCTGGAGCACGCAGGATGCAGAGGCATCCATTTTCAGTGCCGCTGCAGCCCCGCGTACTGGGCAACTCAGGATTGGACTGCCCAGCTGCAATCCTATACACACTTTCCTGTGAGTAAGCCCAACTGAGCACAATGAAACTTACTTCTAAGTAGACATGCATAGGCTTGTGCTGTAAGTTTAGCAGACAGAGCCTGCTGTGGAAGCAGATTCACTGAATTTTGGGCAGACACAGTCTTTTGTCCAGCTCATGGGAAACCTGTTCTTCTTCTTTACAACCAAAAAGACTGTGCAGAGTGCTGATTGGCTGGTCCTTGTGACAACCATAGAGACCAATCATTGTGACCACTACCCCCCAATTGTAAAGATCCCTACGGGGATTTAGAACAGCCTGCCTATGTAAACCGCCTTGAATTAAAGTCTGAGGAAAAATCTGACGAGCAAGAAAGGCGGTATATAAACACCTGTATTATATTAGTAGTAGTAGTAACAGAGATTTGTTTTTAAAAAGTGAATTTAAAAATGGTGGCTAGCTGAAGTAGGGTGGCTAGCTGAAATGGCTTCTCAAGTTTAAACATACTGATTGAGGTCCTTTAAAAAAAAAAAGACAAACAAATCAGAGAAATATGCAAGTCATTAAGTTTTTTTTAAAAGGAAGACAGATTGCCTGAAGCATGGACAAGGGGAAAAGAACAAATGAAAATCAGTGCTGTATTAGGAGCAAATATATCTTTTGAGAAGTTGTTAGAGGAAAGCAACTGTTACCCTGCACATGCCCGATCTCGTCTGATCTCGGAAGCTAAGCAGGGTCAGGCCTGGTTAATACTTGGATGGGAGACTGCCTGGGAATACCGGGTGCTGTAGGCTTATACTATAGTCTTTCGAGGTTGCCAACCAGAGGAAAGCCAAGCCAACCCTGCAATAGGAAAATCGGGAGTGCTCCCTGGCTGTGAGTGCACCAGTACACTCCTTCCCATACAGTGTCATGGATAGAATTTCTCTGTCACTTGAGACATCACGAGCACTATTTTGTTTGTCGTTGCTATTACATAATAGTGTGTATGCCTAAAAACAATATTAGGGGCTACCTTCAGGGTAAGGAAGGGTGAAGGTAGAGGCAAGGTAAAGGCAGGTGAAGAGAGGGCCTGAAACAGACTAACAGGATGAGAAGGCTTACAGGTATGTCTTTAAATGCTTTTTTAAATATTGGCAGCAGGAGAATTGTCCAAAATAGAAGGAAGAGCACTGCAAAGCAAAGGAATGGAATAGATCGGGGTGCTCAATGGGTGGATCGCGATCTACCGGTAGATCGCGAGGCAAAATGAGTAGATCGCGGAGTGCCGACCCCCCCTTCAGGTGCCTCTGGGAGGAAACGCCGGGAGTAAGGCCCATTGTACTCTATGGGGCTTACTCCCAGGTACGTGTGGCTAGGATTGCAGCCTCACAGCCTAATCCTAGGCATGTCTACTCAGGAGTAAGTCCTGTTATACTCAGTGGGGCTCAAGGTACACCAACATACATTGTACACATAAATGTTATATGTTATGATGGCGCGAACATTGTAAAAAAAACTCTGGTAGATCTCCGGGCCTTGCTGGGTTTCAAAGTAGCTCTCGAGCCAAAAAAGTGTGAGCACCCCTGGAATAGATGAAGAAACCTTAGATTTGCACTGTAACAAGGAACCAGCAGAACAAAGCAGACACCGGGGTGTGAGCAAAAGGAGAAAAGATAAAAAATGAACAGGAGGAATCGGATGCAAAGATGTGTGGACCAAAAGGAGGAACTTAAAAATGCACATGAAAAATGCAGGTTTTGTTTTTAAAAAAATATTCTACATTAAGCAGTTTTGAATTGGAAGTTTTTCTGTATCAGAAGAGCACTTTCACATGCAAGCTTAAGTATGAAGAAATTGCCCACTGAATTCACAGTGTTGTGACTTTTTCATGTCATAAAGAAAATAAAGCCCATTCACTCCTATTTTTAGACACAAAAGTCCTCCCACAGTGACTATACCACATCGTTTCAGTATGAAGAGCCATCTGTGCGGGGGGGGGGGAACCAAAAGCTAACACATCAGAATAAATACTTGTTTTCAAGGATTTCCTCTGCTATGGTAACATTTATATGTGGCATGTGGAGGTTATTACAAATAAATGCCTTCCCACATGAAAGTGATGGGGCTGAGTGACCACATTACCACATCAAAAAAAGTGTGAATTGAAGCTTCCACATGTGCAAAAATATACCCCGTGCACAGCTGTATACTTTATGGTGACGCTATTGCTGTAAAATTTAGCATATTAGGGTAGAGATGCAGTGAACAAAAGACATCAGAGAGTGGGTATATGTGCATATGCAATGCGGATAAGATATGCAGTGTTACTTACTAGGGGCTTTTATAAGATCCCCAAACATTAAGTGCCCCTCGTGTGATATCATTTCTTTCCACAACTGCACTTGTTTTGCAACTCAGTCATTCCTGCAGCCTTTGTGATCTGTGATGAAACTCGGGAAAGCTGTCGCGCTACCTACAAGACTTCTTTGCCAACCATTGCTGCTATTGTCCTCTTACAATATGCAATGGGAGGCATGAAGGCAAGGAGAAAAATCAGACAGCCCACTCTGTCGGAATGCTCTCCTTGTTACTGCTTGATGCACTCGCCAACGCTTTGACTTGAGTTCCCAGCACCCATGGGCTTTGGATTTACATTTTTAATACTGGAGATTTGCAACGTCATGCTTCTTGTTCTTCTAATTGGTACCACAGCAAGCAATTTTGCCTCCTTTCACCAAAGTAAGTCTCTGCTAAAAGCTGCAATTGGGCAGGCTCATTTGAGCCGGGTTTGCAAAAGTTCTTCGGCATCATGACAGAAAAAATAAAATCTGCGGGTTTATGCTTTAATGGGTTTGATGGATTTTGTTCGCCTCTTAAAAAGAACACCCTGAGCCACTTCAGATAGCCAAATTCTTTGCTTTCACTCATCCCTACTATGTGCCCTGTGATGCGAAAGGCTTTATTTAGGATCCTGCATATTTTCATAATTCTGAAAGCACTTTAAAAGTATAATGCAAACAAACAGTTAGGAGTCTTTTCTGAATTCCAGAATCTCCAGCAACAAACAACACTGAGCATTCCACGGACAATGAAAAATCCACGGACAATGAAAGTTGATTCAAATTGCTTGTAGTCGTGTACGCTTTGCAATCAGATACGGATACTTGTCTAGTACAGCACTACTCAAAGCGGTGGTCTGTGAACTGGTACCAGTCTGAGAGCCACAGGCCCCCAGGTACCAGTCTGAGAGCCACAGGCCCCACAACAAATTTCCTGGAAAGAAAGAAGCAATAATATAATCTAAAAATCGCAACAGAATTCCACCAAAATGTTTTCAGTTGGTACAGTCGACAATATTAAATATGTTTGCAGAAGCACATAATATCAATAATTATGCCATAATACTATAGTACATAACAGGAACATGAGGTGGCTGGGGAGGCAGGTGAGGCAGTGCCTCCCCATTGGAATCCTTCTTACCTTTGCGCGATCAAACTGTGCAGTTTCCAAGCTTCTCTTGGCTAAAAAATAGTACCAATGACCCACTTCAAGGTCATGCGGAGGTTCCTGGCTTCTCCCAGCATCAGCCCAGAACAAATCATGCTTCCCTATATTGACTCTTAATGGTGAAATAGCTAGCAGTGGAATAGTAAATGGAAAGGGATGGACCTTGTATGATACTGATAGAAGGTCGGTAGCTGTAAGGATGTAGAAATGCATATCTGGGAGGAGAAATATAAGTTTTTAGGAGAAATGTCACCATTCAGTAACATTTGTCAATTATTCCTTGCTTACTTGTCCTCAGCAAAGTGAGCCCCCTAAGGTGGATTAAGCTATTGCAACAGAAAATGCAATGCTGCTATTCAATTGCTGAATTACCTGTATTTCAGTCTCACCACTTGGGACATGTCAAATCAGAGCCAGTAATCATGGAAGAATTATAGGCAAGTGTAACCTTGTGCTAGAGTCATATCATATAAAATCTTACCTTCAGAATCTTAGACATAAATGGTTTTTATGTTTAAAAGCTTCTGTCACTTTAAGATCTGCAAATGGACTCTATTTTCATAAAAGTAGAGATTCTCAGGAGCCTGACAGGATCATGGGGTTCCATACCAGAAGCAGAGCACATAGCCACAAATGCTGGTTTTACATTTTAAAAGGCCTCCTTCAGTTTTAACAAACAGAAATGCAGCAATGGCCATTTTAAGATGCTTCGGAATAAAATCCGATTTGATGTCAATAGTTTTACATAACTAGAGCTGCTCAGTCACTGGCACATCTGTAGGATCTTGCTGGATTTCGATTTCGATTTACTACCTTCTATGCATGCTGCAATTTTAAAATAAAGCTGATTTGAACCTCTCTATGAAGGAGGGTGTTCCAGAGTAGCCAATACATTAGCTAGCAGACTATCTCCCTAGTTCAGCTAGCCGCCATTTTTTAAATTCACTTTTTCAAAACAAATCTCTGTTACTACTACTACTAATAATATAATACAGGTATTTATATACCCCCTTTCTTGGTCATCAGATTTCTCCTCAGACTTTAATTCAAGGCAGTTTACATAGGCAGGCTGTTCTAAATCCCTGTAGGGATCTTTACAATTGAAGAAAGGTTCTATCTTTCAAGAACCGCACATGTCAGATGGATCTTCCTGGTCTGGTATCACTTCTGGCCTCCAGTTTCCTCCCACGCAGGCAGACAAGCAGCTCCTTCATCTCTCACTTGAAGGGCGGCCAAGACGCTTCTTCGCTCACACCAAAGAGCAGGTGGAATGACTCAGCTCAGTTTGTCAGCTGCTTCAAGGTCTCACCATTCAGAGGTGCAGGTGGCCTCAAACTGGTGACCTTCAGATGTTATCTTCAGGCAGACGGAGGCTCTACCCTTTAGACCAGACCTCCTGCCCTGACCTCCTACAGTGACCTCTGTACTGTAGTGCAGTGGTTCTCACACATTTAGCAATGGGACCCACTTTTTAGAATGAGAATCTGTCATGACCCACCAGAAGTGATGTCATGATTGGAAGTTACAAAATGAAGCAGAAAAATTTTTAACAATCCTAGGCTGCAATCCTACCTGCACTTACCCGGGAGCAAGTCCCATTGACTATCATTGTTAAAAGAATATACATAGTAGCTTGTTAAAAGTACAGGTCTGTGACATTTCCCCCAATGCAGTCACATACCACGGTAGCATCGAGTTTAATATATTAAAAATAAAATATTTAAATGAATGGGGACGCACCTGAAATTGGTTCGCAACCCACCTAGTGGGTCCCAACCCACAGTTTGAGAAATACTGCTATAGTGAATTAGGTCCATTATGCTGAACCTTTCTCTCTCACCTCCCTTGTCTTTTTCTTGCTGAAATGCATATAGCTATGCCACTTACCATTATGCAGGATCCCTACTCATAAATTGTTTTTTCCCCTACATGTGAATGTTTAAAAAAAAAAAAAAAAACCTGTAACACCCTATAACAACTTACCTTCAAACCTGATTATAGCACAATGGGTACCACCACTAAGGTAAGTCATTACATAGTCACGTCTGTAACTTTAAAGAGGAAATTGCTGTTGGCTGGGGGCAATGGCAGTAATGAATCTTTGATACAGTATTGCAGTGTCTCATAGAGAACTGGAACCATTCGGAAAACAGAAGTGCCACACCTTCTGCTGCTTAAATACACTGGCAAGCTAACAGCAGTTCCAGTGACTTCTAGGGGCCAAAATTCACCTTACTGTACTTTTTTTAACCATTTGTGTTGTTGGCCCAGTATTTTTCCTTTATTTTTAGCAAATAGTGCACCAGGGCTGGGGGCATGTGAACCACAGCAGAGGTTCCAGGGGCTTTAACACTTTGTCCTGTCTCAATTTCAGTTTGAATTCCCCTCACCATGCTGTTACATTCAGGAAGTAGCTTCAATGGAAGCTTTTTCCAAATGTAAATAGTGCACTGGGGGCGCATGATAGGGATCAAACTGCAGTGTGGCAAAGTATTAACGTCCCCCTACCATGCCATAATTTTACCATGGATCTCACATACACCCCGTCTACGCACTATTTACCAAAAATAAAATAAGAACACTGGGACAACACTAGCATTTAAAGTAATGTGTGTTTTGGCCATTGGGAACTCTTTTTTCCTTAGAGCTTAAAACAAGGCTAATAACTGTGATCCTGTCCTACCTGCCTTCTGAGAGGAGAAGGGAGAACAGCTCTGTGGTTGGAATGACTATAAAGCTAAGACTTTTCTATTTATTTTATTTAAAAGATTTCTTGGCCACCTTTCAACTGAAGCCTCCAAGGCAGCCTGCAAATCAATATCAAACAAAAAGTATCTTTTTAAAAAATACAAATAATATCCAAAGTCAATTAAAATTGTACCAGCAGCAAAACAGCAACTCATGGCAATAAAGCCAAACCCAGTAAAAACTCATAAAATAAATCTGGCACAAGAGATGATATGGTTCATGCCAGTCAAGAGTCCTGGACAGAGTATTCCACAGCCAGGATACCACCAATGAAGAGGCCCTTTCTCCAGTTGCCACCCACCTTTACCACTGAAGGTAACAGCACTTGGAGCACGCATCTCTGATGCAGACCTCTACAAATGAGCCAGTTTACATGAGAGCAGGCTGCCCTTCAGGTCCCAAGCCTTATAGACAGAGGTGGGAGAAAATGATCATGAAACAAAATCATACAACACTGCTTTCTGCACTTCTCATTTTTGTAAAAAAATAAAAACAAAAACAACCCTGAAATTTGCAAAAAAAAAAAAAATTGGTTTTTATTTATTATTTAACGGGGTGCATGGGTAATGTCAGTGGCTGCATCTGCTGTTACTATACCACCTGTATCACCTACCTAGTACACTTCTAAAGCAATTAATTTATCCTTATAATGTAAATTTTGAATAAAAACACCACTACTTTCTGCACTTGTAAGTTTTGGAAAACATTGAAATCCACAAAGAAAAAAAATGCATCCTATTGTCTCCCACCTCTACTTATAGAGTTTTCTAAGTCAACATCACCAGGTTGCATTGTACCCAGAAATGAACTGGAATTAAAGGTCTTTGAAGAAGTATATTCCAAAACGTACCCCAAGTGGCCACTGGCCAGTACCAGCCAATCACACAGCAGCTATATTTTAAATAGGATTGCTGGATCTCATGACTTTTCTGTGTCAAGGCTCCCACCTGAGTCACACACAACTACATCGTCAACTACCGCCTCAAATCTGAGCTCTGCATGGGCAATTTAAGAAAGGACAGGGAGGCAAGATATCATGCTTTCTAATCCAGCCTCTGGGGCTTTAGGCAAAGTATTTAAGTACCCGCCATTTCCATTTTCTTATTTGTAATTGGAGGATAATAATACCTATTCCACTATATCAAAGGTTTTATGGGGATTAATTGATTCTTGTAAAGTGCTTTGAAGCTGTAAAATGACTTAAATACCAAATGCTGTTGCTGCGTTTGGAACAGGAGATTCTACCACACAGACTTCAGTCTTCTAACCAGGAACAGTCCTCTATAGAATAGATCAAGTGTTCAGAGCCACTATAGCAATGCAGTGCTTAGTTCATAGCATAGTTGCTGGAAGTGCTCCTGGGACTGTCTTTTTCCCCCCTGCCTCAATCATCAAGCAAACCAGACACATTTGAATCTATTCATTTCCCACACAATCCTATTTCCTTGCAAAAGCCTTTTTTTTTTTCTCAAAGATCAAGAACCAGATTCTGCCCACCCTGCATTATAAACTGGAGACCCAACATAATGTCGAGTAATATTTTCCAATGAATAGTCAATTGGTCCTATTAACTAAGCTTCTAGTTTTTTTTATTTTTACAAAACATCCTGAGTATCTGGAAGATTCAGCCAGGGATTCAGATCAGAAGGACTTGTGAAGTTGATATACTCAACCAGCTCTCTGATTGGAGAAAAGATTCCAAACACTGAGGAAGGCTCAGAGACAGATATAGGCTGTATAATTAATATTCAAATATCAGACAAGGAGAAGCATAAAAGCCTGGTTTGTAAGACAAGTATGCACAATTTCTGTTATTTCTTTATTTCTGTTGTGCCTTTTAGTCAACAGGTTTAGAAGTTGTACTATCATTTTGAGGAGAGAGTCCTGTGCAGTGTGTCTGCAGTTGAAGAGAATTCTGAAACATGTCCCAACAGCTGGGTGTCACACTCTTGACTAGGCTCCCTGAAAATGTATTAATTGATTTATATTTTTAATCTTTCTTTTGACTCTAAAACTGGACTTATAGGACAGGTTGCCTTCTCTAACCCAGAAGTGGAGCAGTCAAACAAAGGGACACTTTACAGAGTGCCTTGTTGGCACTTGGACTACATGGGCTTACCGAGTCCCATAATTGACACCACAAAACATGATGATTATCTGAAAGCACAATGCAACTTTAAGAAGCAAAGCAGAAAAGGCAGAATTCTGTCATTTTCAGAAGGCTTCTTAAAGCAAATGTTGCTTCATTAGAGTTTATAATACAATGTGAAGACTCAGTTGGTCTGTGGAACTCCTTGCCACAGGATGTGGTGATGGTATCTGGCCTGGACGCCTTTAAAAGGGGATTGGACAAGTTTATGGAGAAAAAATCCAATACGGGGTACAAGCCATGACGTGTATGCGCAACCTCCTGATTTTAGAAATGGGCTATGTCAGAAGGCCAGATGCAAGGGAGGGCACCAGAATGAGGTCTCTTCTTATCTGGTGTGCTCCCTGGGGCATTTGGTGGGCCGCTGTGAGATACAGGAAGCTGGACTAGATGGGCCTATGGCCTGATCCAGTGGGGCTGTTCTTATGTTCTTAATGCTAATTCACATTACAAATGTCTCATCTTTTTTTTTTCTTCTTCTACAGAATGTTCAGTTGCTCATGTAAATAGCAATAGAGAGGCTAAGCCTCTCAAAAAACACTCCCAAGGAGTTGCCTACCCTTCAGGAACCTACACTTCCAAATAGGCTTTATTCAACTTGCCTGTGACTCACTATAGCAGAATTTCTGTAGAGCCTCACAGTGACATCCAGTGGGCCAACTGAAAAGTGTACATTGCTTATGTTTAAGGGGATATAGCAGGAGTTATAGCTAGTTACTTGTTAGATTTGGCCAAAATATTCTTTCAAGTCAGAGTATTGTGCAATAAGATCATTTTGAAAATACCCCATTTTGAGGATGGAAGCTACAACAGTTGCTGAAACAAAATGTAGTACTCAGAGCTACCTCTGAATGCTGAATGCTCTACCTTAAAAAGACTGCCTGCTTTTGAGGGAAACCGTTTTCAGACCTCAACTTTTGAGGTTCAAATTATCCATCTTGACCACTACTGCCTGGTACTGGGAAAGACTAAGATTATTGCCTTTGTACAATATCATGGTAGGTATATGCAGTTCCTAGAGACCAACTATGACAGAAATCAACGGATAGGAGACAGGAGCATGGACCACAAGTGTCCACTGATTCTGGCATAAGAATGGACAGTTATCCGTTCTTCGTAACAGCTTTCAGCCAGGTTTGGGAAAAGTCACTCCTGTATTTAATATTGTCACAAACTGTATTTCTGGATTACATCACATGTTAACATTTAGCCATGTATTATTCCTAGGGCTGGA
Organism: Tiliqua scincoides; assembly: GCF_035046505.1. Lineage (NCBI taxonomy): Eukaryota > Metazoa > Chordata > Lepidosauria > Squamata > Scincidae > Tiliqua > Tiliqua scincoides. Next base: position 141,316,291 of record NC_089821.1, on the reverse strand, counting down.
ATACCTAAACTACAGTTTGGCAATATCTGTATTCTATCAGGGATGTGCGGCGTGGACATGAAGTTTCTGACTCAGAAAGCAGGTGGAGTGCATGCACAGTCACAGGGGAGGCTGTAGCTATTTTCTGTGCATTACGGTAGGGTGATTCTGCCACACCTGCCGTTTGACTCAGAAGTAAGCCCATTATGTTCAGTAAAACTTAAGCTGCAATTCTGTCTTATTTACCAAAAACAAACACCTCTATTTATAGGTTTTCTCTGACTACAGGGGCAGGTTTTCTATAACTATAGAGGTCCTCAAATGTAAGAACGTGAGCTCTCCCTGCCTGGGCTCCAGTGACTGCATGGACCATGAGTTCCAAAGGCCCCCATCAGGCAACACAAAATAATCTCACTATTTTAAACAGTTCAAGATTTCAAAAAACTTTGTAAATCCAAATTGTAGACCAATCATTTAAAATGCAAATTTACAAAATTCAAAATATGCAACTGTAACATTTGAGGGACAATCACAAAATCAATATAGCTTGTACAAGATAATATTGGTTTTTCGGCCCTACCTCAACATTATATCCTACTGCAGTGGTTCCCAACCTTCTGTCCATTTAATAATAATAATAATAATAATAATAATAATAATAATAATAATACAGGTATTTATATACACCTCCTTTCTTGGTTGTCAGATTTCTCCTCAGACTTTATTCAAGGTGGTTTACATAGGCAGGCTGTTCTAAATCCCTGTAGGGATTTTTACAATCGAAGAAAGGTTCTATCTTTCAAGAACCACAACATTTCAGATGGATCTTTCTGATTGGTATCACATTCTGGCCTCCAGTTTCCTTCCACGCAAGCTGACAAGCAGCTCCTTCATCTCTCGCATGCAGGGCAGCCAAGACGCTTCTTCGCTCACACCAAAGAGCAGGTGGAATGACTCAGCTCAGCTTCTCAGCTGCTTCAAGGTCTCACCATTCACAGTGCAGGTGGCCTCGAACTGGCGACCTGCGGATGTTATCTTCAGGCAAACGAAGGCTCTACCCTCTAGACCAGACCTCCTGTCCTGGTTTAAGACAGGACTGGGAACCTACTGAGAACCCGTAGACAACGGCACCTATCACTTCTGGTTCTACCCATACATACTGGCGCTACCACTTGTGGTTCCCAACCTTCAGGAGCTCAGGGACCACTAAGGCAAAATTTTGAGACGATGGGGACCACATGCAACCCCCCTACCCTCGCACACAAAAAATACAATTAAATTTGTATTTAATTGTCCCTAGACTTACAGGGATTAAGAAGCCCTGTTAAAACCCTGTCAGTGGCAGCAGTAAGGATAACCCGGAAGTGACGGGCGCCATTGCCTATGGGTCTCTGCCAGTTGCCACCCCCTTAAGGGGGGGAAGATTTTTCAAACACAAAACCAGGGGGTTGTGATCCCCAGGTTGGGAACCACTGTCCTACTGTCTTGTCCTACAGCATGGAGCAAGTACCACTAGTCATCGACTGGCAAGTTTTTTCCATAGGTTTCCCAACGTAAAATTAGGCATCCTTGTGGTCCTGCTGTGCTTAATATGAAATGCACAGGCTTCCTGTGATGAAAGAGTACATTCACAGATTTCAGTCACTGAAAAGCTCAATGGCTAATAATACTATTGTTATAACTTTGAGTCATGTAGGAGCACATTGATAAGAATATCAACTAAGGTTGGAGGTCTTAACTCCAAAAATGAATGCCTGAGAATTCACACTGTGTGTAAATGAAACCCTTATTCATCGGGATGAGTCATGCCACATCCTTATCCATACATTTCCCTGCAGTAGCACTTGGTTCTGAAATTGTCCCTGTACTAGGAATGGCTGACATAGCTTAAGCCTGTGGATAACAGGGCTTTGGCTGAGATGTGGCCTTCATTGTAGAACTGGTCCTCTCAGTTATGTACCTAAGATCTTCCTTCTTCACCTTTAAAACAAATCAACCAACCAACCAGCCTGGAGACTTCATTGTTTTCCATTGCTTTCAAGAAGATCCACTTTTGGTTTCCCTTAATATTTAAATATAGTTTTATTATATGTTTGTATATAATTGTAAATTTAGCTTACTTTGGGAATGCTGGAAGGCTGGATACAAATCAACATCACCTGCTTTGTGAGCACCATCAAGCCTATCTGGGCTCTGTGAGAATCTCAGAGGAGGCCAAGGTTCATTTGGTACCCACAAATCCAGGGTTTATCAAATTATCTCATGACCTACATGTATTACCAGTTAACTCAGTAAAAATAAATCTAGATAATAGATAGTCAAATGAAGATAGTGTTGTGCACCCCTTTGAATAAGCATTCCCTGTAAAGAACCTTGCCTTAAAAATACAAGCACTTAACAAATGTGTTGCTATAGCAATAGAATAAGCCTGCATAAACTTGAGGCATTCATATTCATAGAAACTTCTGAAGCAAAACCAAATGTTGGATGCAACACCTGCACTAGTGCCAAGTTTAAAACAGCACACAAATTATGTCAGAAATAAATGGGTGTGACTAATACAAGCACAGAACACTAAAGTAGGGGAAGAACCCAACATTTGCCTTGAAGGCAACATTTAGTGAACACAGTTGATGGGCATTGGGAGAGCATAATTTTCCCCACTGTTCACCTTTATACTCCATAACTGCGTTGCACGTTTCTCCCCCATAAATTGCACAACTGCTGGTAATTATATCACTGCAACCCAGGGAACAAGTGTTGTAACACTTGCTTTCCTTGTAGCATTAGGAACATTAACTTTCACTGGAGCAGGAAATTTGGTCTCCTCTAACTCATATGGCTCAAATTGTCAACAGCCCCTTTTAGTGATGTTGCCTATGTGGGTCACAGCCATCATTTCCAACCTGCCATCAAGCTCAACACTGTGGAATTACTCTCTAAATTTTTTTTTCTCTTCATTTCCGAAACTCCTGTCCTATGATCTTCACTCCTGGCCCTCCAAGGTCAAATGCCGCCAAGAATCTGCCCAGCATTAAATGTGCTGTAGAGGCTCCAACAACTTCCTGCTAATTACTGTGGTCACACTTCCTAGTCCAACAAGCACCAAACGACTTTGCAGCCTCTCAAGTGGAAGAGGTCACCTAGCTGTGTGATTTAGGTCATCACATTGGCAGTTGCTGCTTGATAGAAGACAGCTTGAGAAGGTAGCTGTTTGAACATGAAGGGCAATCTAAGGTAATTAACTGATACACCCAGTATGACTCATGCGATAGCACTAAAAAGGAAAAAAAGGGAATTGAAGACATTAATCCAAGTTTATAATTTACCATTCCAATGTTCATAATTTTTCCCCAGATGATATGGACTTTGCATATTACAAAGCCAACTGTTGTTTATGCTGTTAAATGGTAACTTGGGTTTGCACAGCCATTTGTGATGAGTAAGACTACAGACATCATGACAGATCATCTCCCCTTCATTCCTCAAGCTTCATGACATCTCTTCTATGCTTTTGTACAGCATGCCATAGACACAGGTTTTTAAAGTAGCAATCCTGAAAGATCTCTGAGATGGTCAGATATCTAACCATACCATAAAGAATCATTTTCTATCTTTTATCCAAGAATTAGTTAATTATAGGTTTGATCGCATTAGGGTGCATACAAGAAAAAGGTGACAGGCTAATCTTTTGGTGAAATTTTCCAGCCACAGAGTCCATGTAAGTTAATCTATTCTCAGAGATGGGAAAGAAATACAGGGGGCCACAAATCCACAGATCCCATATCCACGGATTCACTTATGCCTTAAGGCATTATGCTGCAGATTCATAATGCCTTATAAAGCAATAAAAGCATCACTTCTAGTTTCATGGGGAAACTGGGTGTAGCAGGTTTTTTACTGCTGGGCTCAGAGAACCTTCCAAAGGGTGGGGGTCGTTCGCCAGTATCTGTGGTTTCAGAACCAGGGGAGGGATTCTGGAACGGAACCTCTGCGAATACTGAAACATGCCTGTATGGCAATGGCCAGAGGAGTGACATCTGGTTTCTGCTAGATAATGAGGGAACTTAATACCTGATTATCTCACCTGTATCCCCCTCACCTCCTAGGCTATTGTTCTAAATCCCTCCCCCATTCCTTTTAACCATTATTTAGCCTTTGATCTCCTAATACTCAAAATTTCACAAAAATTTGCTTAAAAGACTAAAATAATGGCATAGGCAGTAGGGGTACTACAAGAAGGCACAAAGGGGCCTCACTGAGCTATTACTCACAGGGATGGTCATATCTGAACAATGCATTCTGAACATCCCTGCCCTTTTTATCCTTGTATACCACAGAATTCTTTGCTGTTTGACTATCAGGTATTTTGTGAGGCCAACTCTCTTCAATACAAAACACTGTTGATGCTGATAGCGTTAACACTTCATCGTTTTTAAAGAACCTTGAGCATGCATATGGAATCACTGCCTTCCACTGCACATGCTCCCGAGACACCCCCAGTACCAACTACTGTCACTCACACATATCCACAGACAAGGATTCAGATGTCCAGGGTTCAACAAATCCCTTCATTGTGCTCATCTCATCTTTTTATTTTGTCTGCCCATTTGCAGTCCTCCAAACTGCCTCCTCTTTTCTCCAGTCTATTAGTGCCAACAAGGAGGCTCAAAGAGGCAGCAGTTTGGATGGCCTATATGGAGCAACAGTAAATATGGGGTTTGCTGCTATCTGCAGTTTCATGTATCTGTGGTTGCAGAAGGAACGTATCCCCCATGGATACGGGAGGGCGACTGTACAATTTTGCTAGGTCAGGCAAAGGCAGGAGTGAGCATATTGCAGTTCCTTGGCCACACCAGAACACTCAATGGTGTCTGGACAGACTGAGGTTGACTGGCAAAGGCAACTTGCTTCTACTCATCCTTATCCAATGTAGCTAGAATCAGTGGCTGGGGTATAGGAAACACGAAAAAGTGAAATGGCAGAGCCTGACATTCCCTTATGGTTTCCAAATTAAGTGGCTTTGAAAACTGAATTAGTATTTAATCATTCCAGTTATATACAGTACTTATACACCTTGATAGCAATCTGTTTATAGAGCCCATTACCAAGAACACTCATGCTCAGTAATCTTGTTGGATTATTTAAGATGCCTGCCCTTGTTGACTGACCTCACTCTGCCCTACATAATGCACTTTCTGGTTAATATTTCCATCGTGCTCCCACTTGTTACAAGAGGTGTATTGAGTTACTCCAAACCATGTGATGTGGCTACATTCCAAAACAGGACTGCCTGGATAAACGTTTGAAAAGGCACGTACTGTATACACTGAAGGCTGTGCCACTCCTCACAGATAGGGCTCACGATAAACCTGCAAATTAGCAGTAATAGAAGCAACCTCACATTTCCACAACACCTTTGAAAGAGATACCTTCAAGCATATACTCAGTCTTTAAGACTGGTACTCAGCATCTAGTCCAACACTAGAAACCATCGGTCTACAGAGCCCATTTCTCATCAGACTGTTTTGAAAGATACATGAGGATGTGGCACACACAGTTTCCCCGAATACAGTGGATTTGCTCTGGATTCAAACCAAATGAAGCTGAGATCAAAAGAAATACTGAAGTTAAATAACTCAGCAGAAGCTTTTTAGTCACTGCCACTGGACCACCAGTGCAAACCACATCTCATTATTTTGCTGGTTACTTATGTCAAAAGGGTTGTGCGCTCTCTATTCCCCACGGAACTTGGTGGAAGACATGGAAATTATGCAGCTATTTTAAAGTCACGGACCGTAGCAAGTGAACAATTGTTCATAAGAACAAAAGAAATCCATATTATCAGTTCATTTTATTTACAACCAAGTTTTCAGGGGGGGAAACAGCCTTATGCCTGAAACCTCCATCATATCATTAATTCGGATATCATGAGAATCACATGGTAGGTAAACTGGCTTCGGGACCTAAGCAGGCAATTATAAATGGAGTCGGAAGCTGCTTCGGGCTTTGACTAAGTTTCATCTTGTTAGTTTTTTTATGATATTGAGAAGTATAATTGAACAAGCCTGAGAAACTGCAGAACAAAAGATCCACAGACATTGCTACTTAAAACACAATTAGAAAGACTTTTCCCCCAATAATATTTATGTGGGAAGAGGAAGCCTTTATGTTCACAACACTACAAGGTCAAGTTTTCATCATGCCTCACAAGAGGAAATAGCTCGGGGCCACCTCACCTTTTTTCATAGTGGCAGGCATGGGCTTATCATGGCCCACCAGGGGGAGGGAGACCAGCAGGAAGACCCCCCCCCATCCTGCATACAAGAGGTGTGGAGGGGGGCAGGGCAACCTCTCAGAAGTATTACTCGATTTAGTCTCAGCCCCTGCCGGGTAGTGCCCCAGAGTGCCTTGTGTCATGGCAGCTACCACCTGCTTCTGAAGCCTTCTGCAAGATAGCCTGGGCCCCGACACACCTCCTGTAAGCAGGTTGGGTATTATGTGGAGACGCGAGCAGGGGGGTGAGGCAGTGCACTGTGAGAGTGGTGAGCTCATTGTGCTGGTGCTGTTGCCACCTCTGTTCCTCTTGCTGGCCAATGGGGCTCATGGAGGACCCTGCCTTGTGCACGTGTGAGTGGCACAGAGATCTGTACTGCCTCCTTCTCTCTTGCCACTCTGGCAGCAGCATGGATATGCCTGTGTTTCAGACTGGGACTCCTCAGCTACTGATTGCATGAAAGCTGAGTGTTTTCCATCTCCCGCCAGCAATGGAAGGAAATGTGTTTGGGAGCAGGTTCCCATGGTTGAGTTCAGGTCCTAGGCTGCAAAAGCAGAGAGCTGAAAAAGAATGGGGTGGGATTCTGAAGCTTCTATCATCCCAGGACTATAGCCCTAGTCTCCTCCTTATGTTAGCTTTCTGAAAAGTCTCAGCCACCGGGCTCATCTTGCAGAGGCTCGTGCAGTGGATTTAAAGCCCATTTGGGCAGCAGTGCTGTTATCAACAGTAACTGGAAACAAGCACACTCTTCACACATGCCTCATTCTGAGAAATAGATCATGTTTTTTGTAAAGAAATAAAAAATATTGTAAATATAAATACATGAAAATATCATTAATTTCTAAGATTTTTTTTTTAAGTACAGGCAGGTAGGCCCTGATAGACCCACCATTTTAAGAAGCGGATCCCAGTGCAAAAAAGTTTGGGAACCACTGCATTATACCATGGAAAAGACATTGGCCCCATATTTTATATGAGGAGTACTCATCTAAAAAATTGATTACTCATTTCAACAAAGCAGGCAAGACACAAATTGCACCCTTCCTGTTTCTGTCTCCTGCCCCCCCTCCCCCGTTTACTGAAATAGCAGCCACTGGGAACAGGGGGGAATGAGCAACTGTGGGTGACCCTGTTGAAGACTGGATCCCCATCGCTGCTATTATAGTTAAGGCAGGTGCAAAAATGTTCTGTGCCTGTTTCAACTCTGAAACGCAGAAATAAGCAACTAGCCAAAGACCAGTCAGTGAATCCCTGACAGAGAACTTCAGCATAAACCAGGATGCAATATTAAAGAAAGTTCCTGCAGGCACATGTGGAGTACTTTTTCCTCACCACTGAGCAACTACAGTCTCCTCTTCCCCACACACTTGGAATCTGGTTTTATGCTAAAACTAGCACGTGCCATTCTTGGTCTCCATTCTACCTGCAAGCCCATATAGTGGACCATGCTATCCTAGTCTGAAGGAACTGTCATCTGTGTCAAGCCAAGCAATGAGAATTTTACCACACATCAATGGTTGCTGTGTGAAAAATGGTTCTCTTTGTGGGCAGGTTCCAAGGTCAAGAATTATGAAGATCTGAATGAATGACATTGCTGTAGTCACCTCATCAAGTTGTCCTGTGTAATATCTAACCCTCTATAACAATCAGGATAATCTGGTACTTCTCTGAGCAGAGAGATTCATTTGTGAAAAGATATTTTGCCCCATTACTTCAGCATTTATTTTTAAACCACTACAGTCATGAAGGTACATGAATATCTGAATTGTAGCCTCTCAGCGAATCCATACCTCATTCCGAATCCCTTTTTAAATAAAATATTCCCCTATCACTAATGCAATCTTATACTTTATCACCACATGGCAAGAATTAACATTCTTCTCAGGCTTCAGTCAATACGATTCAGAGGAAAGCGAGATAAATCTATTAGAACTCAGTGTAAAATAAATGATTTTTACACTGAAATTTAATACATTTATCTCACTTTCATCTGCATCATGTCAAACTATGATGTTTCCTATCAAGAAACATTGTTATTGATCATTTTTAATAGTGGCCATCAATACTATCAAAACTCTGAAAAAGCTTTTAACCTAAATCTTTTTGGAGATATCAAAATCAATTCTTATTTTAAAAAGTATATTTTATTCCACAGAATTTAAAGGCTACTAGAAACATTTGAGATGTATGTAATTCATAATACATGTATTCATATTTAATATCTTCATTGCAGTTGACAATTTTAAGAGAAATTGTAACTCAAGAAATAACAGATTTTTTTTCCAGCAGCATTGCTCACACAGACACTTCCCAATAGATCTCTGCATTTTATTCTGCTACCAGATCTCACGAGGAACTAAGATGGATCACCACTGTTCCTCATCAAGCTGTCACCAATACAACTGGTAAGGACAGGGGGGGGAAAATCACCAATTATTATTATTAAGAATATTTATATACTGCTCTTCAACAAACAAGTTCATAAAGTGGTTTACATAGCAAAATCAATCAATACATGGTTCTCTGTCCCAAAAGGGCTCACAAACTGAAAAGATACAAAAAGCAAACCACTGAACAAATAGTCACAGGAAAATTACTGTATTAGTGTAAATAGAGAAAGTTGCTCTTTCCCTGCTAACAGTGCACCATTTTATAATATGCCCCTCTGCTCAGTTTGCAGGGTGCTTCAGGGTTTCTGCGGGTTCTCTTTATTTTAAGATAAATACCACACAACACTATGGAATATAATTAATTGTAAAATCATATGGAAAATTCCCATTTTGGTTAGTCTTGCCTAGGGTGCAAAATAGCCCTGACCTCAAGGTGACCCCAACAGCACTCAGACATACCAGGATGCTTGCATCTCAGTTCACAGGCAACAAGGCAAAAGAGGTTCAAGCTCAACAAGGGGGTTTGCTACAACCAGTACATTTACTTTTCACATGAATGGCCACGGACATCCACAGTAGAGACACCCCCTCCCCCCAAAAAAAAGATAGAGGCAACTCTAGAACCTACACTTGCCAGTTCATAGGGCTGCTACTTTTTAACCATCCAGCTCCAACAGAAAGCACACAAAGAGTATCTCATGGAGAACTTCACATCCTGCTATACCACAAATGTGGAATTCTTTGGGTATGCCAACAAAAGAGCTTGTTGGGTATTTGTGTCCTCCCTTTCTCTAGGGAGGGGGAATGTTTGTTGCCCTGGATCCTACACTACTGCTTAACTTGCTTGTCTGCATTTACCTACCACTGAAATCTAGAAGATGTGCTTGTGGAAGCACCTAACTTCCCTAGTTTTGTATTCTTATCCAGCTCCTCCCCTGACTAATTGAAAAGAGTGGGCTCCAAGTGATTAGTAGGACATTAGGAGATACTATAGCTTCAAGAGCTGCAAGGTTATTGGTCTCTGTTAGCAGCTGAGGAATTTACCCTTATAGATTTTGTGTTTAAAAGTGACTTATGGGGTAGACTGACTTTAAACTCAAAACTTGCTTTTACTATGAGTTTAGACTGGGTTATGTTTAGCATCTAAGCTTATACAGTAATTTAAGGTGGAATTAATTATAAAATTAGTCATCTTCCCCCCTTTTATTCTACTCTGTTTTGTTGTTTCCCAGTGCCTCTGACGTGGGATATTGCTCACAAGTAGTCTCTAGTCCTACTCAGAGTAGACCAGGTTAGAATTAAGATGCAATTTGTTTCATAATCAGCTGCCTAGACAACACCTATCCAGTTTCTTCCCTTTATTTATTTATTTATTTATTTATTTATTTATTTATTTTCCCCACAAAGCTGCTAAGTTCAGCCATGCTTGTCAGTGCTCTGCTTGCTTCATGCTGAACAGATATTTTGGGGCTGATATGAGTAGTGATTCATGTCAGTAGGGAAGCCTGAAAGGTATGAAGTAAGTGGTATATATGACTTCTTACAAATGCATTTGAGGGGTGGCAGATCACAATCTAGTTTCTGAGCTTGGTTTTCTTTTCTTTTTCTTTTTTTAATGAAATCACTCGTGGGGCAAGAGTAGGAGGGCAGTAACACTTCTGCTTGACCTTTTTCTACATTTCCTTTACCCAATGCAAAATCCAGCCTACTATTTAAAGGAAATTCTGACAATCGCATTATTGAGCCACTTAAAAGTTTTGCATATCATCCTCTTTTTCACCCCCCTTTTTGAATGATGGGAAAATTATACTTAGTTCCCATTCTTTGGGTATAATACAAGTACAATCAAGACATATAAAGCCTCTCTCAAGAACTGGAACTCTCCAGGCTGGCTCAATCTGGAACATCTCAATAAATAGAGATATGGTGTTTCAAAGGGACATATTCAAGGAAGAACCTCTTCAGACTGTAATCATGTGCATAATGGGACAGACTATGGAAATGGCCTGCCACTGTGTGAAATGAATTTTCAGCAATGCACTTAATTATATTGTACATATATTATTTGCAGGATATGGCCAGGCTTGTTCTTATTATTAAAATGAGTACATTTCTGGCTGAGAGGGGTTTAGGGTACAATCCAGAAACAGTAAAGCTCAATTGAAATGAACAGGACTTAGACTGGAATCCTATCCTTCTGAAATGTCCATATGAGTGGGGATCTGATTATCTACTAGTTCTACTATCTAGTCCTACTGTCTACTGTCTAGCTCTACTGTCAGATGCACCACAGACAACAGTACAAGGTGCTTCACTGATGTATCTCTGACACAAACACAGCTATGGCCAGGGTAAATGCCCAAATGCCTACTCAGAAATAAGTCCAATTGAGTTCAATGGAACGTACTCCCAGGCAAGAATGTGTGGGAGTGCAACCTTATACTATTGGTCCATCTAGCCTAGGGCTTTCACTTCAGAATAGCAATAGGTAGAAGTGGGAGAAGACAGTTTTATTTTTTGTGGATTTGCCAGTGTTTTCCAAAAGTCAGAAGTGCAGAAAGTGGTGTTATGTGGTTTTTTATTTGAAATTTACGTTCTAATTATAAATCATAATGGCTTTAAAAGTGTGTTAGGTAGGTGATATAGGTGGTATAGTATCGGAATATACAGCCACAGTCATTACCCATGCACCCCCCCCCATTAAATAATAAATTGCTGTACAAATGTGTGGTGCCCTAATGTGTGGTAGGTAGGTACTTTTGCAGATTTTGGGATTTTGTTTTGTTTTTTAACAAAACACAGAAAGCAGCGTTATGTGTTTTTATTTCATTATCGCCATTTTCTCCCATCTCTAGCAATAGCCCTCTAAGGTCTGAAAGCTGCTACCAGAGTTCCTTTTAAGTTAGTCACCAACCCTCCACGATTGACCCAGAGCCTCCAGGATCAGAATCAATGCCCAAGTGACTCCTGAAAGCAATCCTAGACATTTTAACAGAGCTTTCAGAAATGTCCAGCTGTCAGTGGCATAGTTAGCAGGTGGTGAGAAGGCAGGCTGCCCTCAGTGCCAGGCCAGAAGGGGTGTCTGTCACATGAGACCCACCCAAGATGTGGCAGGAGAAGCAGCACCAGCACCAAGTATATAGTGCTGCTCATGTTTTGGCAGCTTTGCTATGTCGCTGCCACCCCATTCCTTCTCCTGTAGAGGCTCAGCCTCAAAAGGATGACAAGGACATTACAAAGCCACTCCACTACGCCTTCTCCTGTTTCCCCTGTATCTGCCACCCTGTTTCCACCACTCCTATTTCCAATGTCCCTTCCTCCTGCAAAGCTCCATTCCTCCATTTGTGCTTGGCACAGCAACCTCTTAATCTGGCCACCATGCTCCTTCCTCCTGCCTTGGAGGCTCAAGAGCCTCCAGAGGGAGGAGGGTTTACAACGGCCAGGCCGAGAGGCCACCTTCTTCTTCATGCTGGGCCGAGTGGGAATGAAGCCACTCAGCTGAGTCAGCAGCACACATAACCTGGAAATAATTGGTGGTGATGTGTGATGTCATCATGTCACCACCAACTATTTCTGCATCTGTGTTGAGCAGTGGGGTGACTCCAGGAGGCACAGCCCAAGGCAGCAGAACCAGTAGCTACACTGCTGCCTATATCAGGTTGGGGGGGAAAAATCTCCAGGAAGAAGCTTCGTCAGAGTTAGCAACCCTATTTTAACTGGATAGAGAGATGAAAAACTGACTATTCTGTTGCCACTCAGATGTGTCCACAAGTGCACAATAGAAGGTGCAGGCCAAACCGGACTCCCAGTCCAAGCACTGGTGCCCACAATGACAGGGGAGAAGGGAATGGCTCTTCCTGCCCCATTCCACCTGTCTTCCCAATTGTAGCTCACTTGTCTCTTGTACATATAAAACCAGATGATAAGGAGGAAGCTCCATAGAGCCTTTCTCTCTTGTATATATTTTTCTATGTGCACAGACCTTTTTTTCCTAGGGAAGAGCATTGTCACATAGGCTTTCACCTGCTTCTGAAGCCCAGATGGAAGTTTACCACAATAGGAAGATTGCTAGGTTGTGCTTTTAGCGGGGGGAAACAAGTAGCATCACCTTTTTGGCTCAGGGCAGATTCTCTCTCTCTCTCTCTCACACACACACACACACACACACACACACACACACACAGTGTTCCCATGCCCCCTAGGGGACAAGTGAGTGCAAAACACCAGAAGGATGACATTAAACTGGCCACCATGAAAATGGCTAGTGGTATGCCATGGCCAGGTTTCAACATATTCGCAGAGTGTATTTCTCCAATGACTGTGTTCTCTTCATAGTCATACGACAGCCTTGACAAGAGGACAGATGTATTTCACTACATGCAAGTTTTCACCAAGAGGCCTTTATTTTTGTTCTCCTGTGGGATAGTTTGATTTTAAAACTGAGGCATTGTTCTCTTTTGTTTCCAGCAACTAACTAGCTGGAAAGCAGGCAGCTCCAGAACTATGAGAAAGAATCATTTTTTGATTCAAACACACTTTTCTCTTCCAGTTTTGTGAAGGCTGTTTCCTGAAACTTAAAATAAATTCAAAAATTGCTAACAGGTATTGTTTGCAGTCAACAGTTCATTACAGATCAAAGAGTGGGGGGGGGGGGATGAGACTGTCATCATCCTCTTTCTTCCTGGCATGAAAAACTTTCATCTCTCTTGGATGAGAACTATGAGATCTTCACAAGTTGGAAGTCAAAGAAGAAAGCATGTTATTATTAACTTTTTTCTGAAGTCCAACTTGAACCTGGGCTAGAATATCTATGGGATGGACAACCTCATAATCAGAACTACCTACTTTAAGTTACGTGACAGAGACAGATAATGTGGAACAAAGGTGCTATTGTTTGAGTTTGTTTTTACATTTACATGATACAGAAAAGAAGGAATACAAGGTTAAAATACAATCCCATCAAAATATAAGTACTGTAAAGCAAAAACATCAGCAATCCTACAAAGGCCAGTGTGAACAAAACACTATTTATACGCTATTCAGTCACGTGATGGTAACATAAAAAGTACTAACCACACCCCTCTAATGTAAGTTGCATTGTAGACTTTGCAGCAACCCGCTTTGTAGTTGGTACTGGGATGAATATTGAAGTTTTGTTATCTCCACGCCCCAGCTATGCACTTTGGTGTCCACATTTTGTAAGCAAAATCGTAAGGATGGGTAAGCATATAATGTAAGCATATGTAAGCATAAAATGCAGAGAGTACTTTGTTCAGAATGGAGCAATAACCCAAACAGTGCACAACATATTTTAAAAATCGCATGACAACATCACATCTTCCAACAGCCAGCTAAACATATATTAGTATTTGTAATAATACACGTAACATTACATGTGTGTTATTGAGTGTTGAGTGTTCAAGGGTTTACATATTCCAGTAAGCCGTACAATGGCCCTGTAAGGCCAAAAACAGAGATGACATGGAGATGCGTATATCATCCCCACCACCACCACCACCACACACACACACACACAAAAGCACAGAAATTTGCGAGGCAGTGTGTTTGAGCCAAGTAAGAGAAATCATGAGTGAGGTTACTTAATTATTTTTGTTCCATCTGTTGTTCTACTCAAATTCATAATGCAACCACCTGAATCTTTCTGGGGCCTATCACATTACTTTATGTTTTCCCTACTGCACTGGTTGCCAGTATGTGTCCAGGCCCAACTCAAGGTACAGGTTCTTACATTTAAAACCCTATCTCAGTGCTCTTCAACCTTGGGGTTGGGACCCCAGTGGGGTCACAAAGCCTCTGTTGTGGGATCATAGCAATTTATGGAAATGAAAAAGATTAAAGGCCTGTAGACTAGAGCGCCACCAAGTAAAGGGGGAGGCATTCATGTACCCCTTCCGGTACCAGGATATTGTGTCCCAGCAATTGTGCTAATAGCTTTCATTATTAGTTTTCATACTAACTTTTTTTTGTTCCCTCTAATAAGAATATTTGGTTACAATGAACAGTGCTGGGAGGGAGTTAAGGGGGCAGTGAGTGGGTGGTGATGGGAACAGGGCTGGGCAGACAAGGTCCTGGGAGGGGGGCTGGATCGACAATGGGTTCCCACTTTCTTTCTTTCTTTCTTTCTTTCTTTCTTTCTTTCTTTCTTTCTTTCTTTCGGTACAATCCAGCACTGACATAAGGGCAGTGCAGCTCTGAGGTAAGGGAACAAACATTCCCTTACTTTGAGGAGGCCTTTGTGAGTGACACCCAACTGTAGGATGCAGCACGTGTCCCATTGGCACCGCTATACCAGTGCTGAAATGCACTGACATAAGGGGTTAGGAATGTGCCCTTCCTTCTTTCCTTCCTTCCTTCCTTCCTTTGTACAGTGGGTACTGCCTTGGTGCTGTTGCATTGCTGTGCAGGGAGTTAGGACTAGGCTGCCCATCACTTTAGGCTGTTCTAAATAGCAGGGCAAGTTTATATAATTCATAGTAATGATAGCACCAGTGCTATTTTTTACCAGGTTTCTCAGGTTGTTACACTGATAAGAACATAAGAACATAAGAACAGCCCCACTGGATCAGGCCATAGGCCCATCTAGTCCAGCTTCCTGTATCTCACAGCGGCCCACCAAATGCCCCAGGGAGCACACCAGATAACAAGAGACCTCATCCTGGTGCTCTCCCCTACATCTGGCATTCTGACTTAACCCATTCCTAAAATCAGGAGGTTGCGCATACACATCATGGCTTGTACCCCATAATGGATTTTTCCTCCAGAAACTCATCCAATCCCCTTTTAAAGGCGTCTAGGCTAGACGCCAGCACCACATCCTGTGGCAAGGAATTCCACAGACCGACCACGCGCTGAGTAAAGAAATATTTTCTTTTGTCTGTCCTAACCCGCCCAACACTCAATTTTAGTGGATGTCCCCTGGTTCTGGTATTATGTGAGAGTGTAAAGAGCATCTCCCTATCCACTCTGTCCATCCCCTGCATAATTTTGTATGTCTCAATCATGTCCCCCCTCAAGCGTCTCTTTTCTAGGCTGAAGAGGCCCAAACGCCGTAGCCTTTCCTCATAAGGAAGGTGCCCCAGCCCCGTAATCATCTTAGTCGCTCTCTTTTGCACCTTTTCCATTTCCACTATGTCTTTTTTGAGATGCGGCGACCAGAACTGGACACAATACTCCAGGTGTGGCCTTACCATAGATTTGTACAACGGCATTATAATACTAACCGTTTTGTTCTCAATACCCTTCCTAATGATCCCAAGCATAGAATTGGCCTTCTTCACTGCCACCGCACATTGGGTCGACACTTTCATCGACCTGTCCACCACCACCCCAAGATCTCTCTCCTGATCTGTCACAGACAGTTCAGAACCCATCAGCCTATATCTAAAGTTTTGATTTTTTGCCCCAATGTGCATGACTTTACACTTACTGACATTGAAGCGCATCTGCCATTTTGCTGCCCATTCTGCCAGTCTGGAGAGATCCTTCTGGAGCTCCTCACAATCACTTCTGGTCTTTACCACTCGGAAAAGTTTGGTGTCGTCTGCAAACTTAGCCACTTCACTGCTCAACCCTGTCTCCAGGTCATTTATGAAGAGGTTGAAAAGCACCAGTCCCAGGACAGATCCTTGGGGCACACCGCTTTTCACCTCTCTCCATTGTGAAAATTGCCCATTGACACCCACTCTCTGCTTCCTGGCCTCCAACCAGTTCTCAATCCACGAGAGGACCTGTCCTCTAATTCCCTGACTGTGGAGTTTTTTCAGTAGCCTTTGGTGAGGGACCGTGTCAAACGCCTTCTGAAAGTCCAGATATATAATGTCCACGGGTTCTCCCGCATCCACATGCCTGTTGACCTTTTCAAAGAATTCTATAAGGTTGGTGAGGCAAGACTTACCCTTACAGAAGCCATGCTGACTCTCCCTCAGCAAGGCCTGTTCGTCTATGTGTTTTGAGATCCTATCTTTGATGAGGCATTCCACCATCTTACCCGGTATAGATGTTAGGCTGACTGGCCTATAGTTTCCCGGGTCCCCCCTCTTTCCCTTTTTAAAAATAGGCGTGACATTTGCTATCCTCCAATCTTCTGGCACCGTGGCCGTTTTGAGGGACAAGTTGCATACCTTAGTCAAGAGATCTGCAACTTCATTCTTCAATTCCTTAATAACCCTTGGGTGTATGCCATCAGGGCCCGGTGACTTATTGATCTTTAATTTATCAATGAGGTCTGAAACATCTTCTCTTTTAACCTCTATCTGACTTAACTCCTCGGTCAGGAGGGGCCGTTCGGGCAGCGGTATCTGCCCGAGGTCTTCTGCCGTGAAGACAGATGCAAAGAACTCATTTAATTTCTCTGCCATCTCTAAGTCTCCTTTTATCTCCCCTTTCCCTCCCTCACCATCCAGAGGGCCAACCGCTTCTCTGGCGGGTTTCCTGCTTCTAACATATTTGAAGAAGCTTTTATTATTCCCCTTAATGTTGCTGGCCATGCGTTCCTCATAGTCTCGCTTGGCCTCCCCTATCACCTTCTTACATTTCTTTTGCCACAGTTTATGTTCCTTTTTATTCTCTTCATTAGGGCAAGACTTCCATTTACTGAAGGAAGCTTCCTTGCCCTTCACAGCCTCTCTAACTTGGCTGGTTAGCCATGCGGGCACTCTCCTGGATTTAGTGGAACCCTTCTTTCTTTGCGGTATACACCTCTGCTGGGCCTCTATTACTGTTGTTTTAAGCAGCCTCCATGCACTCTGGAGAGACTGGACTCTTTTTACCCTCTCTTTCAACCTCCTTTTAACCAGCCTCCTCATTTGAGGGAAGTCCGCCCGTCGGAAGTCAAGGGTTTTTGTTAGAGATTTGCCTGGTATTCTTCCCCCAACGTGCACATCAAAACGGATCGCAGCATGATCACTGTTCCCCAATGGCTCAGTAACATTTACATCTCTAACCAGGTCCTGCGTACCGCACAAAATTAAATCCAGAGTCACCTGTCCTCTAGTGGGCTCCGTGACTAGCTGATCTAAGCCACAGTCATTTAGCACGTCAAGAAATCCGGTTTCCTTATCGTGACCAGAACACAATTTGACCCAGTCAATATGAGGATAATTGAAGTCCCCCATGATTACAACCCTGTCCTTCCTTGTCACCTCCCTGATCTGTTTCCTCATTTCAAGGTCCCCATCAGATTTCTGGTCTGGAGGACGATAGCACGCCCCCAGTATTACATCGCTGCACAAGCCTGTTAATTTAACCCACAGAGATTCTACGGTGGAGTCGGACCCACCTTCAATCTCTACTTTGCTGGATTCTATCCCTTCCTTAACATAAAGGGCCACACCACCTCCAACACGCCCCTGCCTGTCCCTCCTGTAGAGTTTATAGCCCGGGATTGCGGTATCCCACTGATTCTCCGCATTCCACCAGGTTTCCGTTATGCCCACTATGTCAATATTTTCCCTTGTCACCAGACATTCCAGTTCTCCCACCTTTGCTCGTAGACTTCGGGCATTCGCATAAAAGCATTTATACACGGAATGCCCCAGGAGAGGCTGCTTATTCGCTCCTTTGTCCCCGCATCCTCTCATTGTGCCAAACCGTCTATCACATCCCATCTCCCTACCTTTCCCAATTTCTTCTCCTACCCTGCCTTTGTCTTGTTGTTCTCTAACCTCCCCATCCTCATCCCATAGGGATGAGGAGTCCCGAACCGGATGCCCCTCGGCTCCTGTCGGCCTTCCCCCAGGGATCAGTTTAAAAGCTGCTCTGCCACCTTTTTAATGTTATGCGCCAGCAGTCTGGTTCCATTCTGGTTCAAATGGAGCCCGTCCCTCTTGTACAGGCCCCGCTTGTCCCAAAACGTTCCCCAGTGCCTAACGAATCTAAACCCCTCCTCCCTACACCACCGTCTCATCCACGCATTGAGACCCCTGATCTCCGCCTGCCTAGCTGGCCCTGCGCGTGGAACAGGTAGCACTTCAGAGAACGCTACCTTTGAGGTCCTGGCTTTCAGCTTCCTGCCTAAAAGCCTAAATTTGGCCTCCAGGACCTCCCAGCTACACTTGCCCACGTCGTTGGTGCCGACATGCACCACAGCCGCTACCTCTCCCCCAGCACTGTCTACTAGCTTGTCTAGACGAGAAGTGATGTCCGCAACCTTCGCACCCGGCAGGCAAGTCACCATGCGGTCCTCACATCCGTCGCAAACCCCCCTCTCTATGTTTCTAATAATCGAATCCCCCACTACAAGAAGCCCCCGACCCCCCTCCCGCCGAGGAGTATCCCGAGTGCGCTCGGATACGGGCCCATCCCCTGGAGAAGGGATCCCCCCTAGGGGATTGTTTCCCTCCTCTCCAGGATGACATCCTCCAGTCCCGAGACTTCCCACCCGGGCAGCCGAGGAGCTGCACGCCTGATGTTGGGACGAAGCCTGATCGTCCCCAGAAGTCTCCCCACGGTCCTCCTCTGGCTGCCTGCGCTTCTCCAGGTCGGCCACCAAGGCTTCAAGGGAGCGGACGCGTTCCCTGAGAGCCTGGAGCTCCTTGCACCGAGGACACACCCATGACTTATACCCCAGAGGCATATAATCATACATGTGGCACTCGATGCAGAACACTGGATAGCCCCCACTCTGCTGCTGGCTGTCTGACTGCATAGCTTTTTTGTTGTTGTTGTTTTATTTAGGGGTCCTTTTAAAAACCGTACACTGGATAGCAGCCCTCTTCTCAAGGGAAGAGGAAGGGCAGTGTCTGGGGTCCTGGCCTCCTCACCCTGCTGCTGAACTCGCCCAGATGCTAAACTCTCGTGCCTTACCTGGCACTTAGTTCCCAGAGGCACTGGGTTCCCAGAGGCCACACGCGTCTGCAGAGAGCCTCACGCGATGGCCTGCCTAGCTTTATACTCCTGGCTGGCTCCTCCCCCCTCCTTCCTTCCTGATTGAAAGGGGGCTGGCCTTCCCAGGTGAGTTTACAAAAGCTCAGGAAGGCAAATGGCTGCTGATGGGCGTGACCTACTCTGCAGGCTCCTGAATGGACTGCTTGGGGCTCTTAATGGGTTGGGAATTGGCCCTTCCTAGGTCCTTTCCCTCCTAGTTCTGCTCTCTTAGGCTGGACTGTTTTTGTAACCTCAAGCTAGTTTTTATTTGGGTTTGTTTAATTATTTATTGCTCTCTAGATCCTGTGTCCCAATTTACTGACCTGTTTAGGTTATGTTCTAACTTAGATTAGGTTTAACCTGGGTTAAGTATAGGTTTAATTTAAGCAAGTAGAAAACCTGCTTTTCACTTTATCCTCCTCCCTTCCTTCGATTAAGTGCTACCTTAGGTGCAGCTAACTTTCAATTTTGATTTAAATGCCTGACCCTTGGGCACTTACTCACGAGTAGGACTCTGCTCTTACTCACGAGTAGGACTCTGCTCCTGCTCAGAGTAGCCCTATGTACCTCCCTTAGGTGCTAACTTTCAATTTTGATTTATGGTTGCTTTAAAGGTAAGGTTAAGGTTAGAAGACAGGGAGTTAGAAAGACAAAGCGTTAGAATAAGTACACTTACCTCCTCCTCCTGCTCCTCCTCCTCTCCTTCTCCAAAACTCAGAGGTCT
This sequence comes from Tiliqua scincoides, assembly GCF_035046505.1. Taxonomy (NCBI): domain Eukaryota; kingdom Metazoa; phylum Chordata; class Lepidosauria; order Squamata; family Scincidae; genus Tiliqua; species Tiliqua scincoides. The sequence continues at coordinate 141,296,037 of NC_089821.1, read as the reverse complement.
CCTTGCCTTCTCCTCGCCCAGATGCTAAACTCTCGTGCCTTACCTGGCACTTAGTTCCCAGAGGCACTTGGTTCCCAGAGGCCACACGCGTCTGCAGATGCTAGAAGCAATATCCAAAGGGTACTTGGACATGCTTTCCCCTCTCTTCAAAATTGCTGTCTGTATGCACCCCTTGATAAACTAGAACATCACAGAGCAGAGGCAAGTCTTAAAGAGATATTGCATTTATCTTCCCTCTTTGCCACAAAGCATGACTTAAGGCATGAGTAGATTTTAATCAGTCCTACAAGTGGTTTGTGTTTCTGTGCATTAAGTAGAAATGACCACAAGATGTCACTATCACCCAAGACTAGAATAGAGAGAGGCTGATGTTTTGTATTCCCTACATCAGGGGTGCTCACACTTTTTTGGCTCGAGAGCTATTTTGAAACCCAGCAAGGCCCGGAGATCTACCAGAGTTTTTTTTACAATGTTCGCGCCATCATAACATATAACATTTATGTGTACAATGTATGTTGGTGTACCTTGAGACCCACTGAGTATAACAGGACTTACTCCTGAGTAGACATGCCTAGGATTAGGCTGTGAGGCTGCAATCCTAGCCACACTTACCTGGGAGTAAGCCCCATTGAGTACAATGGGCCTTACTCCCGGCGTTTCCTCCCAGAAGCACCTGAAGGGGGCACTCTGCGATCTACTCATTTTGCCTCGCGATCTACCGGTAGATCGCGATCCACCTATTGAGCACCCCTGCCCTACATCTTTTACAGGACTCTAGGAACCTGGTCCCTAATTATTACATGCAGTATGTGCACATGAAGAGAATGGTTTGCACTTTTAAAAAAATTTTAGTTTTGTAGCAAGGCAGATGGCATCTCTTGGCATTTCAGCAGATAAATGCTCAGAAGGAGTTCATCTAACTTGTGTTTTCCTCCATGTAGAAGTGTTACCCTCCTGCAGGTTTTGACACTCTGCTAGTAAAACAGCAACTACTGAACATGCTGTTGTTTTGCTCACAGCTAGCTCAGCCAACACACAGCAGTCAACTGTTGATCGAAAAGGGGACTATATATATATAGGTGCTAGTAGTCAATTTTTTTACTGTGAGCCATGGCTCCCTGGGGAGTAATGGAAACCAGCCAAGGGAGTCGCGGAATCATTGCAAAAAGCCCACCACTCTATACAATGTATAGGACTGTAGCCCTAACGGGAGCTGTGGCCAATGTCCCAGAAGGTCAAGGCAGCTGTCAGTTGAAACAGTTTGGGAACCACTGCTATAATATGCACAGTCAGAGTCCCAACTAGTTGCCAGAGCAAGATTTCTGTTCCCTTCAAAAACTAGTTCTAAGATTTCTTTGTAGGCAGTGTATAGCAGAACAGGACATATTCCCTTTCCAGCCAGAACTGAGCATGACAGTAGTATTTGGAGTGCCCCCCAGGGTCATCCCCATGTCTGGGGGAACAGGAATCTAGAATTCATTTGTTTAGTCTGAATGTCGCAAGGGGGTGGGAGGGCAAATAGTAAACTTGGGAGTTGGCTAAGTCAGAGACAGTTGCATGCTAAGAGAGTTTCTGGGGAGAAGATTTCAGGTTGCTGATGCAGAACAGCAATTTTCAACATTTTTCATCTCACGGTACAATGACAAGGCACTAAAATTGTCAAGGCACACCATCAGGTTTTTTGACAAGTGACAAGGCACACCATGCTGCCAGTGGGGGTTCACGACCCCCATTGGCCCTAATCATAAATGACTTCCCCCAAATTCCTGTGGCACACCTGTGGACCACTTGTGGCACACCGATGCACCACAGCACAGTGGCTGAAAATGGCTGATGGAAAGAGTTGAGGGCTGCCTTCTAATTTCTGGCCTTCTACAGTACCTGCTAGTCTTGAACACTGTGGAAACAAAAAGTTTATTACAATGACAACAATGGCTTCGATCTGATGCATATTTACTTGAGATTAAGTCCTGCTGAACTCACTGGGATTTATTTTCAAGTACTGAATACAAATGTAGTCTAGAGCAGCAGGTTTCCCATCCTCTGGCCGCTCAGAAGTTCCCACCAATTAGTGAAGGGGAGCACAAAACTCTGTCCTAAAGTATATACTGAAAGGCACATAGCATTATTTCATGTGCCATAAGTAGTTTCCAATAGAAACTTAAATCTCCAGACCTTGCACCCAGAAAATCATTAACTTTTTGCCTGCTTAAAATAACTCAGTGAGTCTGACAACACTGCAAAGCATCACCAGATGGCAGTGTCAGTGCTTCAGATTTCCCATGAGCATTGAATATACTGTATGTCAAAGCAGACGCCATCTTGTTTGGCCAGGGGCTTAGATCAGAGCAGGAGCAAAATTCTAGACCCCCTTTGCCTGAATTTCTGAGCAGAGCCATTTTAAAAATATGCTTCCCATATAAACTAGGTGCAGGCAGATTTGCTGGAGCTGGCTACTGTTTATGCAACTCTTATTCAAAGTTTGGAGTACTGCACATATGGTAAGTGAGTCAGAAAATGTGCCCGAGGACATTCTGGGACACGTTCCAAGACTAATCTGGGATCTCATTTACTAGTCCATGATTTAGCACCATGCCATGTATTTATGTATTAAAAGATTCTACCTCGCATCTTTCCTTCCCATCAGGAAGGCTCTCAAGCTGACTTCCGATAAAATACCATCACATCACAGTAAAATAACCACAAAAATTTAGCAGCGCCCTAAAATAAAAAGAGGGCACCATGGGGAAAGCATCAGCCCGGCAATTTCAGCAAAGCATTGCAAACCAAAGGTGGAGCTAAAGTTTTGACAATCTACAGTCAGTATCGAAATGACAGTGAAGATGACACTGACCTCACAGCCTATGGCAGAGAGTTCCATGATATTTGTGCAGCAGCAGCAGAGAGGGCCCTGTCTTTCACCACTGCCAAGCATACTTCCACCAGCAGTGAAATGCATAGAAGATCCCTCTCAGTTGACTCAAGGGGGAGCAGTTTCATGTGGGTGGGGAATGTCTTCCTTCAGATATGCTGATCTCAAGCTGTTTATAGCTTTAAGGTTTCTGAATTACAATTGGAAACATGCAGATGAGGCAGCAAAGGTGTGCATTCTGCACAAACTGAAGTTTCCAGGAGGTCGCTTTTCAAGGGCAGCCCCACATGAAATGAATCCAAACATATCAAAACCAGTGCACAGGCAGCCATGGTCAAGTCTGCCTGGTCCTTGAAAGGACACAGCTGGCATACCAGCCTCAGCTGAGCTAAAGCACTTCAGGCCACAGCCAACACCAGAACATCCAGGTGCAAAACCAGGTGAGCATTTCTGGTCCTTGGTTTGCACCTTGATGTTTAGATGTTGGCTGTACCCCAAGATGCTTCTGATCAGCTTAGGGCAAATAGGCTGTGTGTGTTTGGAACCTGCTTCTTCAAGAGGAGCACAACAACCTCCAGAACAGATTTATAATCTGCAACCTGGATTGCAGATCTCCTAGCACCTCTGTCTGTCCATTTCAGTTTGTTTGCCATCACCCAGCCCATCTCCAACTAGATAGTCATTTAGAATGTTCACAGCCTACCTGGTAGCAGAGAAAATGGGGATACCCTCATTCCACTCCTGCTTCTTGGGTGCTGTCATCAGACTTGAAGTGCAGGACTTCTGGTTTTATTGACAGGGACAGTATGAATGCTCATACTGACTGGTACTGACTTCCAGGTTTGACAACAGCATGCAAGGAGCATGTTAAGGATTAAGAGAACAAGGCACCCAAAAATGTTGGACATTCAAGAAAACTGTAGGACATGACAAAATAAAAGCTAAAAACATTTGTGTATTGATTTCAATGTGGTTAATTTAAACACAGTATTACTTATTATTAAATTTAAAACTATATTACATGTAATTTATTGATATAATTTATTTATTACTAATAATAAATCAGTAATACCTGCAGGGGCCCGCTCACAGGGAAAAAGAGGACATTAAAGTTCTTTTCCAGGACACAGGACTAAAAAAGAAGACATGTCCTGGAAAAAGAGGATGTCTGGTCACTCTGGTTAGGGTTTTCTTTGTAGCATGTTGGTGGCAGACCTGAGATGGTATCACACAGCATTCCTGGTTGCACCACCCCTAGGGTTATAAATCTATAAATTAATAGGTTGCTTGCTTGGCAAATTGATTTGCCACAAAGGCATCATTCACACTTTTTTTGTGTATCCAGATATAAAAGAACACACACCACGTGGAAAGCTCCACTGGACAACTGTCTGCAGACGCAATGGTGGCAGCAACCTTCCTCACTGCATCATAGCCATGTAGTAGTCCCAAAAGGGGTTTTAAGTCCATCTTCGGTCAGATTCATCATAAATCTTCCTCTTATCGTTGCTCAAATGTTGACTGTCAACAGCTCCCCAGAAAACAGGATGCCAATTTGGCTGTACTGATAGGGAGAAGATGCTCAGATGTAATCATATCAATAGCCATGCTCATCCCCACATTCCAATGGTCAGTCAGTCCACAATAGCATCATTGGCCCTAGTAATAGCAATAGGAAAATCCCCCACTCAGAATTTATCTGACCCTTCGGCCTCTGAGCGCATGCATTTCTAATAAGCCTCCCTACGGAGGTAAGGAGTTAGTTACCAAAGGTGTGTTCCTCCCAACCAACAGAGGCCAATAGGTGCAGAAATATAAGAGGCATCAATAAATGGCTTTCAGTGCGGGCTTTCTTTCTCTTTGATGGAGCATTTCTCTGGCCTGCTTAGAATGGTATTTTATTGTCCAATCAGCCCACACATTAAAAGACATACAAATCATGATGCATTCACATCCTGGTCCCTCCTTTCGTTTCTCCTACTTCTCCAGTAAGCAGTCCTATTCACGTGTGGGGACAATCTAGCTGAACTCCCCCCCTCTGCCTGCAGTTAGAAAGGGTTGGCAACCTTCAGTCTTGAAAGACCATGGTATAAGCCTACAGCACCCAGTATTCCCTGGCGGTCTCCCATCCAAGTACTAACCAGGCCTGAACCTGTCTAGCTTCCAAGATCAGATGAGATTGGGCATGTGCAGGGTAACAGTTGCTGTCAGTTAGAAAGACTGACTATGGAAGTAGGGAGAGGACATACATACATGTACTCTTTTCAAGAGTTAACTGGCTTTTATGCTCAAGAACTACGAAAACAAATGGTTATAGAAAAACTTTCCTCATGTCAAAATCTTCCACACGAGTACAAAATGAGATTACTTCTCTACATATAATTACATCTAGTCAAATTGTTACCCCCTGTTGAGAGAAATTTCCCTAAGGACCACCAATTCTGCTGAAGCACATCTCTGTTAACGTAGACTTATCTGCTCTGTTAATGCATGATAAACACGGCTGAATTAATTGTTTGAAGACATATTCATTTAGAACATCTGGAACAGCTTTTACAACATTTCAAAAAAAAAAAAAATCCCTGCACACAGTTAAAGTGAAAATGCTATACTTGAGTAGATTACAGCACGTGATACACTAGGGCCCTCAAGCATGCCAAGAGCACCTGGGGCGGGAAGCTCCACAAACTACAGCTGAAAGGAGACTGCTTCACCTAGCAAGCTGTTCATATGAATCAGCTCCTCCTGCATTGCTTTCTATTATGTCACAGGCTGATGACTGACCAGAACTAGGTGGAGAGCCATTCCACACCAATGTTTTCCCACTACATGCAGCTTTTGCATGATTGCCACACTTTTTGAATAAGCTGCAGTGTTACACTGCTGCAAGGAGTAACTACATTGCTGGAGGCCGTGGGGCAAATCTCAGCACGGCGCCCACCTGTCCCAATGGCACAGTGAGTACTACCACTACCACTAATAGTGATGAATCAGGGGTGGCCTGTCCTGGTGTGCCTTCTTATCAGTATGCACCCATGACCACTGCCAGATCTAGTCAACCCCCAACATCGCCATTCATAAGCCAGATTCCAGTCTGAAGTCTCAGCTTGTTTTAAAACAATAAATTTAACAAACAAGGATTTGTTAGATATGGACCCAACAACAAATTCTGGTATGTTTTAAACCCGATAATAGAAGCAGCAAATAGCCCCCCCCCAGCCAACAGAGAATGGTGGGGGCATGGGAACACATAATTGTGCTGGTAAAGTGAAACCACGGGTTGCTCCTGGTTTAGCATGAAATCTGAACTTGGCCAACATATGCCTACAGCATGTTTCCCAACTCTTTTTCACTTGCATACCACTTGGCAGCCCATTTCCATAAATGGTACCCTTCATATTAGCAAAATTCTTTGTGGTTGATCACTTCCCACATTATGTTTCAATTTTGTTACTGTAGGTGCAATCCTGAGGTGCTCTTGGGCTGGCACAAGTCCCTTGCACCGGCCCAGGAAGGTCATAAGACACTTTTGCACCTTCTTGTGAGTCGCCAAGGCCAGCGTGCAGAGGCACAATTGCCTGTGGAAGCTGGCACAAGCCTCTGCGTCGACAGAGGCACCAAGTCTTGTGTTGGCCAAGCTTGGTCAACACAAGACTCTAGAGTGGGTGGGGAGGAGGCGGGGAGGAGGTGGGAGAGAGGCATTCTGGGGTGGCGGGAGGGCAAACGGTGGGCGGCCCTGGGAGCAGGAGGCAGGGCTGTTGGAGTTGATGCAACTCCATCTGCTGTCCAGAAGGGGGCAGGATGCTGTCCAGAAGGGGTCAAGCTATGGCCCAGTGACTCTGACCTTTCTACCTGTTCTCTCTGTGATCCTTGTGGGGTGTGGCCCTAACCCTTTATCCTTCCCTTCTCCTCTGAGCACTTCCTCTTGTCCTCTGACCACGAGCCGGTTAAGATGTGCACACCAGGGCTCTGATGCCCATGCCATCTTCAGCAAAAGGCATGCAGGGCGAGGCAGCTCTAGGGCCTTGCAATCTCTAAGTATTAGCTGAACCTCTGATCCTAATCAGATGCTGTAAATATACACACAATGGAACTGTAAGTAAATAACTTCTTTTTTGCAACTTTAACAAGCCATTGCCTCTTTGTCTTTTTTATTGATTAGCAGTCAGCCAGGTGAGGGAGGTTCCCTGGGGTGATACCCAAAAAGGGGGGGCGGGTCTGCTGCTTAAGCTACTCTGCTTCCCCCCCCCCAAGAGGAAACTATTTTTAATTTCCTCCAACAGGGGCTGGAACCCGGCAGTTATGCTGGATCTCAACCCCTGTCCCCGGGGAGCTCTGAGCAGCTTCAAGCTGCTCCGCTCTCCTCGGAATTGCACCACCCCAGGCGCAAGTCCTCAGGAGGTGGCACAAGTTCAAGGAGTCCCATTGGGGCCAGGGTGCCTTACCCAAAAGTAAGGGGGAAAGTTTCCCCTTGCCTCTGGCTGAGCCACTTTGGGCGCCTATCCTGTGCTGGATGCAGCACAAGCCTCTTGGCTTGCCTGTTCCAGTGCAGGGTAGGATTGCGCCCTATGCTGGTTTTCAACCAACGATCCATATCTCGTAATGTACAAATTGAAAAACTTAAAATGATGACGAAAACTACTGTATATAGAGAAGACCTGGAAGTACTCACTCACTGAACACTGTTCACTGGACAGTGACCACCTGCTTATATATACACCAGTACCAATGCCATGGCACTCAAATGTCTGTGAAGCAGAGGAGAGTGAGAGCTGAACCTGTGAAGAATGAGCCACCAAGGATGTGCACTGCAGTGGGATACTTGCAACAAACTTCTTCAGAGAGGGACTCCCCCCTCACCCATTCAGCAAAATAATCTAGCAAGGGAACACAGGGTCTTCTCAAGGTTAAATAATGAAGAAAACCCACACCACCACTTGTCATAACATTGAACTAATTCACAACTTCTGACTTGTAGCTTGTCTTACACTGCTGTCACATATGCCTTTTCTAGCCATTATTTGATTTTGTGTGTGTGCATACCCTAAACATTCTGCTACCTTCCCCTGGGGATATGCATACCTCAGGTAGAGAACCAGTGGTACAAAGGATCAAAAAATCTCCTTCTGTAGAAAACACCCAAGATTTCTCAGAGGATCACGACAAATATCCAACAAGCTGTAATTATCAGCAAAACAAGTGTCATCGGAGCCGGCCTTAGGGCAACGTAGCCTGTGTATCATGACATTGGGCTGGCCCCTCTCTGGTGGGCCCCACACGGGGGCAGCGGGCGGATCTCCCACTTCCTGCAGCCAGCATCTGGCAGCCTAGGAGGGCTGCACAGCAAGCAGAATGTGGGTTTGCTCGCCCTCCCCTGGAATTGTTTGGCCTGAAATGGGACTCCCAGAAGTAGTTGGCAGCGATGTGATGTCACTGCCAACTATTTCCAGGTGCCACGCTTTGCACACAGTACCACAAGTGCCTGGCTCGCTGCAGCTGCAGTTGCTGTGGCTGCCTGGTGAGAGGGGGCCCACACGAGTTGGGCCCGTTAATCCTGAGGCTGACCCTGAGTGTCATGATCTATGTTGAGCTTCACCTTCAATAATAGGTTGGTTGGCAACCTTCAGTCTCGAAAGACTATGGTATAAGCCTACAGCACCTGATATTCCCAAGCGGTCTCCCATCCAAGTACTAACCAGGCCTGACCCTGCTTAGCTTCCAAGATCAGACAAGATCAGGCATGTGCAGGGTAACAGTTGCTTCAATAATACGAGAAGCAACAGCAACTCGTATTAACAGAACTATCATGGTGTTTTATAGCAATTGATTTACTAGTTAAAAATAATCTCCAGATTATTTACTTTTGCTTTTTCAATATTTATTCTTCCATTATTATGCATATTTGGATTTTTAGTCCAGTGATTATGAATCTTGTTCCTGCAGCTTGCGGGGGGTGGGGGTGGAGGCTTCATTCCTTTTCATTCTGCTCTGTATTTGTCTGTTTCTATATAAGAAACAACAAGTATTTCAGTAAAAATCTACGACCCAAAAAAGTGTCATGACTACCTTAATAAGTCTCCATCTGTCGTCTTATCTATTTGACTCCCAATGCTGTCATTATAGGAATCTGATAGTTACATTCCAGGATCATGAGGAATATATTGAGTGAAACACTCTGATCTTGGTTTGAAGTGACCAATATATTCTAAGCAAAAAACTAGTTGGACTTATATGTTGCTATAGCAGCTCAAGAGTCAATTCTGCATGCTCCACACCAGTAATATCTGCAAGGAGAAAAAATGCGGGTGGGGCAAACTCCTTAGTGGTCCCAGAATAAGAAAATCTATAATTGGCCCATCTCATGAGATGCTTTTTTTTACAAATGTTACTGGTACAGTGTGGAACAGGCAATCTAATCCTAACCAGCACTGGCACAGCAGGGCCACTGTCCACACAGGATCCAGCGCTGGGAAGGACCAGGCTGGAGGTCTCCTCTGGATAAGGGGACTTTTGTCCCCTTCATCCATGTAAAGCCCCAGGCTGAGCAATGTGGGAACTCAGATATACGCCTGCCAAATGGCTGGTACAAGTCCAATAAGTCCCACGTTGGGCTTTCAAGCCCGGGAGGGAGACTAGGATTCAACGTGCGCCAGTGCCACTGATCCTACCCCCGTCCTGGGCCCAAACCACCCCATCTCCACCCTCCCCCACCCTCTTAATCTGAGGGAGTTGCTTCTGTTAGCGCACAATTCATTTCACAGTTATTTCAAACATTCTTTTACATCTCTTCAGTTCTCCAAGTGGTAGGAAGCTCAGTTATTACGTGACAAGCGCACTAGGGAGACTCTTTAAAACAGCATCAGTTCCTCAACAGCAACATATCTGTGCAGCAGGGCTGGATGCCAGGGAAGCCCAAGGCCTCCTGATGCCTGAGGCAGCCGGCCAAATGCTGCCCCCCCGACCCACTGGTGTGCCAGCTTCTGCTCCTTCCACCCTCCACTGTTCTAATTCAGCACCTCTCCTTGCCTCCAAATGTCTTCTTAAGAACATAAGAACATAAGAACAGCCCCACTGGATCAGGCCATAGGCCCATCTAGTCCAGCTTCCTGTATCTCACAGCGGCCCACCAAATGCCCCAGGGAGCACACCAGATAACCTCATCCTGGTGCCCTCCCTTGCATCTGGCATTCTGACATAACCCATTTCTAAAATCAGGAGGTTGCGCATACACATCATGGCTTGTACCCCGTAATGGATTTTTCCTCCAGAAACTCGTCCAATCCCCTTTTAAAGGCATCTAGGCTAGACGCCAGCACCACATCCTGTGGCAAGGAGTTCCACAGACCGACCACACGCTGAGTAAAGAAATATTTTCTTTTGTCTGTCCTAACCCGCCCAACACTCAATTTTAGTGGATGTCCCCTGGTTCTGGTATTATGTGAGAGTGTAAAGAGCATCTCCCTATCCACTCTGTCCATTCCCTGCATAATTTTGTATGTCTCAATCATGTCCCCCCTCAAGCGTCTCTTTTCTAGGCTGAAGAGGCCCAAACACCATAGCCTTTCCTCATAAGGAAGGTGCCCCAGCCCCGTAATCATCTTAGTCACTCTCTTTTGCATTTCCACTATGTCTTTTTTGAAATGCGGCGACCATTCTTCTCTGTCCTCTGCTTCCTTTTCCAGTCCATTGAATGGGAGGGGGAGGAGGACCAGTGGAGGCAGATAGGGAAACTGAGATGGGCGTCCCCTACCAATCTGTTGCCTGAGGTGACTGCTTAGCAAATGCCATGGATAGGATGACCCTGGATACATCAAAAACTTCCTCTCAAACCACTTTCTAAGCAGGATGAAAGAGGTGGGGGAGGGATACAATAAGTAGCTAGTAGCCCAGGCGTTAGTGCCCTCTAAAGAAGTATCTTAACTATTGTCTCTGCACAAGCGTAAGATATAGTGATTTTAAATATGTAAAGAGTAGGACCAACAGGATAACTGTACAGGGTAAGGAAAGAGGAGGCAATGAGGTGATAAATAAATAATAATAATAAAAGAGGAGGCAATGAGGTGAAGTAGAGTGAACTAATAGCAGGAGTGTCCTATAGACTGCAGAAGATATAAGTAGAGGTAGAAGAAAATGATGATTATGAAATAAAAACATTTACCACCACTTTCTGCTCATCTAACTTTGAAAAACACTGAAATTCATGAAAAAATAAAATTGTTTTCTTCCACCTCTAGTGCAGACATGCCCAAATTGCATTTCAAAAAGGCTTTGGAAAATAAGTGAGCATGGAGAATGAATTATGAGGAAGAGATTTTTAAAACAGAATGTTGTTCCCTGGCATAATAGAGGTTTTGGGGAGTGGGGGGAAGCTGGATTTGGAACTGGCACTGCCCCGCCATTGGCAAAAGGTGAGGAGAAAACAGAAGCAGCATGCTGAAGTGAACATGTCTGGTTCAGGGTGATAAGACGTCCTCTTTTTCCTTTTTCTTTTTTAGCCTCGTGTCCTGGAAAAGAACTTAAATGTCCTTCTTTTCCTTGTGAGCAGGCCCCTGGAGGCAGCACATAGCCTTCTTGTAATTAATAAATTATGGGCACAATCCTAACCAGGTCTACTCAAAAGTAAGTCCTAATTTGTTCAGTGGGGCTTACTCTCAGGAAAGTGTGGTTAGGATTACAGCCTATATGTAATAAGTTACATGTAATATAGTTTTAAATTTAATACGCAATATAGTGTTTAAATTAGCCACATTAAATCACTATAAGAGTGTTTTTAGCTTTTGTCATGTCCTACATTTCTCTTGGATGTTCTACATTTTGGGGTGACTTGTCCTCTTTTGCAGTTATGTCATTTGGACACCCTGGTCTGGTGCCAGTTACATTCCTCAGCATCCAAGGAAATTGCAGCTACAAATTAATCCTGGTGTCAACACTTCACCCAGTTGCCAGCAAGTTCAATGAAAAATCCAGTGTCAGATGGAAAATGGTGGGAGTGTTGCTCTTTTTCTACGGAGCTGAAACAAACTGAAACCTGTTCTGACCAGAATTCTTTGCAAGTGTGCTTGTGAGCAAAGCCTACACAGTTCAGAGATAAAACAAAACAAGCACCCAAAAAAAGACTAAATGCTTCTCAGAGATTTACTCATGACAATGAGAGTCTGGTTGCAGCCTGTAGAAACCTGAAAGGAGAGTGGAGGCTTCCAGGAGTTGGAAGGCATTGCTATGGCAACAAGGCAAACTTCTATTGAAGAGGGCAAAAAGAGAAAAGAATTATATAGTAACGCCAAGAGTCCTAGATAGATAGATAGATAGATAGATAGCTAGATAGATAGCTAGATAGATAGATAGATAGATAGATAGATAGATAGATAGATAGATAGATAGATAGATAGATAGATAGATAGATAGATAGATAGATAGATAGATATGCAAAGAGAAAACAAATTGAAGCAAAACAATGTCTTTTCCACATCTCTTTATTAAATGTTCATTATCTACACAGTACACACACGTGTGAATTATGAATGTGTGTGAATTCTGTAGAACATTCCAGATAAGGCTCGTGTTTAAAAAAAAAACACCATTCCAAAGAATCATAACTGAACTTAAACAAAATGCATTGAATGCATCCTGATTCTATATGTTTACTGAGAAGATGAATGGAGTTGAGTGCGGGAATGGTGCCTAACGAATGCAAAGAAGATGAACAGAAGCAGCCTCCACTGCAACAGATATAATACTAGCAAGATATAAGAGCATCCCATGTCGCGTTAGGCACATCTTGTATTTCCACGTGTGGGACCACTATTGCATATGCAAGCAGTAAATGCTGGTGAAATGCACAGGCTTGTCTCTGTGCCCAAGAGAGCTAGAATGCTGCTTTTTAAAAAAAACACGAAGTTTAAGAATCAATTGAAAGTCTATATTGGAGGGTATATTTGGAAATCCATTATGTTGCTGTCATACCCAAGTGTTCTAGGACACCTGATCAAAAGCATGTAAACCATAAAGGTAGAATGAAATGGATACTTGTGTCATTTGTTTTTATTACAGTAATTATATACCGCCTTTCTTGTAGACTCGTAGACTGTTTCGATAAGCAAGCTGACCATAAACCCCATTTTTTCAAATGGGGTTATTACAAGGTAAGGGAAACTCACAGAACTCTCTTTTTCTCCAGATGTTTCCCTTCATAGGACAAGCATCGTCCTGGATGCACAGCTCTTGCTCTTTCTAAGCTTCCACAGGCAGCTACAAAACACACCTCAGGCTGGTACTCAGGACAGAAGCTTTGCTAGAGCAGTGGTGCCTGGGGTGGTGACATTGTGATGTCACTTCCAGGTTCTCCCAGAGGAAGAAGCTCTCATTGAACTTCCAAAGGAGAAGGAATGGGGCAACAGCAAGATTGCAAAGTTGCCAAAACATGAGGTGGAAAAGGCCTCTACAGACTTGCGACTCTGCTGGTGCTGCTGCTGCTTCTCCTTCCACTGCCATCTTGGCTGGCACTCGCGTGGCACCCCCTTACAGCCTGGCACCCAGGGTGGCCCACTTCCTGCCCCCACTTGCTATGCCACTGACTCAGGATGTTATTCATTTCTTGTCAGTTGACTCTTTTGCACTCCTCCACATTCCTTTGCTCTTGCTGTTGGCTTTCGGTCACTCATCCAAAGCGAAACCTGAGCTGATCCTGCTTAGTTTTTTCAGACAAGGCAACAGATCCACCTCTGGACCACACCTCCTACCTCCATGCTGCTGGCATGGGAGCAACATCTTCCCATGCTGCCAGGTTAATGTGAGAAGTTGTGAACAGTGTGAACTACTCACACTGGTTCATCCCCACACTAGCAGTATCCCAAAATGAGGAGGGGCAAGGCAAATGTGAAGGGGAGCCACAGCATTCACTTGCCCCACATGGACTGTAGCATCTCATGGAACCCTAGTGGTGCAGGCAGGAATAGCACCACAGCAGCTCCCAGGGGGCCATCAAGCGAAAACTAGTCATAATTAGGAGAGAACAATGCTAAATCAAGTGGGAGAGAAGTGGTTGGGACCCTGAAAATGACAACTTTAATTTTTAACAAAAGAAAATCACTAGTCCCTCAGGGCTGCAGAGAATTATTTGTGAATATGTACATAGTATGAAGACTCATAAACTGTAGCAGAGCTGGGCAGGATTTTCACTTACCAAAGCCCATCCAGATCCCTTTCTTCTATTTCCAGAACCACCCCGGGCAAATTTTGCTGCTGCAGCAGCACTAAGCGAGAACTTTGATTTCATCTCTTCTTTCTAATCACATGTTTTTCAGCCATGACACTACAAAGAAATGTTGCAGAGTAGACATGAATCTAGCCTCTAACATCAATACATAGACTATGCACAAGGCAGGCTTCACCCAACAACTGTGCAATGCCACTAACAAATGAAAGCTAAAACAGAGGAGAAGGGGAAAAAGGAAAAACAAAATATTAAAATAAACTCATGCTGAGTAAATGAAATTCATTTCCAAGCACTGAAACATTGAACTGTTCTGCTTCTCTTATTAGGTCTAATAAAAGACAATGCAAGAAAGATAAATGCAGAGAAAACAGGACTGCTCAGGTTTATTGAATCCCCTGATGTTATCCCCTAACATCAGAGATAAAAGGCAATCCTACTGAGAGCAAATCCTCCAGTTAGTCCTTTCCCCTTGCAACTTTTAATTGATGATTACGGTTTCTCAATTTCAAAAGAGTCCAGATTTTTGGAGAGCCAGTTCTCTTCTGCAGGGATTGTTTCAGTTTTCCACAACCATCCACTTGGCAATCATCCACTCATCTGCTTGGCTATTTACATAAACATTTGCCATTTTTGAAAGATCCTAATATATAGATTTGCAGGTCATGGACTCTTCGCTCACAACAGGAGAGGAAACTGAATGCTTTCCACATGTACTGCCTCCGACGCATTCTCGGCATCACCTGGACCTAATGACATCAACTACATTATCAGGAGGTCATTCACTTGTTTATTCTTCAATGCGCTATAATAATAACAACAACAACAACAACAACAACAACTTTATTTATACCCCGCCCTTCTCCCCAAAGGGACCCAGGGCAGCTTACAACGGTTAAAACAGATTAAAACATGATTTAGCAAACAGATAAAAACATAATAACACATTAACAGATATCATAAAAACAGTAGTCAGATAAAAAGTCAGGTAAAAAAGAGCATATAGCAGCAGATCGTAAGGAATCAGGCCAGTAAAAAATACTAAAAGATGTAGAAAAGATGTTAAAAAGGCCATGAACTCAGAAGGCTTGTTTAAACAGAAGGGTCTTCAGGCCTTGCCGAAAAATCTCAAGAGAGGGAGCCATTCTCAAGTCAAGGGGAAGGGAGTTCCATAACGTTGGTGCCACTACTGAGAAGGCCCTATTTCTTGCCACCACCCCACATACCTCCTTAGGCGGCGGCACTTGTAAAAAGGCCTTCTCTGATGACCTAAGAGGACGAGCCAGATTGTATATATCTTACTAACTGCAACCATGGTCTTCAGCTCTCTCCACAGGACAAACAGGTCAGCCTCTATACAGAACAATAAAAGGACATAAATCTGACACAAGAAATGGCACCATCTGGAAATCAGTGGGAAATACTTCAGTCTCCTAGGACATTCTGTTGCAGATTTTAAAAGTGGTAATTCTTCAACAGAGAAACTTCAAAAGGAGATTAGACTGAGAAAAAACTGAATTAGAATTTGTAAAAGAAAAACATCAAAAAAAACTTCACATCATCAAAGGATGGGGCCTAATTTGGACAGGGGTTTTAAAGTCACATTATTACAGAAGAACTAATCACTGCTATGAGTTTGTTATCTCCAATGTTGAATTGATTATAATTGTGATTCCCAAGTACTCCCAAGAAGGAGTGATCTATCAGTAAAGAATTCTTTAAGTCAACTGCATCTGGATCTTTGGGGCAGAAAAACTCCCCCAGCTTCATTTTATCATAATTCATTTTAAAATCCAAGGTATGTCTATGTTCTTGCAGCTTATGCTGAATCTCTGCAAAAGTACTCTTCTGCCTGTGTCAATAAAGTAGCGACATCTGCCAACTGAATCCTTTGTGTATCGTGTTTCAAATTGTGGGTTCCACAATTCAGAGTTTTGTCTAATAATTCTCAGCTGAAGTCTGAAACAGAAGGGAAACAGATGATCCCTCTCTCCCATCCCTTTCTGCAGCAAAAGATTATCAGATGCCATTCCATTTGCAGAGACAAATGCTGGTTTAGCATATAAGTCTTCAGTTGCTGTACTGAACATTCTGAAGAGCTTTCCTTTTCCATTGTCACCTCTATGCATGCTTTATTTTTCTTTTCTTAGCTGCTTAAGTAGATCTGGCAATGAAGGAAACATAAAAGGCCAGATGGTACAAGGAAGGTCCAGTTAACTATGGGGGTGAGCTTAGAGACTTCAGTTGATGAGGAAGTTGTGATTTGAAAAGGGAAGAAGGTCTGGCTGAGGATGAAACATGGACAAAACTGTGACAACACACTTGGGACTAGTAGTCAGGAGTAGACATTCTAGTAGGGTGAGGTGATCGCATTGACTATGCAGAGTCACTTCAGCAGAGTAAGGTGAACTTAGAGGATATGCTCTTAACCTTATGACAAAATGAAGTCAGGCCCACCAAAACGTAGGCCACAAATTATGTATTACTCTTTAAAGTGCTATAGGACTCTTTGCTGTTTTCGCTGAAACAAGCTAAAATGGCTGCTCTTCCCACCTGCATAGTATGTGTAGATGGAGACAAAGGGTGAGGATGTTCACTTGCGCATGTTACACACCATATACTGCATGTGAGTTGCATATGACTCTTAGGGCCTGATCCTATCCAACTTTCCAGTGCAAATGCAATTGCAATGCAGCCCTGAGGTCAGGGAACAAATATTCCTTTAACTTGAGGAGGCTTCCGTGACTGCCTGCCCACTGCAGGATGCAGTATACACCCTGTTGGCATGACTGCATGCCATGTCATTAGGAGATCATGAAATCTGGCAATGGCAAAGCAGCAATTACAGACTAGGGTTTAGCTTAGTCTGTAGCTAAATCAATGAAGATTACTGTAGCACTGCCAAGTTTAACAAATATATTGTGGCCTTAGACAAGCACTAATTCATCAGGTACACAATAATAGTTACTTGGGACAGAATGGTTGTCCATCCTGTCCCCAAAAATGGGGCAGATCAGGCTCAGGCAACCTCTGACTAATGAAGTTGAATGCAGCCTATGAACTATGTAGGTAAACCCAGCAAGGACTCAATAGTACTCTTGCTTTTGCTATCTATCTGGAACAGGGGGAGTTATCAAGCATATGGCAAGCTACTGTAGATGGGTGGTGGATTGTATTCCACTTAGGCCCAAATCCTAACCAACTTTCCAGCACTGGCATAGCTGTGCCAATGGGGCATGAGTTGAGTGGCACTCACAAAGGCCTCCTCAAGGTAAGGGAATGTTTGTTCCCTTACCTCAGAGCTGAATTGCCCTTATGTCGGTGCTGGAAAGTGGGTTAGGATTGTGCCCTTAGTGGGTTCCAAGTTGTGCAGAGGATGCAACACACTGTTAGTTCAACAACAGATAAGCACTCAGCACAGGAGGTCACCCATTGCACAAGCAGTTTCAAAAGATAATAGTGCTACACTCCTACCTTTGCCTAGGAAACATCAAAAAGGCCCAGAATCTTAAACTGCAGCCAGGAAAACATAATGCACTACAGTTTGTAATGGTGGAATCTTGAAAGGTTTGGTAACATTAGCCTTGTCAGTGCCAACTTTGCTGTTTAAATGCAAACAGAAGAAGTGATGTCTAACTATTAGCAAGTCTATGATGGTATTATCTTTGTTGCACCCCTGCCCAAAAGATGCTTCAGGACTCTAAAGCTTATTATCAGCTCCAACTCACTATTATCAGATGGCCAGCTCCAGGTAATGTTACCCTGCACATCCCTGATCATGTCTGATCTTGGAAGCTAAGCAGGGTCAGGCCTGGTTAGTACCTGGATGGGAGACCGCCTGGGAATACCGGGTGCTGTAGGCATATACCATAGTCCTTCGAGACTGAAGGTTGCCAACCATTTAGTGCCCTGGAGTCCAAAAAAGCAATTTCCTATGCAAAGCTTTGGAGTCTTATGTGAGAGGAAATGGGACTTGAGAATCAAAGGTCATGCCCCTTCTTCCTGGAATTTCAGAACTCTTTGGAAAAGCTGGAAAGACTACTTAATGTAGAGATCTGAACACTTAGGTTTCCTTGTTCTTTCTTAAAAAAAAAAAAACCAAACCAAAAAAAGCATTCTAATAGATAATTTGGAACCAGTGAACATAGAACTGTAGCTGTAAATAAGGAAGTGTGCAATTTACATAATTTGAAGAATAATTACACTTTTCATCATTCCTTCTGTTTCTAGAATTTCATTAATAAATAATAATAAGTTATCTGAAATTCAGAACTGGATTTTGCAGTTAAAAACTTACCAGTGTTCATCAGTCTTAATGGTTTGGGGTCTTACATATAGTCAAGAATATGTGGCTACCATTGAGAATGCTGTGCTGATCTTTCAACATGAAGATATTCCCAATTATAATGAGGACTTACATGAAGTGATGATATTGGATTCCTGTGTTCCAAAACTTCATTAGCTGGGGAAAATACAGAACAGTATTTATTTTTCCATTATAACATGACTACTAAAGAACATGGCCATAGAAGCCATAGAAGCTAATAGAAATAACTAAGATCAAGTTGGAAGGAGTCACATATACCTATCATTTAATTTGCAATATACTCTGCTGGTACCACAGTTATGGAATTCTCTCTTGCCTGAACTAAGATCTATGCCAGGGGTGTCAAACTTGTTTCATACCAAGGACCGAATAGCATTCATGATGCCCACTGAGGTCCGAAAGTGATGCCATTAGGCTGGAAGTGATGTCATTAAACAGGTCATAACCAAAAATAAGCACTTTTTCTCACTTAGGAACTCATTAGCTGCAACTGACAGAAGAGAAAACACACAAATCTTGATCATATTTCAAGACATGGGAGAACCTAATTTTCATGTGGGCTGCCCTTTCCGCAGTGCCATGTCAGCACTGCTAAGCAGCTGAGAGCCCGAGGGCCTGATAAAAAGCTTCCGTGGGCCGCATTCGGCTCCCACGGCCTTATGTTTGACACCCCTGATCTATGCCCTCCCTATCAGCCTGGTGGGGACTGAAGACCTTTCTTTTTCAGTTCAACTTCCCTCTCTAGTTTTTGTTAGTGGTCACTTTGTCATGATTCTTTTGGGCTGTGCTTGAGATTTTATGCGTGTTCTTGCTTCTGTTTTTAATTTATTATTTTATTATATGCAACTAGAGTTACTGCTTTTATATTAGCATATTTCATTGTGTATATGTTGTTATTTTAATATTGAAATCTGCCTTAAACTCAGTGAGAAAGGAATGAATGACTGAACTCATTAAAAAAGAATCAAACTGATTCCTACGCTAACCACATTGGTGATCCTCATGTGCTGGAGGGCATCCCCAATTCATACAGGGCACAATCCTAACCCCTTAAGTCAGTACTTTCCAGTACTGACATAAGGGCAATGCAGCTCTGAGGGAAGGGAACAAACATTCCCTTACTTTAAAGAGGCCTCCATGAGTGACACCCAACTGCAGGATGCAGCACATGCCCCATTGGCTTCGCTATACCAGTGCTAGAAAGCACTGACATAAGGGGTTAGGATTGCGATCGTAGTACCTCAAAACCCACCTGTTAGTATGGGTGGTGGAAAGAAGGGGCATGTCCTTGTCCTTCCCCAAGCATCTTGGACCTCATAAGTATATGAACATGGTCATCGTATTTAAATAGTTAACAAGAAAATGATAAGGCAAGCACACAGGGAGAAATTTTCCTTTGCAAAGGAAAAGATCAATACACCATGACAGCAAAACAAATATAAAAATTTCTACAGAACACCATGCTTGAAGGTGGATACACCACACAGCCCATTTTTTGAATCCAGAACAACCTAATGCAGAGCCCCCCCCCCAGGGTTTGTGTGTCTGTGTCTTTTCTCTTTAACCTCTCTGAGAATACAACTCATGTCCTTGCTGCCCAGAAGAAACAGAGCAAATTGATTGTTTGGACCAGGGATTTTCAACCCTTTTCATCTCATGGCACACTGACAAGATGCTAAAATTGTCAAGGCACACCATCAGTTTTTTGACCATTGACAAGGCACACCATGCTGCTGGTAGGGGGCTCAAATCCCCAAATTGCCCTACTAATAAATGACACTCCCCAAACTCCTGCGGCACACCTGTGAACCATCTGCAGCACAGTGGTTGAAAATGGCTGGTTTGGACCAACCATGGATCTTGTTAAGGTAGAAGCTTTCTTAATACATTGTTACT
This sequence comes from Tiliqua scincoides, assembly GCF_035046505.1. NCBI lineage: Eukaryota > Metazoa > Chordata > Lepidosauria > Squamata > Scincidae > Tiliqua > Tiliqua scincoides. The sequence continues at coordinate 141,275,730 of NC_089821.1, read as the reverse complement.
GTTCAGGCTTTCTGATGGAAACCTTTTAAGCAGTCTGAGAATTATTTGTAAGTCAGCCCAGAATACAGCCCAAGAATCTCTCTGGTTTCCACTGACTAGGTCCTTGTTCTGATGTGTAATATGGGTTTGATTATACTAAGACTCAGTTTGGGAAGAAAATCTGGCTTTGGCTTTTGTGCACATGTAGGACATTCCAGCATACTTCTTGGGAGGTGCAACTCAAAATATGTTTGTAAAATATCCTTGTGAAGATGGTAGGTTGACCTGAGGGCTGGTCAATGAGGGCCCAATCCTATCCAACTTTCCAACATTGATGCAGGCTCAATGCAGCTCCTATGTAAGGGAACAAATATTCCCTTATCTTGAAGAGGACTCCATTACTGCCCCAGCACCACAGGATGCAGTGCACACCCCAGTGGTATGGCTATACCAGGGTTGGAAAATTGAATAGGATTTGGCCCTGAGCTGCCTATGGGTGGTGAAACACAGGTAGGTTTCAGTTCAGAAAGAACTTCTGCACAGGCATAGGAAAATTAGGGAGTACTCAACAAGTAACCTTAACTAAGGATTTGGCTATGGTAAAAACAATGCACTGAAACGACATTGACCATAGGAGTCAACATAATCCATTACAAAAAAACAGACACATTTCCATTTCCCTGGCTTTAGCAGAGCATGTAGAATCTTTGAAAGCTTTAAGCAGTATACTTTTTTGCAGCATAAACTTTCCTTGATATAGAGAGGAACTCATGTATCATGCCAAAGACAACTAAGCAGAACCTGCTGTCACAAAGTAATACTACCAATGGCTGATTCTCGGCAAATCAATAGTTAGAAATAAAGCTGTATATTTCACCAAACTGCAAGTGCACTCTGTTACATCCTGTTAGCAATACTACTAGGGATGTGATCTTGTGACACTCAAAATATCCTTAAGGATGCAATCCAATGCACATTTCGTTAGAAGTAAACCCCGTTGAATTCAGTAGTACTTATTTCAGAGTAAATGCACATACAGGCTTTAAGACTCGGAAATCCATCAGCACTTTCTCCTATTCTCAAAACTTTTCCCACCCACCTCTAGGGCTGATTCCATCCACTAGAAAAGAGAATGTAATGATGTGAAAACATATTCAGTTCAGAAATGGAGTCCTTCATGACACTCCCATGCGGTTTATAATTTTAAGAGCACAATCCTAACCCCTTATCTCAGTCCTTTCCAGCACTGACCTGAGGGCAATGCAGATTCAAGGTAAGGGAACAAACATTCCCTTACTTTGAGGAGGCCTCCATGAGCGACACCCAACTGCAGGATGCAGCACACATCCCATTGGCTGGAAAGCACTGACATAAGGGGTTAGGAGTGCACTCTAATTTGTTTTAGTTAAATTTTTAATGTTTGATCAGTTATACCTTGCCCCCCAAAATTAAAGCAGTTACAAAAAAAGAAAAGTAAAATAAACTGCCTTGTCTTAGTTTGCCTTTAGGGCCTTTCTGGACCTGAAAAAAGAAATTGATTTTCCCCCATTGCCCTGTATTCACACAAACACTGATCCTTTGTCAGTAGTACTACCCAGGTAATGTAGGAGAGGAGGAGACCAACATGTTGCTCTGTTGCTTCCTTTCACAACATTTTGTTTTTAACTGATCTATGAGCACTGTATGCACACTCTGGTAGCACCACTTTCAAACCTCAATGAAAGCCATCGTCAGGTAAATCCTGCCATGGTTTTCAACAAGGCTACTTTGACCAAGCTCTTTCAATCATGACTGGGGAGGAGACTCCTCAGTCTCCCACCCATCAGCTTGTTCCCCCCTGCCATAGCACTTCTTCTGCTCTCTGCCAGGTATCAGTGTGCTTCTTCTTTCTCTCCCTTTGCCTTTCAAAATTTAGTATATGCTGTAGCCAGTTAATTGCCTGAAAGCACACATGAGATCTCTGGTGGTGTAGAGCAGAAATGTGAAGCTAAGAGCCCAAGCCTATGTGTGTCTACTCAGAAGTCCCATTATAACCAATGGGGTTTACTCCCAGGTAAGTGTGGCTAGGATTGCAGCCTAAAGTCCAGTCCTATCCAACTTTCCAGCACTGATGCAGCCACAATGCAGTGATTAGTGCATCACAATGCACCGATGCAGCCAAGATAAGGAAACCAACGTTCCCTTACCTGAGAAGGCCTCTGTTACTGCCCTCCCACCAGGATACAATGCAAGCCCTGTTAGCATGGCTGCATCAACCCTGGAAAGTTGGATAGAATTGAGCCCTAAGTCTTCCAAAATTTAAGTGACACTGCTGCCATAATGGAATCATTCTTAAGAGCCCAATCCTATGCATGTCTACTCAGAAGTAAGTCCCACTGAATTCAGTTCCATTGAATTATCCCAGATATGTGTGTGTATAGGATTGCCACCTGTGCATATTAAGGCAATAAGGCAAGTTCTCTGATCAGAAAAGTCATAAGGCTTTGTGTACGCACATTTGCTTAGGTCTGCTGTTTGCACCTAGTAGCCCTTGCTGTGGACTCCCGTGGGGCTAGTCACAGCTGGTGCCCCTGCACACACATGTGAGGCTTTGCAGAATTGCCTGTTAAGTATTATATGATAATAGGGATGCCTGCTGTGCACTTAAGTATGCTGCAATCATGACTTATTACCCTGCATGGGATTCTGTTTACAGCATGCCTTTGGGGGAAGGCACTTTATATAAGCGAGCAATGAAGTGACTTGTGAAAACAAGCACTAGAAAAAAGAGATAAAGAGACTGCAGACAGAAACAGCTCAGTATTTCTGTCTTGGTACTGCAGTTGGTAAACCCAAATAAATATTAGAAATACCAGTTATTATGAAACACATATTCAGCACCAACAGTACGCTCTAGGACAACAGCGGGTTGGGGGTGAGGGTGCTGTATTATTTTCTTATTATAAAGCCGTTAATTTGGTACCACTTTAAAAAGTACTATACAGTCCACACCAGTGACACAATTCCTATTGATGTGAATGGATCTGGAATAACCCAAATGCAGGGTGTGAGCTATTACAATTCCAGATAATTTTGCCAACCTACTTGCAACAGGCGCTTTTGCATTGATCAGTGCAGTGACATTATCAGCAATGTGCTGTTACAGTGTTTTTCCACTGGTATACCACTGGTGGTACTTGAGGTAGTGTCTGGTGGTACGCGTAGGATCCCCAAACCTGCACCGCCTGGCAGCGGACCAGCAATGCAGCATAACAAGCAGCAGTAGCAGGCTCATTTGGCGGGCCGAGCTCCAGCGTGCGCTTTTTGCAAGCTCAGGAAAGCCCTCTCATCCGCCCTGAGATTCTTACTCGTGGTCGTCGCATTACATCTGGTCTCCCAATCCAGAAGTAACTGGCAGTTGCTTCTGGCAGTACTTCCAGAAGGTGGACCATTCAGTATTTCCAAATAGGTGGACCATTGACCATGCGAAGTGGTATGTTTGTCCCGCGAGGGGCAAACAATGAGAAGTGCTGTGCTATGATGCCATGACCTTGAGCTGACAATTATTCCGTAGCCCCAATCCAGCCAAAAATGAGAGCTCATGCATTTGAGGAAGTAGTAGACCATAGCCCACAAAAGCTTCAGCTTAAATAAAATTGTTCCTCTTGAAGGTGCTACAAGATTCTTTGTTTTGGTTGACATTGTTTAACTTTTATGTATAGTACACTATCATCTGGCTTCCAGATTTCCGTATCAGTCCATTCTTTGTAAATGCATTTGATTTTATTATAGTTATCTTTAAAGGGTTTTCTTTCCCCTCTTATTCTTTTGATTTATTTATTTTGGTGATAAATGCTGAGAAATGTGTGGTTTTCCATTCATGTACTGATTGTTAAGGGGTTGGTGATGTTTTCATTACATTTTCTGTATTGTTTCATATCATGAATGGATATCTGATTTATAAGATTTCTGCCCAACCAGTCTTTTGAGCAGGCAACCTGAAGCTACAAAATCACCTCTTCAAGGCAAGGCAATTTTCAGCTAGATTGCACCAACACTGCACTGAATCTTTCCTGCACTTAAGTTAGTGTTAACGTGGCATCCTATACAATTTACAACCCAGTACTAAACATAAGTACTCAGAAATGTCCCAGTATTATGTCCAATGGGACTTACTCCCAGGATAGTCCCAGATTGCCACCTTATGCTGGGTTGCCAGATGCCTACCCAAGATTTTACCCTTCTTTCAGGCATGTTTTAACAGGATCTGAAGAGAAAATTCATATACCTCCAAACTCCTATGGGACTTATGGTCAGGGTCTGTAATACTAGGAGTTCAAGCCAGTGTACATTGGGGTTCCAAGGTGATCATTCATCCAAGTACTGACCTGACCTGCTCAGTGGTAGCAAGGGGGGGCGGCGGCCTGGATTCTGCAATCTCTGGCTGCATCCTATCCACACTTATCTGGGAGTATGCCCTATTGACTATAATGGGACTTACTTCTGAGTAGACATGCACAGGACTGGGTTATCAGCCTGTAATTTATGGGACTGGGATGTAAGTTTTCACACTGTTCTTTGCCTTTTACACCTTGAATAACCCTGGGCCCCTTTTTGCTTTGGCTAAAGAGAAAGGAAGATAAGTCTCCTAATTAGAGGAAGATGATGATGCCCCCTGGAGCAGAGCTTAGTGTCTATTCCAGCAATTTTCAAATGGTGTGCCATGAATGGTCCACAGGTGTGCCACAGGAGTTTGGGGAGGATCATTTATTACAGTAGGGCCATTGGAGGATGTGAGCTCCCCACCAGCTGTATGATGTGCCTCATCACTTGTCAAAAGACTGATAGTGTGCCTTGACACTTTTAGTACCTTGTCAGTGTGCCCTGAGATGAAAAGGTTTGAAAATAGATGGTCTATGCAAAGGAGGTCTGCTTCTGAGGGGGTTCCAGCCTGCTGGGAAGCCACACCCACTGCCCCTTTCTCTTCGCTGAAGAGCAGGGGTGGACAAACTTTCAGTGTTAGGGCTCCTGGACCTCTAACAATGGTGTAGAGTAGACCAGTGTTTCTCAAACTGTGGGTTGGGACCCACTAGGTGGGTTGTGAGCCAATTTCAGGGGTGTCCCCATTCATTTCAATACTGTATTTTTAATATATTAGATTTGATACTACCATGGTATGTGATTGCATTTGGGGAAATGTTTCAGACCTGTACTTTTAACAAGCTACTACGTATATTATTTTAACAATGATAGTCAATGGAACTTAGTCCTGGGTAAGTGTGAGTGGGATTGTAGCCTAGGATAGTTACAAATGTTCCTGCTTGATGATGTCACTTCCGGTCATGACATCACTTCTGGTGGACCCTGACAGGTTCTCATTCTAAAAAGTGGGTCCCGGTGCTAAATGTGTGCAGACTCCAGGAGGGAATTTCAGCAGGTGCAGCTTGTTACTTTGAGATGACAAGCTGCACCTGCTGAAACTCCCTCTTGACACAGTACCCAGCCCTCTGCATGCCTGCTCAGAAGTAAGTGCCATTAGCGTCAACAGTGCTTACTCCCAGGAAGCGTGGCTAGGACTGGGCTGACAATGGTTAAAGGTTCAGGAGCCCTCAAGCTGAAAGCTTGCCTCCCCCTGCTGAAGAGGATTGTGGGCAGGCACTTTGCACATGCTCCGAAGCACTGCTTTCAGGCGCGTTGCAGGGCAGGGCAGGGCAGGGCTCTGGTAGGGTGTGCACGTCCACAGCCCGTTGAGGCCAGCCTGTTTCTTGGGCCGGGGCTTGGAGAGGGAGCGCAGCGCTTCCTGCAACCTCCCCCGGGGCCACGGAGACTCCAGCCTGTGGTTAAGCCTGGAGGGAGGGGCGGAGGAGAGGGCGCGCTGCTGCTGCTGCTGCTGCTGCACGGTGGCTGCCTGCCTCGCTCCCTCCCATCCTGAGTCCCCGGGAGCGAGAGGACGCGAGCTGGCTCCCTGCCCGCCTGCCTCTCTGTCTCTCCCCGGCAGCAGCTGGGCTGCTCGGATAACGTCATCGCTTCCGCCCAGCTTCCTCCTCCTGGTGGCGGCGGTAAGAATCCAACATGGAGTAAAGGCAGCGATGGGGCTCAGACGGGGCCGCGGGCTGCTGCTGCTGCGGCCGCTGCAGCTGCACCACCCGGGCGCGCTGGCCCGCGCTGCGCCCCGCTGCCTTCCCGCGCGCTGAGGGCGCCTCCTGCCCCGGCGCCCTGCTCCGCTCCGCAGCCAGCCAGCCAGGCCTTCGCTTGGAGCGTCTTCTTCGGCTGGCTTCCTTCTCCCTCCCCATCCCTGCCCCCTTCCCTCCCCTCCCTCCCCGCCTCCCCAGGCGGCCTCCCGCATCTCCTGCGCGCTCTCTCCCTCCGCGCAATGTGAAGCCCCGGAAAGATGAAGAGGCGCAGCGCGTCTGCCCGCGGCGGGGGATGAGCCTAGAGGGGGAGAAGATGACCGAGGAAACCCACCCAGACGAGTGAGTGCCCCACGCCGCGGAGGGGATGGGGGATGGAGGAGGAGGAGGAAATGGATGTAAACATCTGGTGGGGGAACATCTGGAGCTCGAGCTGCTGCTGCTGCTGTGCAAGTCTTTCTTCTGCACTTGGCCGGGTCCTGAGAGGTGCCAAGCCTTTCTCTTTCCCCACCGCCCCTCGTTTTTGCTTGCAGGGAGAAGGGGGTGCAGCGCCTTGCCTTCTCCCACCCCAGTCCTATCCACGCTTACTTGGGAGTAAGCCCCATTGACTCTGATGGGGCTTACTTCTGAGTAGGCATGTATAGGATGGGGCTCTTGGGCTGCAGTCCTATCCACTCTTACCTGGGAGTAAGCCCCATTGACTCTGATGGGGCTTATTTCTGATTACACATGCTTAGGATGGGGCTCTTAGGCTGCAGCCCTATCCTCGGTTACCTGGGAGTAAGCCTCATTGAGTCTAATTGGGGCTTACTTCTGAGTACATATGCATAGGATGGGGCTCTTGGGCTGCAGTCCTATCCACTCTTACCTGGGAGTAAGCCCCATTGACTCTGATTGGGCCTTATTTCTGAGTACACGTGCATAGGATGGGGCTCTTAGGCTGCAATCCTACAAACGCTTACCTGGGTGTAAGCTCCATTGACTTAAGCTCCATGGGACTTAATTCTGAGTAGGCATGCATAGGATGGGGCTGTTAACCTGTAACGGGGAGGGGATGTTACAAATCTCGTCTGGAGTGTGTGTGTGAGTGTGAGAGAGAGAGATGCAGGGGGAGGTAGAGACTTTGAAAGCCCCCTTTCTGGAAGTGTCTTGGATCAGTGTAGAGGGCGGTGGGTTGCCTGATTTCGCCTTGTTCTGCGCGGGGCGCCCCCCTGCCTGAAGCACCCTGTCCCTTTGGCCTGGAGGCTGGCCACTGCTGTTGTGCCAGGGTGCCCCCCTCTCTCTCTCCAGCCCTTCACGCCCACTTCTCCCCTGCCTGGTGTGTGTGTGTGTGTGTGTGTGTGTGTGTGTTTTGCAGCCTTGACATCCGCCATTGCTTGCTTTTTTTCTTCAATCACTCTCATTTGCATACCATGTTTCCATTCATAAAAAAAAAAAAGCACCCGCGGAGGCCAGGAGTCTTGAGTGCTGCGGAGCAAAGAAAAACCTCTCGGGGTTCGCTGGGGGATGGTTGCAGGACCCATTCGGGGTGGGGAGGGGCCGGTCCGGAGGGTGCCTTGCCTGGCTCTGAAGCTGTGCTGCTGGGGAGAGGGGGTGGGCATCGAACGCGGAGAGAGAGGCAAGGCAGCCCTGGGTTCCCAGGCAGTGCTTTGCCTGCGGCTTGGAGTTCATTGTTGGCTTGCAGGAGGTTGGGAACGTCGAGTCCACCGTATGTGTGTGTTGTGTGGGAGGAGACAGCGCGTGCAAGCGGGGGGGGGGAGGGAGAAACAGGAGTGAGGCTGCAATCCTGTCCACACTTTCCTGGCAGCAAGCCCCACTGACTATAATGGGGCTTACTTCTGCGTAGACATGCCTAGGATTGGGTTGTTAGGCTGCAATCATATCCACGCTTTCCTGGGAGGAAGCCCCACTGATTATAATGGGGCTTACTGCTGAGTAGACAGGCATAGGATTGGGCTCCAAGGCTGCAATGCTATCCACACTTTCTTGGGAGCAAGCCCCACTGACTCTAATGGGACTTACTTCCGAGTAGACAGGCCTAGGATGGGGCTGTGAGTTCTTCGTGCTTCCCCTCTCTGTGTGTGCCTTGCAGGCTTGATCACATCCAAGCAGATCCACGGCAGGGTGCGCAAAGGCGCCGCAAATCCCCGCCTGATCTGCCTTCAGCCGCACCCCTCCTCCAAGGCATGGCTTTCTTTAAAAAGTGCCTGTGTGGCGGGGTGGGGCTGGTGATTAAAGGTGACTGGCATAGCCGCAGGGACGCAGCTCTCTCCTGGGCTGCACACGACTGCTGCAGTGAGCTGGATGGAACCTTCGGATTCTTTTTGTTTTTGTGAATAAGACGGGTTCCCTTTATTGTCACATGATCCTGACATTCATAAATCCGGTAACCTTCAGCCTTGGTTCATTCAGCTCCTCGCTGACGCGCCTTGCCCTGCCCTTTCCTTTCCTGGCTGGGTTGGAGGAGAAGAGAGGGGGAAATCAGAGGCGATCCTGCAGGGTTAGGAAACAGGCTGCCTCTAAAGAGCGCTTCTAGGCCCAAGAAGGCCTCCCTTCCTTGCTGGAAATGGGAAGTGAGTCACTTCTTTTCTCCTTCTCTCTCTCTCTCTCTGTTTAATGCAACATTTGATGATGAAGGTTTGAGCCACACATCCGTGGAGAGGATGTTACTGTTGCTAATTCAGCTTTGTGGAAAGGGGGTGGGGGGAAGAGAGAGAGAGGAAAGAGCCAGCCTTACATAAATGTCCCACTCCACATGAATCTGAGGGTGATGGACCAGGAAAATGAAGATTTTTTCATTGGTTCGCTAAACCTGCATTCAGTGTACATTTTTAACCCCTACAAAGCTGTTGCCATGTTTTTTTAACATACAATGAAATAATTTCATTCTAGAAACAGAACAAGCAAGAATATTTTTGTTGGTGTCTAAAGCACTGAAAGCAAGCTTGTGAGCATTGTCTGTATTGTGTTTGTGATGGTGGTACAGACTGTGTGAGCAGGCATGATGGCTTAGTATTTGGTTATTCAAGGAACCAAACCAGTTAGCAGGCTGGTTCCTGTGAGGGGAGGGAAAGTTGTCAATTTGAGCTGAAATTAAAATCTCTTGCAGGGCAGAGCAAAGATGGGGAACCTAAAATGTGAGAAGTCTAAGAGTCAAGCGTAAAGAAAGAGGGATGCAGAGAAGGCAGTGGACTGAGAAAGAGGAACATGAAAGAGAAGAGTGGGTGGAGAATGAAGCTTGAGGAAGAAGGCAGAGGAGTTGGGGGAACTGAGTCGAGAGCAATTCATTCCACAGGGTATTCTGAAAAATCTTCACAGGGCTTCAGAACAGAAAGGGCTGCATGTTATGAGGAGTGAGGGGGTGTACAGAAGGCTAGTGAAGGGGCAGGGTAGCAATGATCTGAAGAGTAATGCTGAGAAACTCGGCAGTGGTCTGAAGAGCAATGTGAAGAAAATGGCTGGTGTAGTTGAAGAAAGGCAGGGCCAAGGAGGAAGTACAACTGGCAAACCAGAACACATAGGACTTAGAAACAGGATGGGACATATACTATTGGCAGGAAGAAGGTCAGCAAGCAGAGAAGTCAAGGGCACTTTAGAGTAGCTTGCTTAGCTCCTGATGCAGATTCTGACCATGGCTGCTTCTCCTGGCATTCCTATGTGGCAATCCTATGTGGGACCAGAAGTAGGACAGAGGGGAATGGCTGAAGTTCACATAATTATTTGGCCAAACACTTGGAGTAGAATATTTGAATATTTACTACTTGAATATTTAGGTGGTCCAATATAGACCAAACAGAAGAAGCAGAGAAATAGATGAGAGAGAGCTACAGATGGTAATCAAAATAACAAAAGTGGGTTCCATGTAGTAAACTGTAGTTAAAGTTGGGTCCTAGGCCTGTAAAGATTGGATAGTCCTGTATCCAATCTTACCTGCTTTCTTTCCAAAAGTGCTTCGGTATGAATATATTCATTGGCTGATTCTCATTCCAGTCATGCCAAAGCCAGTGTGATAGCTGTAAGTCCGTCAATACCCCAATAACAAATAGCTGTCATAGAGATTAAAAAGATTAGTTTGCAGATTGAACTTCAAATTTTTCTTGAAGACTTGGCTACAGAAGTGGTAAAAGTGAAACTTCCTGTAGGAGGCAATGTAGAAATGCTTGACTTTCCTTGCAATCATTAAGCAGCATTGTTATCCTCACATCAAAGCAAAAGGCAAAATCTGCTTTTTGGGGTTCAGGTGACTTCATGTGTATATAGTGGGGGGAGGGGAATGGTCTTGAGTACAGAGTCGCTCTGTAGACATTTTGTGTGATACGTGGACAGAAATGTCTGTAGTTGTTAACAATGTTTATATAGTGCTTTTCACCAAAAAAGTTCACAAAGCAGTTTACAGATAAAATCAAATATAGCTCCCTGTCCCAAAAGGGCTCACAATCTAAAAAGATACAGAGGAAGCCTGCAAACATCCACTAGGACAGACATTGTAATTGGGTGAGGAGGGACAGTTCCTCTTATGTTTAGCAAAGGGAGAGTAGCACTACTTGAAAAAGTGGTCTCTGTATCATATGAGTGGGGGAGATTGATGAAGAGACACATCCTACCTATATGGAAGGTGGTTCTGAGAGAATGGCTTGCATCTGTCTTGTAACAAAGTCCTAATCATGAATGGGAGGTGGATCTGAGGCTGGGTAATAATGGGAGCCCTGAATCTGGTTGGTTTCTGTTGTCCATTCTCCACACACTACATTCCGTGGGATGTTGCAAAGGTAAGCTTAGTTAAATTGCCTTTGCCCCATAACAACCACCACAGCCATCATTCTGATGCATGTTTTATCTGCATGGTATTTTTGCAGCTCTCGCAGAGAATGATGGAGAACTGAAAACTAGAACTGTTGACATATGTTCCTCTAGTTTTGCAACTGTGTGGAGCCTGCTTTTTCTAGGAGGTGCTACGTTATTACACTTCATGTTTGAGCACTACTAACACTCCATTGACTACCACATACTAACGACTGGAGCAGCTTTGGAAGCATGGTTGCTCTATATGACTAACATGATTGCAAAGGTTTTGATCCTCTTCTAGCACGCTCCTTGGTGCAGATTTATTTGGGTTCTCCGTAGAAAGAGAATGATAGAAGCAGTAGCTTAGTTGTTTCTACCTACGGCAGTAGCTATTCTAGTTCTGGTAGTGGGGTGGGTGAGAGGATTTGTCTGGTATAAGCAATGATTTTTAGCATGCTTCTAGAATAGAATGTGCAGTAATGAGAACATAGGAATGCCTTCTATTCACAGGCACTACAAAATTATAAATAAGGATAGCCATTCTACTCAGTGCAGAGGGCAGCATTCACAATGTATAATGAACCGGAAGACAACAGCTCAGCTTGTTTTCAGTCAACTAAAATTTTAAATGCTTTGCATATTATTTTTATGACCATGGCAATGCCAGGCATTGCTCTTTGTTCTCCAGTATTTGTATGCTGATATAGGCATTCAGTATTAAATGTGATAATTTGACTTGGCTTCAAAACAGAAAAATTTGAAAAGCAGTAAACTTGAATTTTTTTGTTTTAATTTTCTTCCTTTTGTTTCTTGGCCTTCGGCAGCTTTTGCCGTTGTTCGCTCAAACTGATCTCTGGAAAAATGAAAACCATGTTTGTGGTGATTTATGTTTTTTAAGAAACCAAATGTTGCCTTTCCAGTGCATCCCCTCTGGTTTAGAAGCTTAACTCTGGGGCATGACAGACTGGGACTGCAATCCTATACACCAGGGGTCTCCAAACTTTTTGTCTAGAGGGCCGCATCAAATATCTTGTGTGATATTGAGGGACAGAAAAAAATTTAAATATAAAATTTAAATAAATAAGAGACGGAACTTAGATGAGTGAATAAATGAATGAATGGGCTCATTCATTCAACCACTCTGGCCCTCAGAACATCATCCAGATGCAATCAGAGCATAGCTCTGGTCGTGTTCAGCTGAGTGGGCCAGAGGCTTTCAGGGGACAAGAGGCTGGCCGCGGGCCGGATAGAGGCTCACTGCTGGCCGCATCTGGCCCCCAGGCCGGGGTTTGGAGACCCCTGCTATGCTCACTTACCTGGGAGTAAATCCTATTAAACTCGGTAGGGGTTAATAGACATGCGTTGGATTGTGCTGTTGGATTCATTGGCATAATTAAAGACTTTTTAAACAGTGTTTACCTTCTCATTTAGCTGATATCATGATTGTGCTTAAAGACCCCAGTCAGTTGCATGCTGCTTTTACACTTGTTACAGAATTCAATGTACTTGAATACTAACCTAGGTAACTTCCTGTATTCCAGTACATTAATCAACAGTTAAGTGTACAAGACATTTCCCCTCAGTGCATTATGTTAACCAAGGTTGAATGGGAATTGAAGCATTAAGTCTTTTGACGTGCAGCTTTCTATTACCAATACACCATTTTAACAGCAGTGGAGTAGGAAAAACTGAATTCTCCAATGGTTTTAATATACTTTCTTGTAAATGTTCAATAAACTGATTACTGTTATGCTTCAATTCTGTTTCCCATTTAGAAGCAACTAATGGTAATCTTTAAAAGTAAATGGTAACATAAATATTGTCAATGCAGAAGTTGTCTGTAGTCTTATGAACCCAACCTGATCTGAAGATCTCTTGAACTGGCATATAAATTCTTAGGATGAGGATATAATTGTGGTATAGTATGTCTACTTACTTACTTGTCATAAATAGAGCTGAGAGAAACTGGTTTTATTTTTTCACAAATTTTGGTGTTTTCCAAAGTCCCATCCTGGTGTATCTAAAAACAGACCTGCTTTGCAAGCATTTGCCAAGCAGAACCAGGCTGCAGCAGAAGGAAGAAGAAAAGGTTAACTTTGACTGGAATGTCCCTGGAAAGTAACTACAGCAACTAAGGAGGTGCCTGCCTGAGCTGAACAACAGCTCAGCTGAGCAACAAACTGTTCAGAGTTGAAAGACTCTACCATCTGATTGACAGGTCAGGCAAAGTGAGAACTGCAGCTTGATTACTTGGCAAAAATTTCACCTACTATACCTGAGTATCTACATTAGAATTATAAATCATAATCACTGTAAAAGTGTGCTAGGTAGGTGTTATAGTGTCAGCAGGTGCAACCACAGTCATTACTCATGCATCCCTCCCCCATTAAATAAATAAAAACCAAATAATTTTTTTGCAGATTTTGGGTTTCTTTTTGCAAAAAGAGAAGTGCAGAAAGTGGTGGTTTGTGTTTTTATTTCATTATCACCATTTTCTCCCACTTATAGTAATAAACCTTGATGTGTTACTTGGGTTGCAACTAACTTGGCTGGCACAATCACAGTGTCAAAGCGATGTGTTGCCAAAGGGTAACAGAATAACACAGATATTCCCAAAAGACGATAATTGAGGAAATGTGGTTGAAAAGATGTATTCCTATGATTTTGTTGCCTACTATGTGTTTTTAAGTTCCTACTCAGTATAATTTACTTAAGCAAATAATACTCTGTAAATGAAAATGACCAGCATCTTCTTAAACAGTCACATCTTTCAGTGATTGCTCACTTCAAGGTGCTTCATATCATTTACCTTTGGAATGAGATTATTCTGTTGTAGTTCATGGCAATTTCTTGCCCAAATTCTGTAAAGGCAGGGACCTGTTTAGTTATGGGGAGTACTTATAAAACACAGAACTCCTTTTAACTGTTAGGTGTATTTATATGCCAGATTTAAACAAAAGAATTCATAAAGTGGTTTATGTAGGCAAATAGACAGTGGTTCAAGACTATGGTTTTGAACCTGTTGGACCTTGGGTTTCTTGGAGGCTTAGGAAGAAAGTCAGTAATGTACACATTTTACTGGGGGTGGGAAGAAAAGCTTGATTGCCACTACCCAGAGGAGACATTTTTAACATGAGCTTTGAATGGCCTAAGTTAACTTAGGAACACTTCCCTTTGCAATGATTAGGGAATGAAATTGCTTTTCCTGTATGTAGCTTCCCCAGGCCTCAGAACACACTCTGGGCGTGACCAGACCTGTGGATTTCAATATCCATACATTTTGGCAGCTATGGGGGTTCTGGGAACAGAACACCTGCAGATGCAGAGGCACTACTGTATAGATTAGCTTGAGTTGCCCTTCAGCTGAGCTGTTGTTGGCCCTCTTCCTTTTTGCTTGGTAGTTTCTCCATGGGTGCTGTAGGCTTATACCATAGTCTTTTGAGACTGAAGGTTGCCAACCAACCGTTCTTCATGGTGTGTTGAGATTTTCATGACCTATCGACTACCTTAAAGATTTTGTTTATGGTAGGTAGGTTCTTTCATTTACATCACACAGGAAATTTCCTTGTGCAACATGTAAGATTTGGAATCTTACTGATTTGGCTGATTTGGATGCACATTATATTGTTCTACTGCAGAAGCTTAACTGCTTTAGCCCCGAAATTGCCTAGAACAGCAGTTTCCAAAGTTTCAGAGCTGCAACCCACCTCCCTGGTGGGTTGCAATGTGATGCTCTTTTTTATGCATTCATATGGAGGGCTCAGTTGTGCCTGGCTGGTGACCCACTCTACTGGCCTCTCTGGGTCTCAGAACTGCCTCAGAAGCATCCGGTCAAACCAGATGTCACTTCTGAAAACTGGAAGTAGCTTCAAGATGCTTCTACAGGCCATTCTGAGGCTCATGGAGGCCAGTAGACTGACCTGGAAGAAGCCTCCAGGCCTCCCAGTGCTTTTGGAATGGCTCCCAATGCTTCTGATTTGAAGTTGACCAGAGGTGAGTGGGGGAAGGCAGCTTGCAACACACCACAAATGGGCTCATGACCCACACTTTGGGAAACCCATGTTTTAACCTCTTGGAGCTTCTTGGAAGATGGGCAGGGCATAGTAAAACAACACAAACACAACTTCTTGTTTATGGTCCACTGATGGATTGAAAGCTGGGCTCCTTATTCCTGTCATAGATGATTGCTTGTGATCAGAAGTTTCCCATGTATATAATATCAGCATTTCTAGACTCGAAAACCTAGTCTGTGGTGAAAAAAATTAACATTGTTTTATACTGACTTAACCAAGTTACATCCTTTGAAATCTAATAATAACTCTTGAATTGTTTTGACTTGGAGAAATAGGGAATTCAAACTGTATGTGTTTCTAGATAAAAACAGGGGGCAAAATTTTGTTTAACCATGACCCAAACAAAAACTATGCTAATCCAGGTCAAATGTACTCCAAATAAGTTGTAGAAGCAACAACAACCTGGGTGGGTTGCCTTGAGCATAACACAAGCTGCAGAGCAAAACCTTCCCTTTAAGTTGGCGATTTTCAGTCTTATCTCGGAGCACACTGACAAGGTGCTAAAATTGTCAAGGCGCACCATCGGTTTTTTGATAATTGACAAGGCACACCATGTTGCTGGTGGGGGGCTAACATCCACCAATGGCTTTAGTACAGTGATTTTCAACCTTTTTCATCTCGTGGCACACTGGAAAAGCACTAAATTTTCAAGGCACACCATCAGCTTTTTGACAATTGACAAGGCACACTGAGCTGTCAATGGGGTCTCACATCCCCCAATGGTTCTATTGATAAATGACCCTCTCCCAAATTCCTGCGGCACACCTGGAGACCATTCACAGCACACCAGTGTGCCATGGCACAGTGGTTGAAAATGGCTGCTTTAGTAGTAAATGATCCTTCCCCAAATTCACAGAGCACACCTGCAGACCATTTGTGGCACACTGGTTGAAAATCATTGCCTTATGTGTTTCCCCTTGGCAGTACAGGAATAAAACATCAGCACATATTATGGGGTCAGTGATATATTTTTGTATATGCAAACATGAAACACACTGGTGCATATTAATTTCAGTTTTTATTCAGTGCAACTAAAATTAAAATGATCCTAGTGCCCAGAAAATTATAACTGGTAGAGGCATGAAATTCCACAGGGCAATTGACCTCGATAAAGTGGACAAATACTTGGAATTGTAGAAGATTGACCTTGAATCTTATAATTTCCCCCCTCCCACTTCTCTGGGTCAATGTGACCCCCTATTCAGGCAAGGGTTAAATATACTGAAACACTGAAGCAACTCTGTGTTGCAACTGAAACTTGATCCCTTTAGAACTGACTTTTGGCTTCTTATTGCTTTGTCTCTCATTTTACTTTCTTGTAGTGTTCTAGCCTTGTAGTGTTCAAGCATTTAAAAGGAAAGTTAATAATTGCTGGTTGTTTGTTTGTTTTTATTGGCAGATCTTAATATGTGAGGCTTCCAGGATAATCAAAATTGATTCTGTTACTATATTTAATGGGTGACTTGGACGGAAAACCTCTGCACACATGACGGGAAGCTGTGGCGTGTAGTTAGTTCTTATTGCCAAGTACCTACTGAACCTATTAATACCATTATTATTGCAACAAATATTTTTGTGCCTCTTTTCAACAAGTCCCAAAGCAGTTTACACTTCCACTTGTAGCCCTTAGTTGATTTTACCAGAGCTGGACACAGATCAATTCAAAATACTCAAGACAATTGCATCCTGCCATTACTCTTCCTTATAGCACTATTTTGCAAGAGTAGTAATATCCTTATGAAACACTTTGCTATCAGAAGCTGATAATTCTTCTGTGGCTTATCTAAATGCCCCTTGTAGCTTCCTCCATTATGTTATGTTATGGTTCACTTTCTTTCTAAATTGATGCAGATGGTTGCAGATGGTTGTGGAATATTTCATTGGCGCAAAGGTTTGCTTTGCATGTGTTTGTCCAAAGCCTACTTTACTAAAATATGTGTCTCAAACTTCAGGCATTAGTAACAATAAAAGTACTGTTGGTTTAAAGTTGATACCAGCCTATTGCAGATATCACAACAAACTAGAGTTTGCAAATTGGGAGTCACCTTCTTGAATGCAGATTTTCTCCTTCCTACCTTGGGGATAACCCCCCACCCATCTGCATTAATCTTGGTTGTACGTTACACATGCAGTAATGCAAACCATAAACTCAGTTTCCTTGTAACCATGACTTAAAATCCCACTTCATAGTTTATATGGGAATCTCTAGTTTACTTGTAGTTAAGTTACATGGTTAAAATCTGAAAGGGAGGCGATCTCGGGAAAAAGTGGGAGGGTACAGCTCATGAAGCTGAGTTACAATTTGCAAACCACGAGTACAGTGAGTCAGTGCTATGTCTACACTGTGTAAACAGAAGTAGTCATATAGAAGATCACTGCCAAGGATATGTTTCAAAATCATTCTTTATCAATCGGCAGGGCATTCATATCTCTAGTTAAGCTACCAGCCTAGCTACACTAGTATATGACATAGGGTGTAATCCTAACCCACTTTCCAGCACTGACACAAGGGTAATGCAACTCCGAGGTAAGGGATCAAATGTTCCCTTACTTTGAGGAGGCCTTTGTGACACCCACCTGCAGGATGTAGCACATGTCCCATTGGCATAGCTATGCCAGGGCTGGAAAGTTGGTTAGGATTTGGGCCATAGTTTAATGGTAGGCTATGTAATATACTAGTCTAGCACAAAGGGGAGGAGCAACGGTCTTTCAAAATCCTAGCAAATTACAATCCTGACAGCCACAGTTTCTCTGGCAGTATCTCCAGCATGACCAGTTAAGTGAAGTGTAGTCTGTATCCTACATGCTATCTTAGCACATGTGCTATCATAGATGGAGAAGGGGAGGGGTTTTTGTTTTATTACATACACATGCATGTGTGTGCACACACCCCTTTACCCATTTTTGGATTTTTCCCTGTCTGAGTTATACTGGTGTATCTCTGGACATATTGCAAGATACATTGGTGTGCAGGTCTTGCTCCATATCCTGTGCTGCTGTTGGCTCTGTGTCTGTTTATAGTATAGGATTGTGCCTTCAGATGCATAGAATCAGTTTAATTCTACTCCAGGAAAACTGTTAGACGGAGGTTCCCACCTGTGGAAAAGTGCTCACAACTTGTCTGAAAATGTGTAGGGGAACAAGCAATGCCAGAATAATGGATGAAAGGCAGAACACTGCCTTAACGGGCAGAGTACACTTGTAAAGTGTTTTTCTGTCTCCCCATGTGGTCAAAAAAAGCAAACCTTTCTTCCTCAGCACTGTGAGTGTTTGATAACTACTGACAATTCATTACCTGGCATCTCTGCAGTGTGTTTAGTTTGCTGTCCCAGTAGCCCTTACAGCAGTCTTGTTTACCTTTATCTCTGAATTGTAAATGAGAGATGGAGGTAGGGGGAGAGTGTGGGTTGTCTGAGGCCAGTTAGTGAGTTCTTGGCTGAGGTGAGATTTGAACTTGGGACTCTGCCATTGTAGGATATACACTCTTTGCATTTATGCTGTGCCATCTCTTTAAACACTTTAAAACCAAGTGTTCCTATATCTTTATTGCATGATTTTATTGTTGTGTGGGTGGAAAGACGTAAGCTTCAGCATTGCTTCTCAAAGATTGTTTTTTATTTCTCCTGAACAAGAGAATGCTTCATGTGCAGTTTTGTTCTTTGATTGGTTCCAGAGCTCATCCATGTATAGCAATGTGAATGAACACAACAAATCTGAATGCATTCTCTTACTTGAGACAGTTTCAAAGATTGCTTTGCAACATCAGTTTTTATCTACCTCTCACAGGCAGCTCCTTCCTATTAAGCGTTATCAATGGCTTTGTTGTAGCAATAACGAACCATCTGTATATATGAGGACTCATGGTGCGGATGGACCCCTGCTGTGTTCTTGTGTCATGATATCAATTTATGCTTTTAAGGCAGGAAATGCGGTCCTGGGAAATATTTAAGCATGACAGTTGTTCTAATGCTTTTGTTCTAAACAAAAAAACCCCACTCACTGCAGTTAAATGATAAGCAATTTGCAAGGAGATTTTAAGCAGATAATCTAGCATTATTTTTGCCTTGAGAAGTTAAAGATGGGGGATAAGAGTGTGCCAAGCTTTGCAACTTCAAAGCTAAAATGTTTTATGTAGCAAGTAACTTGTACTTATGGACATTTGTCAATCTGCTCACATTATAGTATTGTTGTGGCAGTCTGTAATGTGCTGATTCCGTGATGGGCACTGTTTTTGGGTGCCACAAGTCTTTTAGATTTTTTTTTTTAAACCAAGACAACAAAAGCTGCACATCAGGGTTATCGAGGAGCAGCTTCTACAGTGTTTGTCTCACACTACTGTATAGGCTGAGTCTCCCAAAGGTTCCATTCCAAGAACTCACCCTGATGGCAAAAGAATTAAAGTAAATCTGTTTAAAAAACAATGTCCCTTTGCTAGGCAATTTAAAACAACCTTGCTGACCTTTGTGATGTAAGACAGAGTATGTCTCTCTCCAGGAGTTTAGAAAGGCTTCACTCCAAGCAGGCAACCTCTCCCTTCACTGAGAGTGACCCCGCCCTTCACCCAGGGCACAGTGCTGGGAAGGAATGCAAAATGATTATCTTTCTTGCAAGTGCTCAGGGGGAAGGGAGGGGTCTTGCCTTGGAGTGAAGCTGTTCTAAGTGCCTGGAGAGAGAATGATTGATGGATTGTCAGTCAGCTGCCCCCTCTCACATTAACAAGGCGATTGTTAATAGCCTTTTTTCCTTTAAAGAGTCCTCATCATTTTGAGATAAAACAGTGGGTGAAAAATCTGTGAATAATTATACCTGTGTATAGAATGCACCCTTACATGCAAATTAGATCTATGAAAAGCACAGCAGCGTGTTGTATACATCTGATTCTGTTGGAAGGAAAATATGCGCAATTTAGTGGTGATGGGGAATATTCAAAGAATTGAATACTTTTGTGTCCTTTCTAGTGACTACCTTGATATCCTCTTCCAAGCAAAACTGCTTCATCATGTTCAGGTGATGGGGCTGTAGAATTCCAGGGTCTCAGTTGCTCAGACTTACTGGGCAATCCTTATTGAAGGCATTTAATATGCACATTTTATGCAGTTTGAAAGGATAGGGAATCTTTCTAACTAGAAGTTGTTTAATGTCTTCTAATCTGTTCTAGATCATTGTGCATTTTGTTGTTTGTGTGGGTTTGCCCTTGTACATTAAATGGCAGCATGTGAAGGAGAGTAAATAAAATAATTGCATAATGTGAAACTGTGTTACGATTGACATATTTATATATTACAGTAATTTATTACTGAAATAATACAAGTCAGTGCCAATTCCAGGTTGTGCTGGGCCCTCGGGCTAACCCCCCACCAACTGTCCTTAGATGACAAACTGGGCTCTGCCACTGATTACTGATGTTCAGGAGTCAACCTGACTACTTGACCCCTCTGGACACACACCCTTGACTAGTGCCTGACTCCTAACCACTCTTAATCCAAACTCTGTGTCTAATTATAATTGCAGTTGAAGTTGGCTCTTTGCTCCCTTTTGGAATAATCTGGTTTCCTGAGGAGAGTGTGTTGGGGCTGTGATACTTGGGTTTCCTGCAAAATCTGTGTTGCTTTAAGCTCCTATATGTTTGGGTGGTGATCTAGAGAGATGTGGGGCACTGCGTTTTCATCCCATCTCTTTGTCAGCCTGTGCTGGTGGGCTTGAATGGTGCATCCTGTTCAATAAGATGTTATCAGTTGAAATTTAGGTTCAGGATGGCATCTTTTTCAGTAGGGGCTGGAAAAATTGCTATCCATGAAAGCATCTGCTAGAATAAACTGGTTAAGTCTTATAGGTGGTACACAGCCCTCTGTTGTGTTTGCTGAAGCAAACCAAAATGGTTACGCCTCTGCTCTGTGTGGATAGGATTAGGGTAATGGTCTGCAGTTTTGTCTGTAAGCATTTCATTGTGTAAAGCTGAAGCAAGGGAATACATTCATTGTACATCACTATGTTTTGAAACTAACCATTTCCTGATAGATGGTCACATTTTAATTTTATTTCCAAGGATCTCAACACCTTAGATAGGCACAACTGAAGTGATTCCAGACCAGGTTAAATGCAGGTGACCAAGACATGAGTGAAGGCAAAATGTTGCTCCCTTAAGTTAAGACACTCAAATGGGGTAACTTTTCCATCTCCTTTCCTCATATTTTCACAGCATTCTGGGGAATATAATCTAGAGACAAGCCAAACACTGAATGGTTAACCCCTGCTTTCTGCCTATATTTTGCACAAACACGTTTTAACAGTGTAAACTTAGAACAGTTTGAGTAAGTCTGTGGTGGGGGAAGGAGAAGATTCACTTCTTGTATTTTAACAGTTGGAAAGGAATCTGGCTGTTTATATAGGCTGTGAGTAAAAAGTTATACCCCAAAGCTGTTCTGGGGTTACTAAGATCTCAAGTTGAAACATATAAAGGAGTATGTGTGTGAGGGAGTTCGTGCAAGGCTCAAGTTGAGGCAGAGTACATATGAATATATTAATGTTCAAATACTGGGTTGTAGAATACGTGCTGTAGAATACTGGGTGAGACCTGTGAGCTTATCCTCTTCCTCATCCCCTGGTTGACAAGAACACATTCTGTTCCCCTATGTCAGTGGTTCCCAAACTTTTTTGATTGGTGGCTCCTTTTGCTCACTGGGCCATTGGCACAGCTTCCCATTAGGGCTAAAATCCTATACTTTGTACAGGGTGGTGGGTTTTTCACAAGGATTTTGTGTCTCCCCTGGATGCTCCCCCTCTACAGCTCCCCAGGATGCCATGACTCACAATTTGGGAGCCACTGCCCTACATAATTGCTGTTGTAGGAAAAGGAGTGAGGAAAAATACCTAATTATTGCAGGATCAGAACCTGTGTGCTCAAAACATTCATAGTGGCTAGCCGTTGAAAATTTCAAAAGGAGGGTATTGAGGCATCATCTTTTGATAATGAAACCTCAAGTTTATGTCTCTATTGCTGACACGAGGAAAAGTTAAGAAAATCTTGCTAGATACTTAATGAACTCATTCATATATTCTAAAGTATAACAGGGACCGGGTTACCAAGCTTTGGAGGTCAAACAATATATTTAAGCACAAGCTGTTTGTAATTTCTGATCTAAGTCTCCTGCTCAGCTTTTATCTTAAAGTTAATAACAAACTTTGCAGGCATTCTGAGATCACATTGTGTAGAAACTTAAGTTAGCTGTCTTGCTGAAACGCTGTCATGTTCAGTCCTTGTTGAAATGTACCTAATTTTTCACAATCTGTATGAAGGTAAAATAGATCAGAACAAGTCAAAATTGTGAGATTGTTTTCAAAGGTGAAAGGAAAGACATTAGTCTTGAAAAAGTCTGACTCATATGAAAAATTAGAAGCTCTAAATTTTATCTGCCCTACCCACCATAGCTGTGTCAGATAACTATATGTGAATATTGGAATCATGGCTAGGGAAGGCTGAGCTGCATTTATACACTTTAAAACCTGCATTCACTTCTGCATTAATATTACTGGGACCTTGAACTTTAATGAACTGTAGCTTTAATCACCAGTTATAACTTGTCTCCCAGTTACTCAGTGCAGATGACTCTGAAGGCTGTGCTGACCCACAGGCTATGCAAACAAATACTGTGTATAAAGGTTTTTTAAATCCCCTAAAGGTAGTTTTCCTTTCAAATTATATCCAGATCTTGTAGATACATTGCACTTGAGAATAAAATCAGAGTACTTTACCTTTTATGATAGGAAGCACAATGCTCTGTAGAAATAAATCTCAGCATGTTTCTTACATCTGAACAGTTTGTTAGCAGTTCCCAAACTTACCGTGATCATGGTGTCCTTCTTTCATGGTGGCCTCTTCCTGGCTCTCCTTAATCTTGGATCAGGTGATTCTCGTGTAATCCAAGATGCAATACCCAGTAGAGCCGGGAAGAAGAAGCTGCTGGGGACACCCCATGGCACCCCATAAGTTCGCCATGGCGCCCTCAGGTGCTACAGTGCACGGTTTTTGGACTACTGATTTAAGTTATTGATGGAATTCAACTTGATCATTATGGAAGCCGTTTTGTCTTAGAATATTCCTTATGCCACATAGAACCAAAAGGTAGCCCTAATACTCAGTGCACCTTTGCACGCTTCAGATATACCAGTGCAATTGCTTCGGTTGTCTTTTTTTAACTCCTTGTGTACTACAGAGTAAAGCGGTATTTGATGCACTCACATAATCCTTTGAAAGAAAATTCATATTGAACAAGGAATGAGTCAAGGTTATTTCCCTCTAGCCATGATTGCTGTGGTGCCGTCGCCACTCCCCCAATATTTATGGGGTCCCAACTTCCAAGGAGAAGTTTGGGAACCACTGTTCTAGCCAGTTTCTAGACCTAGCACTGAAGGGTCTCGGCACCCTGTATCAAGATTAAAAGAGAAAAACATTGCTGTTATTAATAGAATGTGTTCTGCATTTAACACTTATGTATCAGTCTGGTTAACTATAATGTTAAAATGAATGTAAAATACTACAATGATTGTAGCTAGAGACAGGAAAGATTATAACCACAGGTTAAAATGGTCACGCTCAATATGCAAGAAGTTAAAGATTTTTGTTTCTATCTCTTGGCATGCAACAAGGGGCCTGTTGTTGTGATATGTTGACTCTAGAATTCTACCCAGTGAGAGTCTAAGAGTGGTCTTGTGCTGGTGCTCTGGTCTTGTTCTTCACCACTACCCGTTCTCCTTATTGCAAGAACATGTGAGTGAGGAGACTGGTTTCCGCAGTTGTATGTTGGAACCATAGCAACTTCTGTATCAGTAGGTTAGGAGAAATATTGCAGTTAAACATGGGATCTCTCTGGTTTTCATCAAATCTGTTGTTGTGAGGAGTTAATAGTGGAAAAGTACCAACCTGAGGCTTCCTCTTAGTCAAATTCTGTAGGTGAAATGTAACATGAGTGGGACCTAGGTAGATCATCTCATGCTGTTGAGTTTGCTCATGGGGTGGACTGCAGGAAGCTCTGATGGGAGAACACTTGGGAGAATGGGAGATATCTGGGACTGCTGAGCCATTCTCAGGATTGTTGTGTTATGGCAAGTAAAAATAGAAGTCTATTGATATAATTTTTTTTGAAAAAACATAGAAGCTCATGTCAGGAACTTCTAGAAAAACTCAGTTCTTGGGAGTAACTTGCTGCTAAATTCATAGCTTGCTGAACCTTAACCTTTGAAGCAGGTTTACATTTTTGGGGGTGGAGGTTTCAGAAATCAAAAGCATAGTGGTTGAGCATCTAGCTTTTGTCTGTATGCAACATGCCCATATGAAAAAAACTTTTGCTGCTGCATGCTGTTGCATTTCCACTTGAGGATTTCCAGTGGAAACTTTATCTTGAAGGATTTGTAGCCTGGCCTACATAATTAATTCCATACTGAAACTTGGCACTTGTAACCGTAGCGAGGCTGCCATCCCTACTTCACATTATTATTTACACAGGATCAAAACAAGAATTTGGATTTCTTGGGGAATCCAGAAAAGGGAGGGGTAGATGTGCAGCATCCATAAGAAGTTTGACCATCTTGTATTCCTGTTACTTGAAACAAACTATTCTAAGTAAAATCTAACAAACTGTTTGCTAACTTGGGCACATAAGCCATGCATCTTCTGCAACAACCCCAAAATCTACTGTTAGGAAACTAGCCCACAACTGTTTAAAAGTGGCATGTGGTAGACTTCACACAGTAGGAATATAGTACTTTGAAAATCTTTGTTTCTAGATTTAATGATTGTGAGAAGCTGAGGGATAAAATTTCCTGTGGAAGAGCTGCATCTGCCATGTTGTGCCCAAAAAATAAATCAGTAAATGGGTAAGGGTTGCAGCTTGAAAGGAAATGCCCAATTCAGTTATCTCTTCAGCCATGATTTCAAAAAGCCACTGTTCTTTGTCTTGACCCCAGCCCACCCCAACAGTGGGCTAATTTTACTGACCTGTCTTTCAGGACTACTGGGAGAACTACAGGTTGTATCCTTGAGCGATCCATTCCCAGACTCCCCCCCCCCCCCCAGCGACGCCAAAACCTGTGCATAATGGAATTCTGGGTGGGGCCCATCAGAAGACCAATGGTCACAACTGGAAGCACCTTCTGGTTGTGTCCAGAGATGTTCTGATACCTGGAGAGGCCATGTGTGGCCTTCTCAGGCCTCAGGAAGCCTACTGGTTGTGACCAGAAAGTGCTTCTGATCACATCCAGGAGATCAAGTGAGGGCCACCGGTCTGGGTCCGGTACCCTCACTGAGTCAAATCCATAAATGCTGAACCTGTGGATAAAGAGATCCCATTAGATAACACCTGTGATCAAGGAGCTTCACCTGAAATGTGCTATATCACTGTTTCAAGTTTGGGGATATGGAAGTTTAATGTAATTGAAGCTTATTTCTGTCATGTTGGAGAAAGTTTTTGAGGATTCTTCTCTGCTTGTGTTGCTCTTGTAATGGATTTCATGGTATCATCAGACTGCATTTTGTGGGGGGGGGGTTTGAGGGAGTAAACCTCTAATTGGTTTAGTTACTCTTTCCTCTTTATCATTACACTTGCTAAGAAGATACTGTGTATATTAAGACCATCTCTCTTTATCCTTACCTAGATCAATATAAGGTCTGGGAATGGTGGTAGGGAGGACCAAGTCCCTTGTGGAGGCAAGGTCTACCTCTCATTTTATCCAGTGGGTAGACCTTCCCTCTGCTTTGAGCTCTGGCAACAGAGAAAGGAACCTATTTGCCTTTCATGCGCAGGAAGGAGTTCCAGGATTGAATTTTGAATTTTTCCCTCTGGTAGGAGAAAGATCTTAACTGCTTCATCAGCACAGTTTTCCACAGGAATATGAGCAACTGGATTGTATGGTTTCCCCCCCCCCCATCTTTTTCCCCCCACTCATAAGAAGAGACGGGATTTCCATGCATACTGTCATTCACATACAAAGATGTCATAGTTTAAAGTACCCCAGTAAACAGCTCCTGTATCTTTTGGTAGCAGAAGTGTAGGGAACAGTCCTGCAGTGATGGAAGGAGTACTACCCATGGTATGTGCAGTGAGCAGTGCTGCACAATGAAGACTTTGCACAAGAGCTTGTAGATGCTAGTGGCACTGTTTAGGCTTCTAAAATTGTGGGTGTGAGGCCTACAGCATTAGATGCCAAGGGTTATAGCTAGCTGTTGCTTTAATCTGAGGGGCGGTTGGCTATTTGTTTTCATAACTAAACATTGAAAAAATCTTAGTCTTGAAAAATTCTTGTACTCAAACCTCTGCATTTCAGTGGAAGCCTCTAAGTGGGCTAGTTTGCTTGATACCAAATTGCCTCCTCTCTTCCCAGTTACTTAGTGTTGTGATGTAATTCAGCCCTGTACATATTTAGAAAGGGGACAGTCAACCCACTGTCTACTTGGCTTGTCCTCTTCTTCTCTGCCAACTGCGTGCCACTGGGAGAAACAGTTACCATGGTGATGTAGCTTGTTTCCATGGCACAGTGCTGCTCATGTGGCTGCTTTTGTGGCTCACTTTATTCATCGTGTCCTTAAATCCAAACTCAGAAAGTCAGCTGAGACAGGCAAGATGCATAGCTTTATTCACCAAGGCTGGATATGTTTTTTAATGATCTGATAAGTACAAGCTGTTGGGCATTCAGAGGGAACCTGACAGGTTGCCCCTAAATGCTGGGCAGTTAGTCCTCTTCTGTGGCAAGTAGGTGAGTGGCAAGCTCTGTGGTGGTTGTAGCCTAGCAGAGGTTGACCAGGTCAGGCACTAGCCAAGGAGCTACTCAGTTGTGCAGATTGTTCAGACCCAGTGGTACTGTCTGTTGCACTATTAAGGGATGCCACCCACCCCACCCCCATGCAGAGGTGTACCCCAGAAATAGTAACCTCGTGCCAGCACCTATGTGATACTCAAATGGAGCTTCATTCAAGCCAGGGCTCAGCAATGGGATCACTTCAAGACTCTGCTCTGTGACCTGATGTAGAAATGAAGACAAATGTGCATAGAGTTCTTCCCTTCTGCACTGAGTACTTGCAGCCAGCCCATGACATCAGGGGTGTCAAACTCATTTCATCCCAGGTGCCACATTGGATTCATGACACCTGCTGAGGGCCGTTATTGCACATTGTGTTTGTATAACAGACACTGACCGTAGAGTGGGTAATCACTATTCACAACTATGTTGTTGGCTATATCAACCTACCCCTATAATTCTGTTACTCACAACTGAACAATTTTGAAACAATGGAAATAAAAAAGCATCACTTTTGTACCATGATGTGATTGCTGTTTGTTTATGTTGCTACTTGCAAGTGACTGCAACCCTCAGAACAGCATTCACACTGAGCTGAGTACAATACTTGTTCGTATGAATAGAGGAAACAGCAGTTAACAAGCAGTAAGTTAACAAGAGTAAGTTGTCCCAAACATGAACATAAATTCTGGAGGTATTTTGAACTTGCAAAGCAGTAAAATGCTCCCACATCAACCACACTGAATTTACCCCTCAGTACAGAACCACACTGCATATCAACTGTAAATCAACTCCAAAGGGAGTTCTTATGGCAGACACACATGCACATGGCTAAGGGCAGGATCCTAACCAGGTTTGCTCAGAAGTAAGTCCTATCTTCTTCATTGGGGCTTACTCTCAGGAAAGTATGGTTAGGATTGCAGCCCAAGAAACTTACTTTGCAGAAATTGGGGTGCACACACATGTACATGGCTATGATTTTTTTTTAACATAACAGAAGATAAGAGCAGGGGAAAAACAGCAGGTAGCTGCTGGCAGATTCACCTTTCTCGAAGTATCGGAGAGTGCTTCTTGGTGCCTGGTGCAGGAGGGTGGATGAAGCCCTGAGCAGGAGCGCTCGCTGGTGCAGGGGGCGAACCCTGACAAATAGCGCTTCTTGGTTCCTGGTGCAGGAGGTTGGATGAGGACCCCAGCAGGAGCGCTTGCTGGTGGCTGGGGCGGGCAGGAGGCAAACTCCAACTCGCCAGTGGCTGGTGCAGGGGGGGGCAAACCCCAACGAGAAGCACTTGTAGGTGGCTGCAAAGCAGGAATGCTGGTGCAGGGAAAGGGGTGAAGCCCCGAGGAGGAACTGCGCTGAGAGGAGTGAGGCAGGAGGGCACCTCACACTTCAGCTGCAGCGCGGGAAAGGCGAGCATGTGGTTGCGCATGGGCCTTTATAGACCTCGAGCTCATGTGAGACCAGAAGGTCTCACGTGAGCTGAAAACCTATAAAAGCCCATGCGCAAACAGGAGGTTGGCATTCCTTTGCTGCTGCTGCTGCTGCTGCTGAAAGCAGTGGGAGCAGCGGAGGAGAAGGGGGTGACATTAAGGCCTTCTGGGGCCTGAAAACGTCATTCTGATGGCCGAGGATGCTGCGCACAGCATCTGTGGCCCTTGGAATTCTCCTCCAGATGCAACCGGAGCTGGTTGCGATTGGCGCGAGTGGGGGTGGGGTGGCCCTGGAACTCCCCCAGAATCACGTGGGCCACCCGTAAAGGTTGCGTGGGCCGGATCTGGCCCACAGGCCGTACCTTTGACACTCCTGAGCTAGACTTACCAGCTTCTTTCAGGCCCTTATTCCCTGGCCATGAACTGCAGCTTGATCCGGAAACATTAGCAGGTAATAGGACATAATGCTTATGACATGAACCTACTCAACTGTTGATTTACACAGATAATGATACTGTTTGAGACATGGACACATAGCATGTTTTATCTCTCCTCCCTGGTCGCTTGGCAACACTAGTGAGTTTATCAGAAGGGACTTCCTGATCAGAGGTTAGGATTTATCTAAAGGATTGAGCTCCTAGTACCTCGCCTTTTCTTCCAGGTTGTTGTTTTAAATGAAAGAACATCTAGTCATCGAGCTCTTTGGAAATGGAATTGTATCCTTTAGCAACACCTGCAACAGACAGAGGCTCTAACTGTTATGCGCCCAATATTTCCTTCAGCATAATGCTTCAGGCTTTTCTTGCAGATGTGTACATCTTACAATTGCTTTCAAAACACCTGTTATGCAATAGACTTCTAACAGCTTCTTTAGAGCCATTATTCAAGCCAATTCATGTTTTTGCATGTTCTTAACACTTATTTATGTCATTTTCATCTCACCAAATGCCTTCCAAAGTTCAGCACACTACAGAGGAAACTGTTCTTCAGTTTTAAAGCAGTTTTGAAAACAGAAAGGTAGGTGACTAATGTACTTTAAAATAACATTCCAACTTGGCAACAGAGCTTGAGACAAATGCTGGCCTTTGTGTGCACATGCACTCATGCAAAACAGTATAAAAGGGGTTGTTCTAGGTTTGGTTATAAGTGTATGCTTCTAAGCCCTTGAAACATCTTCCATACTGGGTTTTTGGAGGGTGGCTGGGGTGGGGGAGGAAGCTTGATATTGTTAAACTATACATACAAACACTGATATGGGGGGACGACAACAAAGAAGCATCTGTATTAGAAATATAACTTCATCCTCTCAATTCTAGTTTTCATCAATAAAAACTACTGCCTATAAGTCAATTTCACAGATACGCTGAGGGCAGGTTTTGAGCCGATATCATGGAATTTTCTATGACCCTCAGATAAGTTGGGGTTAACCTTACAGGGTGTCTGGCTATCATTCTGTCTGACTTTACCTGAGGCCAGATCCTAAAAAATAACCTACTAGTAATTGTTACCTAAGAACTGTACAGTCTCTTAATTCTTTAAAAGTATAAAGATCCCAAGATACATTTTTATTTCTTAACTTAAATTCTGACCTTCACAACCTTTCTGTAAATACTGTCAGAGTGAGTGCACTGTAAACAACATACTAGTAGACCCATTAGTCAAATGCTTCTTTAAGGTGCCTGGTACGCTAAGCCAGAGGCTCAACATGTAACATAAGACATAATTGGGAGTGTGCCATTCAGTTCACAGTGAAGACAAGCAGCAAGGGCTGGGCATGAGTAAGTGCAGATGCACATAGTTGCAACCTGATTTACTCAGACATAGACCCATTGCTTTCCATGGATGTTAGTCTTAAGCATTGATGCACTGAATTGTAGTCTGAGGCTTTGTTTCAGATGAAAATGAGGATACCATCCTGGTGTTTTAAAAACCAGACCTCTAAACTGGGGGGGGGGGGTTGAAATTCTTGGAAAGTGACTTAACAGGAATGTTCTGAGGCAGCAGCAAAAAGATAAAAAAAGGAGACGTTTCACCTTTTCCAAACTGGAAGGGAGTTTAAGGTGCTTGTGGGAGTTGTGAGGAGTAAGTGCTGCAGTTCCATAGCAGCAACCCTCATACAGACCACTGTTCCCTTAAGCGCTTTCACTTCTCTTCCAGTTTGGAGAAGAAGCTAAAATGGCTTCCTCTGATTACTGTAATTACTAGTAAAAATTATCCATTTTCCTCCATCCCTGTGTCCTGCTTCTCAGACCAGTTCCACCCCCCACTTCACCAGACAGTGGCTCAGCTTCCCAGAAGCTCTCAGAGGCTTTTGCTTTATTCATTGCATTGACCTGGGTATGAGACTACCCAGGGTTTCAGGCTCAATTTTTAGGCATAAATTTTTTTACTTATAGGCAAGTATATACAGTATATAAGCTCAGAAGAATAATCAGTATATTATCCCCCTAAGTCCCTCTGCTTCTGGATCATAAACATCGCCTTTTCCCCTTATAAGGGAAACTGGTACTTTTCATCTTGCCTCATACAGTTCAAGGTAATTAATAGCCCCCAATTGAACTTCCTACTTTCCTTTTGCTAGATTAGTCAGTGTACATGTGTACAGAATCTCAAAAACTCCAGCTAATTATTCATCAGTCCAAGGTTTTGTTTCTTTCATCATTATTGCCATCCTTGCTTCTGTTAATAAGGGAACCATATCCTCTAATACAGTGATTGTCAGCCAGTGTGCCATTGAACATTGGTGTGCTGTGAATGGTCTGCAGGTGTGCTACGGGAGTTTGGGGATAATAATCTATTAGTAGAGCCTTTGGGGGATGTGAGCCTTCCCCTGGCACTGCAGTATGCCTTGTCAATTGTCAAATAACATGGTGTGCCTTGATAGTTT
This sequence comes from Tiliqua scincoides, assembly GCF_035046505.1. Lineage (NCBI taxonomy): Eukaryota > Metazoa > Chordata > Lepidosauria > Squamata > Scincidae > Tiliqua > Tiliqua scincoides. The sequence goes on along the minus strand of NC_089821.1, from coordinate 141,244,678 downwards.
TAGCACTTGTCCGTGTACTGTGAGATGAAAGGTTGAAAAAGGTTGAATATTGCTGCTCCAATAGAACCACAGATTTAATAGGATAGAACATAGCAACAATTGTAAGTTATAACCTGTCATATTCCCAGTTATTTTCCAATAATTTCCCTTTTCATTAAGCTTTTTAAAATGTGGACCATGACTAGAAATCTCCTTGGTGACTAGAAATGGTGCAAACTTTGTACCTAGGAGTTCTGGTTTTTCCCTCCTTCAGTACATGTATAGGCAGCTTGCTTTAATTTGACTTTGATATTGTCCCAGTACAGCAAATTTTAAAAGGTGCCATAAATACTGTTTCATTTTAATAGTGTGGGAGATATATAAGCATATAGGATGGAAGGAAGGTGTAGTTTATGTAAGGTTTCACTGACACGTAGTTTATCAGAAGTGATGGGAAAGCACGTGGGTAACCTTATACCAAGTAATTGTATCCTAAGAATCTGACCTGTGGTCTCTAAGATGTCTTAGTGAGATGACTTGACCAGCCAATTGTTATTAACAGTATTTAATGTTGCAAGAACCCCAAAGCATGCCTTCTGTGAGAAGTGTTTAACTTGCTGCTGGTGTGTATTTGAATGCTGAATATTTTGGGGGGTTATCTCCGAAACAACTAAATCCGTTTGCATTTATAATCAACTTTTCATGCTTTTTCTGTGGCTGACAATAAGTTACCTTCTTCTCTTTCTCTGCCAGAGTAAGAGGTCTGTATATTCTTCAGAATTTTGTTTCGTCAACAGAAGCTGCTCCAATGGCAGATTCTTGCCTTAACCTACTTTTAAAACAACCTCTTATTCTCTAGTGCTAGCATAGCAACAGCTGTCTATACTTAGTTGCTAGTGTTGAAAGAGCTGATTTATCTGCAAATGTGCACAGATCACATTTTTCACTTGGAAAAAAACTTTGCTTTCCCCACCCACCCCAGAAAGCAGCATTGGGGTGGGGGGCATGGAAGATAAGCCCCAACTGAGAACCTCAAGCTGTAATGTGATTTATGATTCATGCTTTCTCTCTCTCTCTCAATTCCCCTTGTATTCTGTCTGGCCTAAAATGGAACCTATCCCAAGTATCTGTTGTCTGGATATACGTAGCCAAAACAAAGCCTAACTGTGTATTCTGAGGAGAAACCACTGTCAAAAGCAGTTTAAATGGTTAATTTCTTTTAGAGGTGGGGGGGCAATACCTTGCTAATCCAACCTGTTACAAATGCCACGTGTGGGGAGAAAGTATGGGAGAAGAATAAGGAGAAATGTCTTGTCTCTCCAAATGTGAATTTGATGAAATTGAAATGTTAAGCTATAAAAATCTGTAGGAAAATTTATGAAGTGTGATTATGTTGTGAAAAACACCATGTCAGGGATCATACCAGGAAAAAGTGGGCTGACTCGGAGGAGTAGTGGTTAGTGTTCACATGGCTCTTCCTGCTCCCCATTTGACCTTTTTTTGGATCAACAGCTAAATGGGGGGAAGTCTGGGGATTTCATTCTGCTGCCTCTGCTCAAGGCTATGAGACCTGGCCGGGGGGAGGGGGAAGCTATGGGGGATGTCACCCAGTTCTTATTCTAGTTCTTATTAAAATAGAAACCGCAGTAGCATCTGCAAGAGTCATTAGACATAATAATCCACTTAGTTACCAGTAAACACAGGCTAAAGAGTCTAAATGTAAGAAGTTAATTTAAAAAAATGCAAAAGAAAGGTAATTATGGTCCCTATCACTAGCTGCTCATGTTGTCCAAAGAATCCCGATCTGCACTTAACTGGAGAATAAGTGGGTATACCTTCTGCAAACCAATGTGTGATTTCATGGCAGACCTAACAGAGTATTCTTGCACTTGGAACTAAGTAACCTAGGCCACAAATTACCTGATTATAGGCGTGGACCCCACTTGGATCTCACCCAGAACAGAAAGTTTTGGCTGCCCAATCAGTGAAGCTTAGCTACTCCAGACAGGGAAGAATGATTTGAATCCACAAATGCGCATGGGTGTCTGATAATGACATGTCAAACAAAGGACAAGAACTAGTATAGGAGGATCTTTCAGCAACTCTTACACTGCTGAACCTGTACAGGAGCTGCTGAAGAGTTAGACGGGTCTAACTGTAAGGAAAAATCGGGGGGGATGGACGACGACAGGATTCTCATAACACACTGCCATAAGAAATATTTCCCTTGTGCTTAGTTTATCATTTCCACATGACTTGAAGTGGAGGGACATGATGAAATGCACTAAAATGGACTTTTTAGTTAACCGACCAAAATTTATCGCATTTTTTAATTTCTTTGTTCTGGCAACAGCAAATAATGCTGAGTTGCAACAGAACTGGAGATAATAATGTACATCATTTTGATGTAAATATCATTCTTAATAAGTAGCTCCCAACATGTGGTCCATGAGAACCTGAAAAGTAGTCCATGAAAAAGCCAGCCTTTGGTAACTTTTAGTAAGTTCTTCTGATCAGAGGTGTCCTGAGAGGGTTTGACTCCTGGACCAACCCCTGCATGCCAATCACTTCTGGGGCTTCCTGGCTCTTGCCTGAGCTTCAGCACAATCTTGGGCGGATCAAAGGTGAATGGGGCCTTGGTGATGTGCCAAGAAGAGTCAGCTAGCAGCTCCAGGAACATAAGGCTTGCTGGTGTGTTCCCTCTCTGGCTCACCAAGAGAGGCACAACATGCATGTGCCTGCAGCAGCCAGCTGGCTCTTCCAAGTTCTTGCCATGGTCAGAGGGGGGCTTGAATGTGATCCACGGCAATTCCAATTTATGCCTCAGTGGCAAAAACTATCTCCTAAAGGTTGGGAACCACTGTTTTTCCAATATGTGTGCTGTAGAATTGATGTCTTTGTATAGGTTGCAGCATACAGGTGCAGCCTATTTATCCACGGATTTTTTTATCTGCGGATTTGTCTCAATAGGAATCGGGTGGGGGAACTGAAAGTCACACACACTTTTGCCTCCTTTGCCCTTCGCTGGCTGGCTTCCCGATCCATTTCCAGGCAGCCCAAAACACTGCAAAAAGGCTCCGCCTTGCCCAGGCAGGGAATAGCCCTGGAGCCCTGGAAGAGGTTCCCCTTCCAAAGGAACAGTAACATTCCTGGAGCCCCTGAGCCAGCCAAGGCTGAAGGGGGGGGGAACAGACACGGGGAAACCCTGTGTAACCAGAACATGTGCAACGAGGTGGAGCTCTCACTCACACACTCACACTCACACACACACACACACACACACACACACACACACACGGGCAGGTGTGGTAGCAACAGAGGGGATTGCTTTAAAAAACCCAGGCAGTGTTTGCTGAATCCCCCCCCCCAGATGGTGCAGGCAATCACAACACAAGCAAGTCTTCCCATCAAGCAAAGCATGAGATTTAGCCTACAATCCTCTCCACACTTTCCTGGGAGTAGGCCCCATTGTCTGGAATGGGGCTTACTTCTGAGTAGAAACACATAGGGCTGGACTCTGAAAAGCTCAGCATTCCAACTGTGAAAAAAACTGGGCATCTGGCAACGGGGAGGAGAGGGGATTGCTTTAAAAAAACCCAGGCAGTGTTTGCTGAATTCTCCCCCCCCCCCAGATGATGCAGGCTCTCCTGCTCCAGCAAGCCTTCCCAAGCAAGCCTTGGAGAGACAGGTGAGGGTGAGCAGAGAGGTGGACTACAAGTAGCAGAATGCTCCAGGGCAGAGGAGCTTCCATGATGGTTGCCAGGGAGGGCTGCAGGAGCAGCAGCGAAGAGGAGGAGGAGAACCTGCAGCGCTGTTGGGAGGCCGACTGGGTCACAGAGGATGAAGCTTCCCAAGCAAGCTCAGTATCCCAGCTGTGAAAGAAGCAGGACAGCTGGCAACAGGAGGGCTGAGAGCAGAGGGGAGGGGATTGAAAATAGCTGCCTTAGTTTCCTTCCATCCGGAAGTGTCAGGCTGCAGCAAATTTGTGTAACTCTGTGGGATTTAGCACGTGTTTTTTGTTAATCGCGCCAGGTCATGGAACGGAACTAATGCGGATAAATAGGCTCCACCTGTAGTTACAAATATTACTGCTTGAAAGAAAATGTTGGAAAGTAAACTTGCTAATTACTGTGGCTGTGTCTTGTTTAGGCTTGTTGTGGTTCTTGTATTCTTGTGTCTTTTACCATTTTTACATGATATTTGAGACAAATCTAGTTCTTAGATAAGCATTTGTGACTTGTCTAGATCACGTGCATGGTGAACAAAGCAGAGGCTGATGTTCAATAGTGTCTGAGGAACTTTAATTTGCTTCCCCATCTCCACTCCCTGTTATGAGTTGAGGGGGATGCCATATATATGGCACTGGAGTTCTAACAGATACCTGTGAAATAGTAAATCATTTTTGCCAGAAGTGAGAGAGCTTGTGGTTTGCCTTTGGTCATGTTGCTCCTAATGAAAGAAACTGAAAATGAAAGTTGTCTCGCATACCATTAATTGTAAAGGAATAATACTTTGTACATAGTTCATTATCATGGGTGTCGTATCAGATGTGATACTGAGTGTGGCTATTACCTGTACAGCTTGTTCTGTATGGTAGATCTATGATGATTCCTTGTGTCAACTGGAATTCTAGTTCCATAACTTTATTCTTGAGTTGATGAAAACTGAAAATAATCCCCATTATTATGTCCTCATGTAGATGATGCCTACCAAAGTCACTGAAATTCATCATCTCTAAACATTTCTTTGAAACGAAGGGAACATTTTGCAAGCTACAGTTAATGGTTTAGATCAGGGGTGTCAAACATGAGGCCTGGGAGCCGGATGTGGCCCACAGAAGCTGCAATATGGTTAAGATTTGTGTATTTTCTCTTCTGACATTTTCAGCTAATTTTCCTACATGAGAAAAGGGTGCTTATTTTGGGACATCACCTGTTTAATCACATCGCTTCCTGCCTAATGACATCACTTCTGGCCCTCAGCAGGCATCTTGAATGCTGTTTGCCCCGCTGTATGATTCGAGTTTGACACCCTTGGTTTAGATGCAGCACCGACGGGAATGAAATCAAGTTGGAATGCTAGCATATGTGCATCAAATAATGGTGTGTGTCAGCAGCCTATGCATTCTGCCACTGAATTATGATGTGGAATGACACATTCCACCCCCACTCCTGTGCACTAATAGCTGCAAATCCATAGGCACTATGTGTTCACTGAGGTACTCATTCTGCATGTGATAAAACTAATCAATTTATCCAAGATCCAAGTCTTGCACCTCTGAATAGTTGCAAGCTACTCATGAATGATTCAAGTGAAAATATGCAGCACTTTGGGTAAGCAATGAAAGGGGTCCAGTATAATCACTGCTAGGCTTTTTATACTCCATCTTCTATTGACCACATCTTCCCTCCTCACCCAAAACCCGCCTTGTCTCTCTTGCAAATTACATTATGGAGAGTATTTGATAAGTATTCAACATTTCCCTTGAATGCTTTTTATCAATTTATTATATGAATTGTAATTCCCCAGATCATGACAAAGTTGTACACACCTTGAAAAGTGTTCATAGTGAAGAACATGGAATTCTGTGAAAGGGTCCTTGTTTGCTTATTCTGGCGCCAACTCTGCTGTTGCTGCTCTTCAATCATGGTTTAATATGTCATTCATAGCGGCTAGTGAAGGTTTATATACCATGCTTGTTAGTGCTAAGTTTTATATTTCTATGCTTAGAATTTTGCGTATTATAGTTGGGAACTCTATAGTTGGGAACACCACCCTGAGAGCCAGGGTGGTGTAGTGTAGTGGTCTGGGAATTGAACTTAGACCTGGAAGATCCAGGTTCAAATCCCCCCTCAGTCACGAAGCTTCCTGGGTGACCTTGGGCCAGTCACTTTCTCTCAGCCTCACCTACCTCACAGGGTTGTTGTGAGGACAAAAGGAGGGGAGCAGCTGTGTACATTGCCCTGAGCTCTCTGGAGGAAGGGCATTGTATAAAAATGTGAAAAATAAATAAAAATAAACTCTGGATCAATTTTGACCTGGTGTTGCTTGCTTATGAGGTGGAATTTGAATAATTACTTGGCAGGGGACTGCCATATTTTTGTTGTCTATTAGAATCCAAGCTTACTCTTCCTGATGCTCGGGACTATCTATGAAGTATGTCGCATATCAAGGTAAAAAGTGATGTACAACAAGTCCTTGCTTAAAGTCATTCTGATATAAGCCATCTTGTTTTTAAAGTTGTTGAGGGAGGGAAAAATTCCTATTCCGATCAGTTTCACTGTCTGTGCGGTATTTGTGCATTCTCCGCATGTCTTTATGGGTTTTCGCTGGCCCAGAAAGCTCACTTTTTTTCAATGTTTAATATTAGAAGTGTTTTGGGTCCTTATTTAGAAACTTGGTGATTATTTTGTGGCATAAATATGCTGTAGGAACGTAACTCTTGTTCAAGTATATCAATTAAACAAAAGTAAAATTGGGTTTGTTCGAAGTCATTTTGTTTAAAGCAGGGGTGCCCAAACCCCGGCCCGGGGGCCACTTATGGCCCTCAAGGCCTCTCTATGTGGCCCTCAGGGAGCCCCTAGCCTCCAATGAGCCTCTGGCCCTCCAGAGATTTGTTGGAGCCCACACTGGCCCAATGCAACTGCTCTCAGCGTGCGGGCAACTGTTTGGCCTCTTGAGTGAGCTGTGAGATGAGGGCTTCCTCCACTGCTTGTTGTTTCACGTCTGTGATGCAGTAGCAGCAGCAAAGGAAAGGCCAGCCTTGCTTTGTGCAAGGCCCTTTATACGCTTTGAGCTACTGCAAGACATTCATTCATATAAGTTCATCTTTAATATATTCATTTATGTAAATTTATTCAAATTTGAAATGTAAATAAATTTGGCCCCTGACACAGTGTCAGAGAGATGATGTGGCCCTCCTGCCAAAAACTTTGGACACCCCTGGTTTAAAGTTACAGTTTCCAAGAAACTATCGACAACTTTAACTGAGAACTTGCAGTATTTTTTTAAATGGGATAAAAAGTATTGGCTAATATGGAGGAAGGTAAAAATAAAGTTCTTAAAGTGATGTAAGTTATGGATAGCCTTGCAGGAAGTGGTCTGGAATCTCGCCCTCAGCTAATTAGTGTGTAGATGAAAGTAACTGAGAGGTAAAGAAGAGTAGTGATAGGAAGAAAGGCCCACAAATTTTGACTTTACATTGTAGCCAGCCCTTATTTATGGTTGCACCTCTTCCCCAACTCCTTGGGAATGCACAGATAATTTTGGTGGTATGGAACAGGATCAAACTTGCACTTCCTTCTCCACAAGCCAGTGTGAAGTGAATCTCACCTTTTGGGCCTTGTCCAAAGCCCAGGGCAAAGCAAGCATTGGAGTCCATCCCTTTTATGGGGTTTTCTGTGCATATAAGGGAAGTGTCTTATATGTCTAAGCCCACAGATTCACTCTCCTTCTGAGCTCTAGCATTTGCTGAAAACTTGCAAGGGTTACAGATTTCCCCGTAATGTTTTATAATAAAATATATTTTTATACCATGAATTGCCTTGTCCCAAGAATGCCCAGTGTGATTAAAACATTAAAACTGTAATAAAAAACATATGTATCAAGCAATAATAGTCGTGCAGGTTGAGTCTCATTAGGGTTCTGTTCCCAGAATTCACATGGATGACAAAAATCACATTAAAGCAAATCCTTTTGAAAAACAATATCCCTTTGCAAGGGGATTTAAAAACAGCCTTGCTGACCTTTGTGATGCAAGACAGAGTCATTAGGCAGACAATTCATCAATCAGTCTCTCTCTAGGTGCTTAGAAAGGCCTCACTCCAAGCCAGCAACACCCTCTCTTCACCCAGAGGGAAGCACTGGAAAGGAATGCAAAGTGATTTTCTTTCACATGCTTGGGGAAGGGAGGGTTGTTTGCTTTGGAGTGAAGCTGTTCTAAGTGCCTGGAGAGAGAATGATTGATGGATTGTCTTCCGGAGGCCCTCTTGCATTAATGAGGCTATTGTTAAACAACTTTTTTCCTTTAATCTAAAGGGCCTTTCTCATCCTGTTGATAAAGCCACAGGTGAAAAATCTGTGGATAATTAGGTTATTATACCTGTACTTAGGTAAAAAATACATTGCCATTAAATGCATTTACAATTGTCAGTTTAATCTAGGACTGCTTCATATGGTATTTTTTGAAAATTATATCATGCACATTCAAAAATGTTTGAAGTTCCAGAATACAGTACTTTGTGTGATGAACATATACACTGCAGGGAGCGCCAGATTGACTGCAGTGTCTCTTAGTGTAGTTAGTTTGTATTTTTATCCCACCCATCCTCCAAATATATTTGGAACAGTTTGTACCTTTGAGAGAACTGCCCCCCCAGGAAGCAGTCCTTGGTCACCTGCAGGAAAGAGGCAAAGGCAACCATTTCTTGTAGAAGGAAAATAATGATGCATGGGGACTCTACTTTTTCTCAGCCTCTTTCAGGCAGGTAGAAGTTCTTTTAGATTCCACTATAAAAAAAATTGTTTAGGTGAGGGAGAAACTATATTGTGCATTTAATCTAAAGACTTAATTTTTAAAAAATTACTCGGTTCTCTCAACTGATTCTATGAAATACCTTTGAAATGATATGAAGCAAACGACCAAAACAAGCATTTTGGAAAAGATGCAAAGGAAAGAACTTTCTGTCATAATAAATATTTTTGTGCCAACTACACTGGTACAGAAACTTTCCAGCAGCAATTGTTTGGACACAAAGTTTTCTAGCATCCAAAGAACTATATATAATAGTAACTCTTAAATTAAACAGTGTTGAGGCACGTAATGAATTTCTTAGTGATTACTACATGCCTTCTTTAGTGCTTCAAGGGCGTGAACCAGAAAGCCAAAATGTTAACACTCTAGAAAATATAGTAGCCTGCGGCTTTCTTGGTTTATAGAGATGCTCTTACCAAAGTGTCTAAATACATCTGGGTTTTTTTAATTTGTCTTTTTTTTTTTTTAAAGTTTGACTTCTTGTATAATTCACAGTCCATTCTAACCTGTACCAACACAGCCAAGCTGCATGGCCTGTGCTGTATCCATCACAGGTTAGGAGGTGTGTAGAGGTGTCCTCAGAGTTAGGGGATATTTTTCCCCTTACCCTGTGTCATACCCCAGCTTGCCCAATGGGGCTTCTTGGGTCTGTGCTGGTGCAAATCCGTGAAGCCCAGTGTAATGCTGAGTGGGCTAGAGGATTAGGGTATGATGGAGGCCTTCGCCAACATCGCCCCCCCGACCTGTTCTATCCTCCCACGCCCAGAAATGCCCTTTCACTTCCTGGTGCAACCTTAGCTGTGCCATCTCACTGGTCATTGAGATGCAGCATTGGCAGGTCAGTACAGGCCTTCCCACAGGTGCAACCTCCTCTCCAGATGTTGCGAATGTGCTTTAAGGCACGTTTGTGACATCTTCTGCTAGTGAAAAAACTGCTGCACCAGCTGACAAGAGTAATTAGGATTCCATTCTCTTTTTTTTGTTAAGGTCATGATGTTGTCATGGGAATAACCATTTTATATGCAGATTGTTGATATGTTTTGTGAGCTCATCACATTGTATCTTGTCCATTAAATACCTATCTTATGATTCCATAAGATTTTTGAGAAAATCTCTCATTTTGAAATGCTTCAGATCTACATATTCCAAAATGTCTCAGTTTTTTCACCCCTTTGGATGATTTTTCTTCTCCCTTTTTCCCTGCAATTTCAAAATTGAAGCAAGTACCAGAACTGGAGAACACTCTGGCTAAGAAACTATACAGATGAAATAGGCAGGTATTGTGTGCTATAGTCCTTTGTTTGATATTCGGAAGATGTCTGTGCATTTGTTTAACAGCCTAACTGCCATCTTAGACTTGGTTCCATTTTTGCTTTTACTTGGGAAGTACCTTACTACAGAAATACTTGATTTATCCCCACCATATTTGTTTCTACTCATAAGAACATAAGAACAGCCCCACTGGATCAGGCCATAGGCCCATCTAGTCCAGCTTCCTGTATCTCACAGCGGCCCACCAAATGCCCCAGGGAGCACACCAGATAACAAGAGACCTCATCCTGGTGCCCTCCCTTGCATCTGGCCTTCTGACATAGCACATTTCTAAAATCAGGAGGTTGCGCATACACATCATGGCTTGTACCCCATAATGGATTTTTTCTCCAGAAACTTGTCCAATCCCTTTTTAAAGGCGTCCAGGCCGGATACTCTCAGGGCAACTAGCAATAGATATATAGTTAATAACTGGATCTACACATTAAAGCAGCTGAAATGATAGAAGTATAGCAGAACAAGATATGATCAATTCAGATGATACTTTAAATGGACAGGAAAGATAAAAAGATGGTCACCTGGCACATAAAGGATGCAAAAATGCATGCTGGGCAAGCCTCCATGCAGAGAGGATTCCAAAGGGACATCATGACTAAAAAGATCCCTTTTCTATTTGACACTTCTCTGACCTCAAGAAGAGAGCTGCTGAATATGACATTGGTTCAAGAGGGAGGAAGGTAGTTTAGGTATCTGGGTCCCAAGTTGGTTAGGGCTTTGAAAGTAAATGCCAGCATTTTGAATTACCCTTGGGTACGGCCTGAGAGCCAACACAGTTGTCAAAGAACTGGCCTTCCCTTTAAATGGCCTTGGTTCAGAACAGTGCCTATAGCCTGTGAATGAACAGAAGTTTTCAAATGTGGCTAACCATGGTCAGGCTGTTTGCTAGCAATTAGAAGAATCACTTAGTAAACTACCATAGTAATGAAAGGTGAAAGAAACGGTGCAGTGTGCAGGCAACAGCTTGAAATCTACGATCTTCTCCTGCCAGCCATTCAGTTCAATCATTTGAAAATATAGCTATCTTTATATGGAAGCTGGCAGAAAGTCAGGCCCAAATCTCTTCCTAGTCTTGTTTCCTACCCAGCGACAGAATGGAGGCAAAACCGATTTATTGGATCCTTTCTGTTCCACCTACGTTTTCCTTAGGAAGCAGCTTTTCAGTTGGATTTTTAATAAGTATTGAATGATATCTGAGAAGTTGACTGACAATGTAGCTTAAGTGAAATAGTTCAGGCAGAACTAATTTTAGAAACATGTTGGTGCCTGATACCGTACCATGCCAATGGATGCGGAAACGTATATGCAAGAGCTTTTGTATATTTTGGTGGAAAGTGTTAAGAATCATTAGCAGCAGCCAAAGGGAATCCACAAGTCAGCAGCTGTAAGAACAAACAGCAGCCTTCAAAAGGTAGAGAAGCTGGGTGTTAGGTTTGCTGGGCTCAAGCAAAAGACTGTCTCGTCACATAAAGTACACACGAGGTGGTGTAGTGTTGAGGCTAAACGTGTGAGTAGTTGGGAAGTTCTTATTCAAATATTGTTTCAGCCATTGACTTCAGTATGTGATCTTAGGCAAGCCATAGTTGCTCATGAAAACAGCCACTCTACCCTAAGTCTGCAATATGGGTTTGAGAATACTGACCTACTACTCGGTTCTTGTATGGATTACTGCGATGATGTACCTGAAGAGCTTTATTCACTTAAAATGCTAATAGACTGCTAATTCAGTCTCTTCATTTGCTGTCTGGGATGGCATGCTTTTCTAGGTAATAACATCTATGACGGGTGGGACAAATAGTAAATAGCCAACCTTTATGTACTACTTGACCAGTTGCAGTTATTCTGGAAGTGAGGAGCAGACACCTTTAAGACCAGAGGGTAGGAAAAGAAGGTGCAGGGAAAAGATTTGTCTTGGTAGAAAACGACTAGTAGGCCATATCTTTGCAGTTCTTATGCCTCTCTTGTTCCAGACAGTGCCTGCCTATTACTGCTTACAGTGATGGTTGATGCTGGTAGGTTTCACTATGAGGGTTAGACAAGAAATGTATGTTGTAGGAATTTTGCATGGAGAACTATGACCAGCTTCAGTGCAACCTTTTGTGTATTGGTAGCCTTCAAGGTAGGGTCATCCTCTGCTTAAGATTGTGGGGACTTCACTGCAGCCAAATGCCACAGATATTTTCTTTTTTTAACTTTATTTTATTACAAACAAATAAAATAAAACAAACAAACAAATAAAAAGAAAAATTAAAAAATAATTGCAAGTTGTGTGGCAGGTGTGGAGATCGCAGTCTACATTTCTTTGTTCTACTACAAAATCATACAAAATATTAGCTATTAAATCGTAAACAGTCTACTACTTATTGAAAAGTGTATTTTTAACACCAAAGAAAAATGAGAAATTAAAATTAAATTGCTTATCTACTCATCAAATCATAGATTATTTGGCCCATTTTCCCCTCGATGCACAGGAAGTCCATGAATGGTTTCCAGTTGTCCATAAAGTTTTTACTGACCTGTCTTGAAGAGGAATTGTAAGTTTATCCATTTCTGCCAAATCCATTACATTTATAGCCATCGTTCTTCCAGTGCAGGTATCTCTGGAACTTTCCAGTATTAGACATAAAATAGTTATTTTCCAATGAATTGGTAATGTGAAGCATCTTGTACAAAGCTTTCTGTGAACTGAAATTCTGAAGTGATTAAAAAAATTCGCAAAGCAGTATTTAATAGGTAGTTGTTAACCATGAATGGTTCCTGACCTGAAGCACAATAACTGCACAACTGTTTGGAGAGCTTTGGGTTTGAACAGCAGTGTACCTCTCATGCCGTATAGCAAGCATGTCTTGAAACGCAGACAACTTGCAGCTTGAAGACATTTACTTTCAAGCAAATACTTCTAATTGGTTTCAGTTAAAATTTCTAGTTTGTGTCGTTGAGGGTTGAAACTGAAGGATTTAATAGCACATATGGGGCTTCATAATCTAATCTGGCTATCACTTTCCTGAGTACTCTAACCTACGTATAATTATACAGATTTGGAATTTGATAAATGAAATGGCTTTAATTGTATAAACTTGTCGAGTTGTTATAGTAGGTATGTTTTCCAGTAAAGCTTTAAATTTAATTTTCTGTTATATTCTTAAGAGTAAAATGTGATAACGTGCTCCCACATTATTTTAGTTAATCTGACTTAAATGTGTTTAAAAAACCAAAAAGGTGATACATGTCTTCTGTAACAAGTTACGTTGACCAATCTTGTAGATCAGTGTTTCTTAAACTGCGGGTCGTTCATTTCAGTATTTTATTTTTAATATATTAGACTTGATGCTACCACAGTATGTAACTGCATTTGAAAAATATTAGACCTGTACTTTTAACAGGCTACTATGTACATCCTTTCCCAATGATAGTAAATGGGACTTACTGCTGGGTAAGTGTGGGTAGGATTGCAACCTAGGATTGTGAAAAAATTTTCCTGCTTGATGATGTCACTTCCAGTCATGATATCACTTCCAGCGAGTCCTGACAAATTCTCATTCTAAAGTGGATCCTGGTACTAAATATGTGAGAACCACTGTTGTAGATGTTCAAGTTTTGAAAAGCCTCACCAGAGCAATCCTGAACACCAAACTTCTTTGTAAAAAAATCAGGTAACGTAGTTGTTTTGGATCCTTGTTTTTAATCTCGTATTTTAGGTATGCTCAGATAAGAGTAGAAAACCCCAAAGGAATTGCAGTTGTAGGATTTGGGCCAAATTCTCTCCCTAACAGATTATACCTGACCTACAGTTTTCCCCCTTGTAGAAGCAATGGACCCTGCAGTATTAGAACTTGCTTACAGACTACAGAGGGTAGAGATTATGGCCAGATGTGTCTTGCTTCCATCCTAAAGTTGGGACCTTTGGAGGAGGACCTTTGGCACTTCCGGAAGAAAGACTAGATAACAGACTAGGACATTATGGCTTCATTTGTGTCTCAGTGATGGCCGTGACTGTTGAAGAAATGCTAAATATGGGAAACTTATAGAAATGGGGCAAGAACTTTCTACTGAGAGGTTTTGCGAACAAACTGTGCTACAAGTCATGTTGACTAATGAACCTAGTTTGTGGATTTTTTCTTCCTCAGTTTCAAGTACTCAGCTCTATGCCTGAATTATGAATTTTAACTGAAAACATTTATCAAAGATCAGCAGCTTCCTGATGAAGTGAAAAAGTTCATGTTTCATAAATGTCAAAATGTGCCTGGGGTAGTTCTTCCCAAATCAGCCGCCTTCTTTTTTTGCAGAAGCAGTCCTGATATAAGATGCTAGAAACAGTTAAAGCTGTTGTACCTCTGAAAGAAACTGATCTTCTGTTTAGAGTGGAGTAACGTCTGCTGAAGAATTCCTAGCCCTAACCATTTGGTATGGCTGGAAATAAGACATTTGTTGAGAGAGTAGGTCAAGTTTGCTAACATGGAGAGTTCAGAGTAAAATATTCCAAGATGAAGGAACTTTTGTCAGGATGATGTTCCTTGCACAATAACAGTCACTTGGTAGGAGGTTCAGCAAATTAAGTGCTATAATGATCTGGGTGTTTTGTTCTCAGAAAAAAGACTCTTGGGAATTACCACTTTTCTACACTAAAAGCAAAAGTTTCAAGATCTCTACAGATTGTTCTGGGTTTCATAAGTGCAAATGGAGGAAATTTGATCTCCCCAGGTGTATGTAAAGAAATTGCTTCCTCAGATAAATCACGGAGCAAAAGTATGGGAGTTAATATAGTGAAATTGATTAAAAATTCCTCAAGTCAAATTACTATCTCAGTTGATTGGTTATCGGGACACCCAGCAGCATATGTCAGAGAAGTGGGAGTAGTTTATACCTGTAAAATAGGGTAGTATTTCTGTTTTTTAAGTTCAAAGGTACATGTTTGTTAAATAATAATAGCAACAAACAAGAATAATTTGGATAATTCAGGGTAGAAATAAGATGTACTCAGGAAACTGAGTTTTGAGGATTAACTTTAAATTAAGAATAAGGTACAAAAATGAAGCAAAGGACTTTGATGGCAAAGACCAAGAGCTTGTACTGGATCCAGGAATAGATGTGAAGCTGATGAAGGGATTTAAAGAGGAGGTACTATGATCAGAGCAACTTAAAGGGTGAGTTTGGCAGCAGAGTGTATAATGTTCTACCTAGAGGGTATGTTAAGTCACAACCATTTGCAGAACAAATGACAGATATCACCACAAAGGTCAAGATGGTCCATTGTTAGAGGTATATTTATTAGGGTTTAGGTATATTTATTAGGGGTAATATCTATCCCTAGCACCTTGCAAAGATCTGCATGGCATGTTAGTGCTATGTAGTCTATTAACAATTAAACACAAAATACAGCAGTGCAATTTCTGGGGCTGTACATATAGTACAAGCATCTGTGAGCCTCGCTTCTCACTCCAGCTGAGTAGGTGGGGGTTGGGAGGCTCAACAGAGATCTAGATGCTGTGGCACTCAACAGTGATGTCAGCACCTAGCACCAGATGGTTTAGGAGGGGATTTGCAAGCTGGTGAAGCTCCAGCTGCCAGCAATGTGTTTTATGAAACCCTTTGTTACTGGTACCAGTACATAAAAATGGCTGAACCAGGGAACAAGCAGGAGGGGAGAGATGAAGGGAGAGACAAGTGGATATATTGAGGCTGGAGAAGGAAAGGGAAAGCAAAAGCAGGCTGGAAAGGAGAAGGCAAAAGGGAAGGTGCATGGGAGTCAGAGGCAGGAGAAGCAGTCTTCAGAAGTGAAGCAGAATGCATTTAAAGGCTTCAAGGAACTTCACCAGGTGTAGGAAGTGGTGTAGATACAGGGGAAGCACCAGGATAAGAGAGGATGGGACAAGTAGCAGGGGTTGGATAAGAAAGTAGAAGTAGGCACAGGAGAGAAGGAACACCTCTTCTTTTATTCCACAAGATTAAGTTCTTGTAAGGGCTGCAGTCAAGGAACAGCAAACCTGCCCAGGCCAAAGTGCTGACCTCACCCCCAACTGAGTGTGCCCTGCATCAAGATCCTGCAGTGTCAGTTGGACTGGGCCCTCTGCTACCCCCATAGACCCCCCCACCTACGCCCCAGAAGACAACTACTGGCACCAAGGCTGAAGTAACCCATCCAGGCATGGTCATTGCACTGTTGTTGTTGTTTTGTTATTAGCTCTTTCACATGTTGGGAGGTTGCATGAAGAAGCAAGTAAAGCATAATTCTTTGTCTCCCCATCGCTTGTCCCCCCAAGCCCTGATCATTCCAAGCACTCATTCTGATCAATCAACAACCCCTTTGAGTCGGAACTTCTCTCCCCGAGAAGAGGAGGAGGAGGAGGAGGAGAAGATGGTCATGAAAACATGTTCTTAAAAAGATGTAGATTGCAGACAAACTGGAACAATGTAAGAGGAGGGCAAGAAAGATGACCAGGAGTCAGGAAAAAAAGACCCATGAGGAAAGGTTGAAAAGTATATCTAATCTGATATACCTAAGATAAGGTATATCTAATCTAAGAAGCTGATGGAACATACCAAGATCCAGGTCTACAGAACTTGCATGTGCAGTACACTTCTGTACTGCAGTGAGTCATGGACACTTCGCACACAACAGGAGAGGAAGCGGAATGCTTTCCACGTGTGCTTCCTCTGATGCATCCTCAGTATCACCTGGCAGGACAAAGTTCCAAACAACACAACTTGGTCATGTCGTGAGAATGGGCGATGGCCAGATCCCAAAGGATCTCCTCTATGGAGAACTCATGCAGGGAAAGCGCTCTACAGGTAGACCACAGCTGCGATACAAGGACATCTGCAAGAGGGATCTGAAGGCCTTAGAAATGGACTTCCAACAGATGGGAAACCTTGGCTTCTGAGAATCCCACTTGGAGGCAGGCTGTGCAGCCTGGCCTCTCCCAGTTTGAAGAGACACTTGGCCAACAGACTGAGACAAAAAAGGAAGGCCCATATCCATAGCCAGGGAGACAGGCCAGGGACAGACTACACTTGCTCCCAGTGTGGAAAACATTGTCACTTCCGATTTGTCCTTTTCAGCCACACTAGACACTGTTCCAGAACCACCATTCAGAGTGCAATACCATAGTCTTTCGAAGGTTGCCAACAATATCTAACCTGGAGAAAAAAAGACAAGTGATAGCCTTTTAAATATTTGAGGAATGCTTAGTTCTCTGCTGCTTCAGAGGGGAGGTCTCGTGGGCTTAAGTTGCAGAACAGTGGGTTTTGAAGAAATATCTTAATGATGAGCATGATTCAATACTGGAACCAATGACCTGAGTGGGCTTAGCAGAAACTGGACAGCCATCTATTGGGGAATGCACATGATCTCCTCCAACATTGTGATTCTGTGTATTCCATGATTTTGTGCGAATGAGACTGCTTCCTTTCATGGGCCTTTTGTTTCCTTGGAGCTTTTCTATGTCCATATGGAACTTTGTTGTCATTCTTGCATTTTCCTTTGGTCTGTCTCTTTCCAGACTGAGAGACAATCTGGAAAACTTATCTTTGCCTTCAAGCATCTGCCTGTGTCCTGTTCTCTCTCTCTCTCTTCTCCCCCCCCCCCCATGATAAACAGGCGTTTGGGTTTTTTTTTATCTCTTAGGGAAGGAAGTAAGCTTTTAAATAAACATCAGACACCTTTCCATTTCTGGTCTCTTGAATGAAAATGAAATCTTTCGAATACCTTCCTTGTTTTTACCAAACAGTGTTCTTGAAAGTACTTCAAAGTTGTTTCATAATTTCCCTTTCTCCTCAAGAAATCCAAGTGAATTAAAAGCAATTAGAGCTTCAAAGCCAGCTATATTTAAAAATAGTACAGTTTTCTGTGCATTTTTTTTGTTAGCATCCTATGTGCTTACAAATGGTAACCTGGCTCACTTCCAGTCCTCGTCTATATAATTTGATAACTTAGTTGTGACTAAAGCCTTTAAAATACTCTGTAATTATTAAATAAATGCTGCTTTATTTTACATTTGAGTGCTTTCTGCTTCTTTGATCTGACTCACTTGTACTTTTCATCAAGATCTGTCATCTTCTTCACCAACCGCTTCTGCTACCTTACTTTGTAGACTGCACAGTTAATGTAGGATTAAATAAAAATATGTTGCAGACATGACTGTATTTACTAAAGTATGCAGCCATGTCTGCTTTGTTTGTCTTTTCAGTTCTTCCCTTTGTTATCAAAAACTACCCTAACCATTTTCATGAAGATTCTAGTTACACACAGTTCCCTGGTTACCCAGTTTCCATGTAGGTGACTCTGGTAGCTTGCTTGGCGCTTGTGATTTGGGGTCCAGATGTTTCTTGCAATCTTGGGTTGTAGCCTCTTCACTTCTGATTTTTTTGAGGGGGGGATTTATCATTCTTTTGCCCCTACTGTTGTCTTTATTTCCTAGATTGTTTTCTGTTTGCTAGGCTCAGTTTTTAACTTGGTCCAGGTTTGCAGCTAACCCTGCTCTCTGTAACCCATTTCTTGCTCTTAGAAGAAAACCTAAATGTTATCAGGTTCTGGGTGACTGCGGGTGACTAATGCCCTGTTTTCCCTTTAAGACAAATATGGGAGGGTAGTGATGACTGAATTCTTCCCCACCTAGCCATTTAGATCTGGTTTTGCAGCCCAGCTGACAAAAAAGTAAACCTGACCCAAGTGGTAAGGGGTGGTTCATTTGCATGGGTGCTAAGTATCCCCTATCCCACCTGCTAGTTCTCCTTGTAGGTTTGCATGATCTTGGCAAACACCAGTTTGGGAACTTGCATTTGCTAAGGTAACATCTAGTTCAACCTTGAGATGTCACAAGTTGCAGCTGTCCTGCACACAGGAAGCAGAAGGGGTGCATAAAATCATGAACAGGGCGTTGGGGGGACGACATAGTGGAAACCTGCAAAAGTAGTTATTCCAATTATAGTGTGACACAGCTATGCCACTGTGTTCCAAGCACAGCGGCTGTTCATCAGGGGAATAAATCTAATATGCTTGTGGTGCTAACAGCTCAGCAGTGTCATGGCTGTACATACATAGCTGTAAAAGCTCCAGAGTTTATGCACCTTAACTGTATGGCCTGCGTTTGCCTTGATGAGTCACAAGTCGTACCACCCTCATCTTTCACCAGATAATCAGCATTGCATGAATAAGTGGTGTGAAGACAGTGGAGCACGAGCACCGTCTAATCTTCACTTTTCATTTCCCAAGTCATTGGTGTAAGCTGTGCTGCAGCTTCAGCATTCTTACATTAGAAACATGAAGATTTGCACAAAGACAATAGAGAGGTGACTTGTATGTCCTTTCTGCATTCTTCTGCAGCTCAGTACAAGACCACACTAAAGAGCAAAATATTTCCTCAAAGCTGACAAAAAGAGCGAAGTGGATGTTTCACTCACTTTGGTGTAATTCATTGTGAGAATTGGGATGCTGAAATATGAGGAACTACGCAACTGGCCTATAAAATGCAGAATAGCCCTCTGATGACTCATCTAGTACAATGCAGTATATTTGTCAAGGAGACTGAATCATGCATGGGGGAAGCCACTTTTCTACTAACTGGCTGGTACTCGAGTCAGCAAGGCAATCCATTTTATCATATGGTTTATTGTGGCAGTAATCAAACTGCACACAGGGGTATAAAATGTAGAGGAAATGGCATCTGCTAGCAGGTATGTGCATTCCCTTTTAGACTGTGTCTGTGTGTGTATGTATGCACTCATGTAGCCTAATTTTCATGATTTTTCTTTTCTTCCATCCTGATCTTTAGAAATCTGCACAAACTGCAGAGGTTTTAGAAGGAAGGCATATTTGAATGTATCGTCTCTCTTTTTTTAAAGGGAAGTAGGTTAACCAAATTAAACTTGTCATTAACCTTTACGCCCCCCCCCCCCAAGAAGCTGTAGTTTTCTGGATGATTTCTTCCAAGAGAGGGAAAAATAGAAAATTTGAGTTTGCCAGCTCTTAAAGTACTGTGCATGCGAATGTGCTATGTTTAGATGAAATGTATTTGCTCTCCGCAGCATTTTAAAAGATCATGAATACAAGGGATAAATTTGATATACAAGTAAAGGCATATTTTATGGAACTGTATAGCGATGCTTGTATGTTGCTAGTTGCCTAATGTTGGCCATTGCACTCACTTGTTGGCTGAGCGAGACTTATTGGACCACTAAGCAGATAAAGAATAACACAGCTTAGGGATGCCAGCATTACTGGCAGGCATATTTCATGTCATATTGTAAACCAGCAATCTCTTGGACGTCCAGAGTCCCATCACAACTTCAAATGGGCATTACTAGCAAAAGTTCATTTTTTTAAAAGGCAACTTCACTGTGCATCACTATTTATCTCTATCAACTTGAGCTTTATAATGCCAGTCTTGAAAATTTGTTTTGTTGCCATATCAGTAGAAAAACCTTGCCAAAAGGCAAAAATGAGTTTCAGTGAAAATGTTGACTAGTTAGTTTTTCCTAGTTCATCCTTAGACATATAGTTTGACAAACTACAGTGTCTTGCTTGAACCAGTTTTATTTCCCAGTTGTCAGTATTGATTGGATAAAATGGTAAAGGATATGGTAGTGTATACTAGTTATAGATGGACCGTATGGCAGTTTTGTCAGTGAATTGAGTCTCAGAAAAAGTTCACATTGTTGTAGTGGTCTCTCTCTGGCAACTTCTGGAGGGTTGGGGGTGTGTGTGTGCGTGTGTTGCAGCAAAAATGGGTCTTGTGGCATTCGAAAGACTGGCAGAATTTATTTTAGCAGCAAAAGTCTAGGCTATAATCTTGTTCAATTTCTAAGGTGCTGCAAGATTCTGCTATCTCTTATGAGGTATTATTTACTCTTTTGATACATTAGTTTTATGTCAAGTAAATGTTAAACATAATTGCATAAGGGACTACAAAAAAGTAGTTGGGTTTTCAAATCTTCACTGCTTTAAAATATAGTATGTCATTCTGATACAGTGTGTGTTATATGCATGTGCTGAACACTGTGGAGCTATTTTAGTGGACTGCATTTTGGATTACTCCATTAAAAGAAATAGGGAAGACCTTGCAGGCAGAAGATCTTGTCTCTATGCAGTTGCTGCTGATTTAAATGTGACTTTAGCAGAGTGCTGTATCTTTTTCTCCTATCCCAGAAACTCCACACTGACCAAAGTAAATTTAATTTTTGAGAAACTGCCTGGCTTTAATTATATCAACACATTGGCACATGAGGATTCTAATTTTTATCAATGTGTAAGTTTGTGTAAGACTGAAATTGGCCTATCACTGCCTTATGGTATGCTATAAGTGAAGGATTTAGCTTGATCCCAATGACCTTCACTGGTCATTTATCACTGAAATGACTATCACTTTTCTACAAGTGGTAAGGGAAAAAACTAATTTGCATGTTATAACCCTTTTTGAATGCATATTAAAATCTGCGGAAGGCATTCTTCCGCATATCCTAA
Source organism: Tiliqua scincoides (assembly GCF_035046505.1). Classification (NCBI taxonomy): domain Eukaryota; kingdom Metazoa; phylum Chordata; class Lepidosauria; order Squamata; family Scincidae; genus Tiliqua; species Tiliqua scincoides. Next base: position 141,223,379 of record NC_089821.1, on the reverse strand, counting down.
GCAGGTTCATTGTCACCTCAATTCCTTCTGTCCCATATTAGGAAAAGCTGATAAGACTGCATTATTCTTTTTCTCTGGGTAACCATCTATTAATTGTCCCTATCTAAGCATTCACTGTGGGTGGTTTCCTAACCTGCCCTCCTTAGCTTAGGTGTCATCCACACAATAATTTTGTCAATGGAACTGTGTTATCCTACTTGTTAACCTAAAAATGAAACTCCTAGCATTGGCCAATTTGGGACAAAACCAAATTCCAGTGAATTTTTTTTCTAAAATGGGAAGAATTTCCCAGAAAAAGAGAGTAAGAGTTCTTATTTGTGTGCATCCTCCAATCCCACTTGCTACCAAAGCAAATGCTGGAGTCCTTTCTAGAAACTAGAATTGATGTTCCTTACATAATGTAATCTGCAAAGTGTAGAGAAATATTTTTTCACAAGGAATGTACCACTTTGGTATTTTCCTTTATAGGCCAATATTCCAGACCTCTTAGTGTTGTAATAAAATACTTTAATAATTAACTCAAGAATTCTGTCTAGGTTGGTTTGAGAAAAATGTGTTCCACTCCACATCACTTATCCACATACAGTATTAACACTACAGAGCAAGGTATTTGCCATATTTCAGGGTCCTTTAGCCCTGCAAAGTAGTAGTAGCAAATTTCTTTAATTAGGAGATTTGCCCATAGTAATGATAAAACATTTAAAAACTCTCAAGGTTGATTTGTGTTGGTGAATCTCAAACATAAGCACTGTTCATCACTAAGAATAGCTTCCCTGGATAACACTTTGCATACATAATTGCATCCAAATAGGTGGGTTTCTTTTTGGCTACAACATCTGTAGAATAGTTTAGCATTAGAGGGGGAAAAGATGGTAGTTCAGTTTCTATGCAAATTACATGTGTATGGTTAACTAAATTTTATTTTGTGGTGTTCCTATTCATATTTATTACGGTCACAGACCAGCCCAAAAGTAAAACCAATTCAATCATAACATGAGGAATGTTTTGTGTTAACATTAAAATTATTAGGCTGCAGTCCTATACGCACTTTCCTGGGAGTAAACCTCATTGAACACTGTAGGACTTACTTCTGATAGACATAACTAGAATTGCACTGTTAATGTAATAAACTTGCAAACGTTCTCACACCATGCAGTACAAGATGGTAGAATAATGCATAGTTAAAAAGCACCTCAGGGAGGCCTGCATTAAATCATTCATTCTGTGTTTACTACATGCAGAAGATTTTTACTTGAAACACTCAAGTATGTTCCAAGATATGACCTTATCTTACAGTACCTATAGTCTAAAGCAGGGGTCTCCAAATCCTGGCCCGGGGGCCAGATGTGGCCTGCAGTGAGCCTCTATCCAGCCCGTGGCCAGCCTCTTGTGCCCTGAAAGCCCCTGGCCCACTTTGCTGAACATGACTGGAACTATGCTCTGGTTGCATCTGGAGGGTGTTCTCAGGGCCAGAGAGGTTGAATGAATGAGCCCATTCATTCATTTATTCACACATCTAAGTTCTACCTCTTATTTATGTAAATTTTATATTTAAATTGTTTTTCGGCCCTCAAAACTGTGCCAGACTTTTGATGCGGCCCTCTGGCCAAAATGTTTGGAGACCCCTGGTCTAAAGTAGTAAAGTTCAGAATTCTGCCATCTTCATCTGTGCAGTTTGTTGATACAGTCTTTGTCTATATAAAAAAGATACTGTTAAACCTTGCTTTTATATATGTATTATATTTATTGTATTTATACCACACTTTATTTCCACAAAGGGGAAATATACATATGTAATATTTATATAAGTACAGGTGTGAGCTGCTTTAAAAACTTCTGCTTATTGACGGACCACATATACAATGGTGATCAAAGCACAACAAAGAGGCTCTTAATGAGGCAGTCAGGTCTCCCATAGCCCTGCTGCAGAGTATCTGTTTATACAACAAAGAGGCTCTTAATGCAAAGAAGAGGCAATCAGTCTCCAGTAGTCTGCACAGCCAGCTAGTGTCTGGCAGGAAGTGTCTATTTACACAACAAAGACACTAGATTGGGCTGAATTTTCACTTAACGACCTAATCACATAACAATGTGATTCTCTGTACTCATCCTCCACATATATGTGGTATAAGCAAATCTAATAATTCAAAACATAAATTCCTTCAAATGGATACTTAACAGAATAGTTTAATCATAGCAGGTGAAAAGATCAGTTGAATTGAGAGAACAGTTCCTCTAGGTTTGGGATTAGGGTTTCGCTATGCTCTTTAGAGAACGTTAGTTTTCGAAGAAAGTTGGGATTAAAAAAATACATATCCATCAGTCAGCCAATAAAATATGCTCTTTCTAAGTAATTGGATCAATCTGGTTCACTCCTTTTTGCTATTACATCATGTGAATACAGATGCAGAATGTGGAGCTGAATGGAATTAGTGAAGATTCTGAATAAGGGCTCACCCTTTAATTTGCCTCTTTATTGGATTCCACCCTTTTTGTCTGTTCCCATTTAACAACCAGCACCTTTGACACTATAATGTTCTTTTGCTGAATGAGTGCTTTAGAGCCACAAGATTATGCCATTGTAAATGGTGAAGTCATTAGGAGCTTTCCATTCTTAAACTTTACTGCTCTGCCAATGTTTTGTTTTTATGCTTGATATTTAAAGCAGAGCATTTGTACTCCATGGAACCTGGTTTGATCATAATGCACAGTGTAAGGCTTTGGCAATATGCATCGATATGAAAAACATTAGAAGTTGTCCATGCCTGTGCATACATGTTCATATGCAAAGAGTTTCAACTCATTGAGATATCTGGACCTAGGAGAGTATCCTCTAAAAACATCATTTTTTCCCCTTGTTCATGAAAATAAATGCATTCTGAAATTGCTTCAGAGAACCAGTGGACAGTGAGAGGATAGTGAATCACTTTATGAAATCTCATCTTGCAGACTGTAATTTGTTTATATCTTTGTGCCTCCTGTTTGCCTCTCTATACAAAAGGCAGCAAGGCATGACCCATGCTATAAAATCCATGTTTTGCTTTCGAGAAAGTCATTACCCCATTTGTATTTCAAGCAGGGTTCAACAGAGTTCAAAGCAGAGTCCTTCAAAGAGTTTTAGCTCTGTAGTCTGCTTATTGAAAGCCAGAGATCCCCATCCTGCCACCCACAGCCAAAGCATTTGTAGTTTGGGTTTGCATAACCTTCTCCTAATGGTCGCAATTCCAAACTTTTTCTTAAAAAGCATATAGTGCTTCACTGCCCTTCACTGCTGCATGTCTGTGATTCCTCTCTTGGCACCACATCTTCGGTTCTTCTGCTGCTACTTCAAATGAAGACCACCCCCCTTGGGACCAAACCTGGCAGCAGGTCCTGTTACTGCTACCACCTCCTCTTTCCTCTTCCAGATAGAATTGTGTAATATAGTGCAGGAATTTCCCCACAGTTTTGAAGGAGCTAGTCGGCACCCACACAACAAGCCAGAAGCCTTCGCCAGGGATCATCTATCAGCTACCTAACATACACAGACCAAGCAGCAATAAAAACCCTGTTTTTTCCATTGGTGTTTTCACAGCCTGGTTATACAGACTCTATTCTTTGGTCCTATGCAAACAGCACCCAATGTTGCAGTAGTATCCCTGATGATATTCCCACATACCTGGCTACCAAGTTCTGCTACTTTGTGCTCAGCCATCTATATTTCAGATTTGGCATTTCTGGGTCAATTGTGCTGCCATGAATATTTGCATGGCCCCATAATTACTAATATCCCTCTTCATTTGCATGATCTCTCACCTGTTTATTTAGGACAAGCAGTCTCTATGCAGAAGGATAAATGAACATGCATAAAATATTCAGATGAACATAACATTAAGAAACTAGTGGGTTAAGCGTTTAATCTCCCAGGATGCTCTGTTTCTGATCTGAAAGTTTATTTGAATGTGTTGCTAATCTGCTGCTGCTAACTTGCTTAGCTGCCTGTTCTTCTTGTGCAAAAGATCTCACACTTGGCAGAGGGATTAAAACTCTCCAGTGCTGGTCTCAGTGCAGTCCGCTGCCACTATCAGTCCGAGATCCCAGGGCTAAGATCCGAGAAAGATTTGGCTCATGTCTCTGGCTGAGCCAGAAGGTTAAGTCAAGGCAGGATCCTCACAACATCAGAGGAAAGACCTTCCTAGGAATTAACTCTTTCCTGGATAGATGGCATCATAGCTTGAATCTTGACTTGGCTGGCATCTTACAAAGCCCAAATGGCATTTTGCATGTCCAACACATCTTGTTTTATCTGAACTTCGCATAGAAATGGCACATTTGTACCCTTCTGAATTTTCTTCTGTAAAATGTAGGTTGCTTTCTCACTGCTAGCCTTCCAGTGACATGCTGATGATTTTGTCTTGTGTTGTTGTTTTTTGCAGCTAGCTGGTGCTTTCTTTTTTATGACTGCTTTTGTTTTATTCTTTGGTTAAATCACTTCAAGGTGTGTTAGCATGAGATGTCGCAGTATAAATATAACTTTTCCTTCTATCCCTGTGTGTATATTGAAAATGCACTTTGCACTGTGTGCATCTGATGGACAAAGCTCTGGCCTATGAAGATTTAAGGGATTAAATCTGCTAGTCTCTAAGGCAGTGGATTTCAAACTTGGTGGGTTGTGACCCACCAGCTCATGTAAAGTTCCCCCATTCCCTTTAAGGGGCAGGGGAGAGGGTGAGGGCAGCAATGCAATCCCCAGGATCGCATCACTAACTGGGGGGAAGGGGGTGCTTTTACTTACAGATGGGTGCAGGACATTGCAGGAGGTGCGGGGAGCCCTGTGTAGCCCTCTGCAGGGCTCCCCAATGCTTAGAACATTGAAAAAATGCAAGTGCAAAACAGTTCCTCATTGCAAATGCAATGAAGAAGTACATTGCACTCATGTTTTTTCAATGTTCTTAAACTTGGGGAGCCCAGCAGAGGGTTGCGCGGAGCTCCCTGTTCCTCCTGCAACATCCTGCACCCATCTGTAAGTAAAAGCACTACCGTTCCACCCCATTAGCAAGAAGATCTCCCCTTCCTTGGGACCAAACCTGGCAGCAGGTTCTGTTACTGCTACCACCACCTCTTTCCTCTTCCAGATAGGATTGTGTAATATAGTGCAGGAATTTCCCTTAGTTTTGAAGGAGCTAATCTACACTCACACAACAAGCCAGAAGCCTTCGCCAGGGATCATCTATCAGCTACCTAAAATACGCTACCTAACATAACTACCTAAAATATGCTGCCCACTCTCCCACAAAGACTTACCCTGGGAGTAATACTCCTGGGAAGTTTGAGAACCACTGCTCTAAGGCAGGGGTGTCCAAAGTTTTTAGCAGGAGGGCCACATAGTCTCTCTGACACTGTGTCAGGGGGCCGGGGGGGGGGGAATCAATTTACATTTCAAATTTGAATAAATTTACATAAATGAATATATTAGAGATGGAACTTACATGAATGAATGAAGGTCTTGCAATAGCTCAAGGCCTATAAAAGGCCTTGCTCAAAGCAAGGCTGATCTTTCTTTTGCTGCCGCTACTGCATCACAGATGTGAAACAGCAAGCAGTGGAGGGAGCCCTCATCCCTCAGCTCACGTGAGAGGTCAAAAAGTTGCCCTCATGCAGAGAACAGTTGCATCCGGCCAGTGTGGGCTCCAACAAATCACAGGAGGGCCAGAGGCTCATTGGAGACTGGAAGCTCTCTGAGGGCCACATTGAGAGGCCTCGAGGGCCGCAAGTGGCCCCAGGGCCAGGGTTTGGGCACCCCGCTCTAAAGTATCGTAAGTCTCCTTTTGTGTAAGCGTTAGAAGGGTAAAGAAGAATGGGGCTAAGGTGGAGCTCAAGACAGTTTCACACTGACCCTTACAAAAGTAAACAGTTGGGCTACAATTTTATACATGCTTAGCAGGGATTAGATCACAGTAGAACTTAGTACTGAATAGACATGACTAAAATTGAGCTGTTAATGTGTTGCTACATCTGACTAGCCACACTCAAACTTTAGTCAACACAGCTGATTAAGGATTTAACGGGTTTAGGCTTTTTTCATATTAGTGAAGATAAGCACGTTTTTAGTAAGATATTATCTTGATCACTTAAAAAACCAATAAATCCTCTTGATGAATTGTTGAATCATGTGATTAAGATTGCTGTCAGCATGAATACTTGGGAATAAGTCCCATTGAGTCAGATTGGTTGAGTTGACAGACTTCAGAGTAAACATGCATATGATTTCATTACACAACTGATAGTGAAACATAGTACAGGTTTGCCATGAACTTAAGTGGTTTTATACAAACCATTCTTTCAACCTCAAATCGGCTAAATGTCAATTAACATTACTGGTCTACCTTGCAGGGATGTTGTAAGGATTGAGATAATGTATGAGAAGCTTGTTACTCTAAATGTACTCTGTAAATACTTAATATTTTACATAGATATGTATTTATAATGCAATTAAGAGTTTGTGTTAAAATAAGAAAGCGGAATATTATTGTGCATTAACAATATATTTCCACCAAATGTTTAACTTCTGCAAGTGCTCTTAGTCTTAAACATCTAGGGAAGGCAGCTCAAAATATATATATGTATTTAATTGGCTTAAATTTATATCCAACTTCTTACCCAAAGACCTGTGATTCCAGAGAATAGAAGCAGCATATCTAAAGCTAATATTTATAACTTGGACTTCAGTTGCTTCAAGGGCACAATCCTGACCCAGTGCTGGGCCGGAGCAAGTCCGTTGTGCCTGCCCGGGAGAGTTGCAAACATGCCATAAAGCATGTTTATGCCTCCTTTCAAGCTGGGGAGATCAGCCTCACCATGCTGATGCAGGCCCGGCGCAAGGGCCTGGGGTGTGTGGAGAAAGTGGGGAGGAGGCATTCCGGAGCAGGGGTAGGGTGGGTGGCAGGCAGGTGCGGAGCGAAAGGTAGGGTAAGCCCTGTTACCGGGCAGCCTGGGCCAGCCCCAAACTGCTTCAATTTGTGCCACCTCTTGAGGTAACGCAGACCTGGATAGCCCCATTGGGGCTGCTGCGACTCTCCCCAGGGTAAGGAGAATTTTTTTCCCCTTGCCTTGGGCTGAGCCTTTGCCAGCCCGAAACTTGCCCTGGATACAGTACAGGCTAAGTGGCCTGTCTGTTCCAGGGCAAGTTAGGATTGTGCTGTAAAGGATAAAAGGATATTGTCCTATTTTGATCTAAAGTGAGATTATGCAGCAGTGCAAACTTGTTTTAAGATTTCTTTTCCAAAGGATACCAATATGTTCCAAAATAAGTTGTTAATAAATTCTATATTAAATTGACAGTATAAGAAAATGCCTTCCCATTTTAAATCTTTATGGTCTGCTACTCAATAAATTAAATGGTGCATGATCCAAAAATGCACTGTATGAATTGGGCGTATTGATTTGTGTGTCGTTCCTTGTATACTACAGATTTACAGGTGAGACCTATTTTTCTGATTAGGATGTTTCCCACTTTTCATTGGAAGTTATTCTTTTTATCTGGAATACCTTGAAGTAACATCTTGAATCAGATAAAGTTAATTGTCTTTGCTGAATCCTTGAAAATCAAATCTAAATATGATGGGACGGGTGACCACCTGACTAGGGCTAGTGGCTCTCCCACTGGCAAAGAAAAGGGGGGGGGGAGACCCCTGAGTTGCAATAAGGAAAGATGAATTAACAATTTATTTTAATGGACCCAATACATAAAACAATGTTAAACAAATTATTTTCAAAACAATAATTCCTTTGGAAGTTGGATCTCAAAAAAGTTTTAAATGTTTATGTCCTGAAGTATTGCTTTTCTGTTTTAATTCCAATGGAGTATTTTTGGGACTATGGAGTTTTCATGTTCGGTACTTGGTGAAATTCTTGTAAACACTAATGGTTTACTACCTCTTCTTCTGTCTGAAATCAAGTATAGTAGTGGCAGCTGCATTTTCCTGTTGGTGTGATACAAAATAACATCCTGTACAATTCAATAGTAGAAGACTTAAATTGGGGCTGGCCAGCCTTTCAATTCTAGGCCTGAGCATCTCTGAGCTGCAAAGTGACACCTTGAAGTGACACCTCAGCAGGAGCAGTTCTGGGTGGCTAGTGTGATAATTTGGCTCTCCCATTGTCTTGAAAATGTGATCAAGATTTGTCTATTTCCTCTTCTGTCATTTGCAGCTAATAAGCTCCTACTTAAGAACAATGTGCTTATTTCTCGCCATAATTGCTTAATGTTGCCATTTCCAGCCCTCAGCACATGCCATACATGCTATTCCACTCACTGTATGAAACAAGTTTGACACCTCTAGTTTAAGCCTTCATTAAATCATGGGGTTGAGACAGAAGCAGACTACAAAATTAGAAGTGTTTCTCTTGGCTGTGTGCAGTATGGGGGGTGAATTAAGGCTTCAGTGCTATACAGCATTAAAGGGATAACTTTTCAATTGAATTGTTTGATTTCCAAAGTAGATGAACTATCCAGTATAACTTGTTGCATGTTGTAAATAAGGGAGAAAATGTTGTCCTTAACAGGTACCGTTTAAAGTTGAAATAATTGACACTTAAGAATGACTGATTTGTTTGGTCAGTACCCTGATGTCATCCCTGTGGGTGGTAAACTTGTCTGAGTTCATGTAGGTTTCTAGAAGAGAACTGTTGACTAAGTTGTTCATGGCCTCTTGACTTGCTTGGATAGTAAGTAATGGATGCAGTCCCAGAAATTTTGTTGAATGAGAGCCTCCCAGAGTTTGAGAACGAAATATCTGAGTGTTCTCCATTTTGACCCATGCTGCTTAATTTACTACAATACAAAATCTTAGAAGTCTCTGTAGAATTAATGCAAATTCTCAAGGGCATTCTTCCCCCTTCCCTGTAGCTGTTGTGCATGCTTCTCTCTGACTACAGTTTTGTTTGCCCTTACCTGGACACAGCCCATTGGACACAGTATCTGACTTCAGGGTTTCCCAAATCATGGGTTGCGACCCACTGGTGGGTTGCAAGTTCATACCAGATGGGTTGTGACCTAAGCCCTCCCATCTGCCATTCCGGAGGCATGCGGAGGCTCCAGAGGCCTCTTCCAGGTCACGTTGGGCCAGCAATCCACTCCACGGGCCTTCACAGGCTTCAGAGTGTCCTGGAGAAGCCTTAGGAAGCCACTTCTGGTTTTTGGAAGCAAGCCAAAAGTGCCTTTCCCAAGGCTTCTTCAGGATATTCTGAGGCTTGCCCACAGAGTGTGCCACTGAGTGCGTAACACAGAAGAGGCTTCTGGGGCCTCCCTTGGCACCACCAAGATCATCAGCCAGACAAGATGGGTCGCAGAGTGGGAAAGATTGGAAACCGCTGTCTTGCTTCCTAATAAACAAGTATAGGACTGTGCTATAAGGCACTTCCTAATAGTAATAGACAACCCTTCCTTTGTCTTCAGATTGCCCACCCCAGTGTTGTGATGCATTCCCTCTCTTGGGCATCTTACTTTCTCTTCCTCCCTGGCTATTTTGGGTGATGGCTGTAAAGTTGCTCCTACTTCCTGTGCCCAGTGTCTTTTGAAAAAGAAAGACAGGTATAAGAAGGAAAGGGCCTCTGCTGCTGTCCCTGTCTGTCCTAGGACTTCTCCCTTCTGTCCTAGGATTAGCCTCTGCTTTTTCAAAAGGCAGGCAGGTGACTGGGGAGGAGGGGGAACTGGATTGCTCCTCTTGCTGACATACAGACCTGGAAATTTTCCTCATATGGACTTGGTGCTGTCCTGTCTGTGGACTTGCTGCTGAGTAAACGTATGTAGCATACATAGGCTTGCATTGCTTGTCTCATAAGAAAGGGAAATTAAGCCTGTTATGCTTCACTTTTTGCCTGATTATGTCCATTGTGCCCAATGTGACACAGAAACTGCTGCAATATTTCTCTTCTTTTAAAGGCAACAGTGGCAGGAAGGACTTTAGAATACAGGATGGGAAGTGAATGCAGAGTTGTCCTTATCCTAGCATGAATGTCAAACAGCTTCTCTGCCCTAGATGGATACCTTTGTTTTGTGCTTGGCCGTCAGTCACATTGGCTTTCCATATAATAACAGCTTAAATAATTTCCTCAAGTTCAATTCAATGAGGAATCGTACAATTCCTCATCCCTGGATCCTAAACTATGTAAAAGCAGTGTTGTGATATTGTGCAGTATAGAAGTAGTGTATGCTTATGTACATAAGAGCCGACAACATAAAGCCCTACCCTATGTTTCTACTCCTACTAGTGTATGAAAACTTGCATTATTTAACCAAGCAAAATATTTTGAATTTTATCACACAGAGTTTAGGTATCTCTTTAGCAGAATAAGAACCACACTCTGTCCCAAGTCCTTCTGATGTGGTTGGATGCCACTTTCAACTATTGTTGAAAAGCGGTATATAAATACTGTTAATAATTTTGAGTTATTTGAGTTAGCAGGCCCTAAAAATAACTTTTTAAATTATTCTGGCAACAGAGAGCAACTGTTACGGAAGTTTTTGTCACCTGCAAAAAAATAAAATAAAATAAAGGCTGGTAGTGAATTTCATCTTAACATCTACCCATTTGATCTGTTACAGTGACAGCTATATTGTGAGAGTCAAAGCTGTGGTGATGACTCGAGATGACTCCAGTGGAGGATGGTTGCCACAAGAAGGAGGCGGTCTTAGCAGAGTTGGCGTCTGCAAGGTCATGTACCCAGAGGGCAATGGAAGAAGTGGATTTCTGATCCATGGAGAAAGGCAGAAAGACAAACTGGTAACCAGAATCTAATTCAGTCTTATTCTGACCTGATTTTCTTCACAAGTAACATAAATACCCCCCCCCCTTTTAAAAGCATGTCACAAAGCCTACACGAATATCATAAAACAACCTCCTCTCAATTCAGAGGAACTTTATCTATTGTCTCCCAAAAATAGCAGCAGTGGCATTAATGTTTAAAGCCTCATTTTTTTATAGTTAACACCTTTTTATGCCAAGAAGTGAAACTGACACTTATTTTTTCTAAAAATCCTGTAGTTAACTGCAGAGCAGCTTGAAGTGTAAAGAGCCGACAAAGCCAGTCACGTTGTACTGAGTAATTCAAGCTTTTAAAATGGCAATGAATTATTTATGCCACCTTCTGTTCAAGGTATAGGCTGGTGGAGCAAAAATGCAAGGGTAATTTGTCTTGCAGATTGACACTCTGCTCCTCACTACTGCTGTTTATAGAACCAAGAGATCCTGTTTCTCTGCACAAAAACAAAGTAGGTAATGGGGAAGGGAAAGGATATCTTAAAATATGAAGCTGAAAGAACCAAGCAACTCTCTCACCTATGCAAGGCAGACTCTCTGCACAGATTTTTTTTCCTACAGTTAACCCAGGGATGGCGAGTTGGTAGCCCATGGGATGGATCTGGCCCATGAAGCAATCTCCTTTGGCTCCCCAGCATGCTTTTGTTTGTAAGGAAAAGGGACTTGATGAGAGGGTCCGTACTTTCTGAGAACATATTGCTCTTAACTTTCTCTCTCTCTCTCCCTCTGGCTTATGTATGCTACGATATTGAACACACCAGCTCCATAATTGCATGCATGAATCTTTATTGCTGTACTGCATGTCTATAAGGGATGGCTTCAAGGGGTTGGATTGTGCAACAGAATAAATGACCTTTGGACCACTGTTTCAGACTCAAGTGCTCACCAAGAATACCAAAGGTGGCCTTTCCTGCAATGGTCCATAGAAGTTAAATTGAGGTGTGCTGTTAAGTGGAAGCTTGGGTGCTCGACCAAGAGACTTACAGGATAGATTTTATTTGAATCACCTTGGTATCTTGCTTTTCCTTCAAGGAGCTCAAATCGGCATACCTTGGGTTAACCATTTAATCCTGACAACAAGCATATTTCTGTGTATGTATTGATGTCATTAGGCACAAAAAGGAAGTAAAACTGTATATTCTGATTAGAATTCTCGGATTCCGTCTCTTTACATTTCTGCAAAAAAAAAATGGTATTAAACACTCAAGATGGGAGCACAGATTTTACAGAGTGATTTGAATAGCTAAAAGAAGGTTGGTCTCCTTTTGAGCAGGTACGAGGTATAATAGATGATTGTGTGGGATTTGTTTATCAGTCACATTGGAACTGTGGAAGCATTGGTGAGATGTTTTTGCTGACCTCTTCCATGAAGAGAGGTTCTCTGCCAGAGCAGTCACCAAGTGAGCAGACAGACAGAGCTGGTTTGTTTTTGAGTATGTGAGAGGAAGTAGCAAACCACACTGACAAACCCATGCCTTTTGCTTTTTAAATGTCATTCTTCCTATTTGTGCTTCAAACCCCAGGTGGTGTTGGAATGCTATGTGAAGAAGGACTTGATCTACACTAAAGCAAATCCTACATTTCATCACTGGAAAGTTGACAACAGAAAATTTGGGCTTACTTTTCTAAGCCCTGCAGATGCACGAGCATTTGATCGGGGCGTGAGAAAAGCCATAGAAGATCTAATTGAAGGTACTGGCCAACATTTCATCAAATCTCATCTTTGACACAGTGAATTTTTTTATTTATATACAGGTATAACCTAATTATCTGCAGGTTTTTCACCTGGGGTTTTATCACCCAGAGTATTTATATAAACAGGGCCCTTTAAAGTAAAGGAAAAAAGTTGTTTCACAAAATGTGAGAAAGGGCTGACAATCCTTCAATCATTCTTTCTCCAGGCATTTAGAACAGTTTCACACCAAGGCAAGGGACCCCTCCCTTCCCCCTGAGCCTATGAAAGAACAATAATAGCTTTGCTTTCTTATTGCTCTGGGTGAAGGGAGCAGTTTGGCTTTTTAAGCACCTTGAAGAAGACTGATTGATGGATTGTCTTCCTAATGACTCTGTCTTACATCACAAAGGTCAGCAAGGCTGTTTTTAAATTGCCTAGCAAAGGGACATTGTTTTTTAATGTGATTTTTGCCATCCAATTCTGGGTATGGAACCCTCTTGAATAATGAGATTCAACCTGTATTGTCATACTTTGAAGACAGGTGAATTTCTTTCATCTGTCACTGAGGTCACCATGCACCTCCTCAAAGTATGTGTTTTGTATCAATTTGCAGTTTATTAGGGAAATGTAATTCTGGTTATTCAGCGCATTCCTCTGTAGTATCTAAGAAGTCTATATTAGATTCTGCTTCACTGCAAGCAAGAACATGTTGTATTTCTTACCTTGTAAATTCTTGTTTTGAATAGTTATTTTAAATATGACTTCTTGTGATTTCAGCCCTAATCATGATTTGTCTTGAACATACACTCTGTGATTTTATACTTGCATATTAAGCAACTACATTTTTTTCTGCAAACTAGATTTCTGCATTTGCCATCTGGGTGTTGTATTTTTAATCCTTTATTTTGTACAAAACAATAGTGCTAATTCAGATTAAAATACTTTAAATCTGTTTAAACAATTTTCTTACTGCTCAATCCTATACATGTTTACTCAGAAGTAAGTCTTATTGTAGTAAATGAAGTTTACCCCCCCCCCCAGTAAGTGTGTATAGGATTGCAGCCTCAGTTTAGTCCATTTCAGATCCACCCTGAGGACTTCGTTTCTTATTTTTCAAAACAGTTCCTTTTCTCATTCAAAAATCCATTTAAGAGTTCATTAAGAACATCCAGATGTAATTAATGGCTTCTGTAATAACAAAACAAAGAAAATGGTTCATGGTCCAGGAGTACTTGTCTTTCAGATCTAAGCACACAGCTAGGTTTCTTATTCAGCTTTTTCTGGCACAACCCCTTCCTGTCATTAGCTAGCTTTTTGAAATATAGGCAAATTTTAAAATGTTGTTTGTAGCAGACTGCTATGTTAAAAAAAAAAAAAAAAGGCAAAGCAAGCTCCCTCATTGTGCATATGCAATCCCAATTTTATCTGTGCAACTAGGTTTTTCTGGATTGTGGAAGTTATGTGTAGAAATGGCATACATTAATTATATCATTCCAGGATCTACCACTTCATCCTCAACAATCCACAATGAGACTGAAGTTGGTGATGATGACGTCTTCACAGTAAGTATCTCTTCACTAGGAATTTATTCTTTGTGTCCTCTGAAGTGCCTTTGCACCACAAAAAGCTTGTGGTATGTTTGAGCCGGGTTACTGTTCCTGCAATTTGTGTAAATTCATAAAGTCTAAAGAGCCTTTGACAAAACTTGTATATTTGAACATATTAACATGTTAAACATTTTCTCTTATGGCTTTTTGCATTGTTTAGCACTACAGAATTAAGGGGACATTTTATTGTTACAGTTTGTCTTGCCTTTCTTTCAACCATGGAACTCAAGATGAGGGATAGACAGGGTCTCCCATCCAGATACTGACTAGATATAGATCTGCTTAGCTTCAGGAAAGTTGCTATATCGACATGACTTCAGATCACTCCAATTTAGCACCTTCGTTTTCTGTTACAGAGAAATCTTTCCATTGTTTCTGTTTTTAAAAAACACAATATCTTTTCATTTCTGTTGACAAGTGCCTATTGGAGAATTGTCCTCATAAACATTGTACAAATGTCTGCATTCAACTTTGTCAGAACAGAATTTGAATGTGTGTATATATGTGGGAAGGCAAATCTGTGAGCAAAAAACCTGTTGTGTAAATTATAACTTTTTTTCACCTTGCAACATCTGCTTTTTTACTATATTGGGGGGAAAAAAGAAATCTGTTTGACCTTACAGGAGAGGAGAAGGTGAGGCTTCTTGAAATAGTGTCCTTAGATTTTTGAAGGAAGAGTAGGAAATTGTTGCACACCATTTTTTGAGATCCCTGTTAGAAAGCTGCCTTGGTGATTTGTAACTTGCATTTTCTGCTTGAGAAGAAACTGGTGGAAAACAGTGATGGGAAGAATGGTGAGGAATCTTGACTCTGAGGAAAAACATCCTCAACTTGAAAGGCTTAATAATGCTGTCATAGTTCTACGATGGGTTCCTCTAGTGTTGTGACCAGATCCTCTCTGACAGTTGGCATGTTGTTTTCATCTGTTCTTTTGTCACAGTTATAAGACAAACAACAGCAGGCAGGGTTAAAAGGTTATTTCCTCTCCTCCAGAGCAAAACTATCATTAACAGCTGCTTCCCAGCTACCTGCCAGAACTGATTTATATATTCCATGATGGAGGGGGAGCATGGGGTGAGGGGGTGGGGGGCCTGTACTAGAGCCAGAATGGCTTGCTTGCTGTTCTGCAGCAATTTTCCAGTGGTGTGTTCTTTGAGAGTTTTGCCATACAGACCTTTCTATGTATTTATAAATCTAACTAGTTTAGAAACATCAGTTGTAAATGTTGTCTGACAGTACCTACCTAGACAACATCTGATGCTGATAGGTACTGGGTTGGCATGATCTTACTACTACTACTGCAGAATGATAGTAATAGTTAACAAACATGGGATTGTTTGGAAGATACTGTTAGACACATTTCCCTGGAACTTAACTTGTGCTTGATTTCACTGGAAGAGAATTAGGGCACAATCCTAAGCAGGTCTACTCAGAAGTAAGTCCTATTGTGTTCAATGGGACTTACTCCCAGGAAAGTGAGAATAGAATTGCATCCAAAGGGGCTTCACTGTGTCTGAATCATGTACTTTGTGTTTTCCCAAGATGAAATTTCCTTCTAAGAGGACTTCTCTGCTATGTAATGTAGTATTACCTTAATACCGGAGCCTTGCTGCAATCCATAAATGTTTTCCACATGCTTGAAAATAAACTTTTTCTGTCTGTACATTGAATGCTTGCTCTTCTCCAGAAGCAACCTGAGTAAAGCCAGTCATTCATTTTGTCTCCACTGAGAATACATGGGCTTGCCAGCAATCTGAAATTGTACTTTGCCTCCATTTAATTAATCCACTTTCTTTACTCAGATGGTTTCTTCCTTTTGGATAAGCATTCTTCTGTTGTGTAGTACCATGGTGTCATGATGTAATACATTCTTATATTCCACAGCCACTCTCTCAGTGCAGCTCTTAAGGAGGAATATGAAATAAGGTTGCAAAATAAAACTCTTGCAGCACAACCTTATTCATGTTTGTTTGGAAGTAAGCCTCACTGAGTTCAACAGGGCTTCCTCTCAAATAAGTGTGCTTAGGATTGTAGGCTATAAGTACTTCTGAAGTGGACAATAATGCTACACCACTGAATGAGAAGCAGGCTTTAAAACAAGTTTTATCTTCTGTTTACTGAAAGGTGGTTCATACATAGTTGTTCCATTTATTTGGACAATAGCTAACCACAAACATAGGGTGTTCTCATGTTCAAAATCGTTCTCTCTCCAGTTAATGGGACAAAGTTGTCCCCACTGGGCTGGAAACGGTTTAAGTCAGGTGTCAGACATAAGGCCCGGGGGCCGGATGTGGCCCGCGGAAGCTTTTTATCTGTCCCTCAGGCTCTCAGCTGCTGAGCTGTACTAAGGAGTTACTGCAGAAAGAGCAGCCCACATGAAAATTGGGCTCTCCCATATCTTGAAATATGATCAAGATTTGCGTATTTTCTCTTCTGCCATTTGCAACTAATGAGTTCTTAAGTGAGAAAAAGTGCTAGTTTTTTATTATGACCTGTTTAATGACATCACTTCCTGCCTAATGACATCACTTCCGACCCTCAGCAGGCATCCTAATGCTATTCAGCCCTTTGTATGAAACGAATTTGACACCTCTGGTTTAAGTAATGGCAGTGAAAGATGTAATTATGTCCTGTAGTTAAATACTGTGAGTGAAATGGAACTTGCCGTCCTAGAGAGAACCTGAAGAAACTCTCTCCAGGGCCTTAAAACTTCCTATCACTCTGTTTTTATGCATTTGTTGATTTGGGGTTCTTTTTTGTTTGTTTGTTTTGGCAAATACTTCTTAAAATGTGCCCTTTCTCCCTCAAAACTTGCACTATGCTCACTTGAATGTCGAGATGGTGGGAGGGCGCTGCTGATTTCCTGCCTCCTTGTGCCATCCTTTTTCAACCATTTCTATTCCATCACCCAGATGACTAGTACAAGTTGAGATCTGATTTTCCTTGTCGCTACCTCATGCATTCTATTTCATGCATTGTGTATTTAATTACACTTTGACAATAAGTTTCACATTTTTTTGTCCTAGTGGTTACTCAGACACTTTACCTCTTTTTTGTAACACAGTGACATTTTTACCTCACTTTTTTGGTGACCCAGGCCCAAATCCTAATCAACTTTCCAGCACTGGTATAGCTGTGCCAATGGGACGTGTGCTGCATCCTGCAGTTGGGTGTCACTCACAGAGGTCTACTCAAAGGAAGGGAACATTTGCTCCCTTACCTCGGAGCTGCATTGCCCTTATGTTGGTGCTGGAAAGTGGGTTAGGATTGTGCCCCCAGCCTCCTGAATATGCTGTCATTTCATTCAATAAGACATTACAAAATGGGCATCCCTTATCTGGAATTTTGAAATCCACAGTATTCCAAAAACTTTTTTTAGTGCTGACATGATGCCACAAGTGGAAGTTCCACACCTGACCTCATGTGACGGATCACATAAAATCTTATAAATTAAAAAACTATAAAATCTTATAAATTACAAAATTTATAATATTGTATAAAATTACCTTCAGGCTATTTGTATAAGATGTATATGAAAATGAATGTCATGCTTAGACTTGGGCCCCATTCCCCAACATATCTTATTAGGTATATGCAAGTATTTCAAACTAACAGAAAAATGCAATATCCAAAATGCTTCTGCTCCCAAGCACTTTGGATAAGGCATTCCCAACCTGTACTACTTGTGTTCCAGACCATGTAATGAGCAGCTGCCAAGGAAGACTGCAGACAAAGCCGAGCTGTACACACTCTAAGATATATAACACCAACTCTGGTGCCATACCACAATGAATTGCTAAAGCTTCGCAAGAAACTTTAATTCTGTTTCCAGCACTGGCGTTAGAGCCCTGCTTATGCATAAAAACTTGGAATTCTACACCTCTTATGCACTGCACAGGAATTGCTGCATGCCTAGCATGGGTGGATGTTTCTCTGTTCCTTCTCCTTGATCTATTGATTAGCTATCATTGCTTACTATTACAGTTTTGTTTCTATTGCAGGTTAGTTTTTTTTAATGAGGTTAGACTTCCTCCAGATGTGAGGAAGGCACGTGACTGCCTGAGAGCTTCAGTTCTACCTGAAGGCCAAAGTTTCTTCGCAACCATTCTATTATTACTTTGCATCATCCATTTTTCATTAGCAATGCAAAATGCGCAGCAGCTGCTTGCCGCTGAGTGATGGAGAGGTGTGGGTTGACAGGCAGATACTTTTTTAAAAAAATTGTGTTCTGGAGTCCTTTATAGGTCTACTCTGACCATAGTTTTCTTTCACCGCTGTTGAGTTTCCAGCCTGGGGTTGATTCTGCCACCCACCTGCCTTTTTTCTACAGAAGGCGTGGGTAGACACTAAGTGGTCTGTTGGCCTACATAAGTGAACTGTAACTAGAGCAACTTGGTAAAAATTCCAGGTGTGTGCAAAAACTCTCAAATACATCTTGTGTTTTCATCTGTCCTCGTTCATCACCTGGACTTTGTTACCAACATGGGGGGAAGCTTGAGTGTGGCCTCATATTTTAAGTACACCTCTGTAGGATCAGGTTAGGAAGTGATGCTTTCTTTGGAGCCATTAGCTCTATCACTGCAGCTGTACCTCGCATGTCTGCAAGTATTCATTTTATCTTTTCATTCTTTGTTTTCTTCTCCATATCCTTGTGAAGTTTGTGAAGGTCTGTGTTGTGCCTTTTGCCCCTTCCCTATCGCTCACAATTTTGAAGTCCTTGAGTTCTGTTGTTCAGTGATGCTACTTCTCTGGTCCTCCAGCTCACCTTTATTTATTTTACTCCGTATATATTCATTTCAAATGCTCTTTTGCTTATCTGAGGAGTTACATTCAGGCTATTGTACACACACTAGTATGTTGTAGTCCTAGATGTTGAAAGTAAAGACCCAGTTGGAGTGTGCATAACCTCCTTTAAAATAAGTGCTCATTACAGTCAAACAGCCTATGGAGGTCCTCTTGGATTCATAGAATTAGAGTACTTCCAGGACTCATGTGAACATCTGGAAGCACTGTGTTTTTTTACAGAGGAACTTAGCAGAGTCTGCTATCGATAGTGATTCTAGCTTTCCCTTTGACAACATGGGCATCCATTGCTTGGGTTCCGAATTCAAAGATTTGATGCCATGAAAGCTGGAAATGCGAAGAGCATAACATTATCGCACCATGTGCAACCACTATCCTAAAGCTCCACTAGAAAACTTCAGGTTTTTGGGTATACATTGTCAGTTATAGAAGAGTCATCATTGTGGTTGCCTCAGAAACAGTTGTGTGGCATTTAACTTAAATCTTGTAATAAAAATTGCCTTGCACAGGTGTAGCCCAAGGCTGTCTGGCAGCCCACTAAATGCTCCCTCTGTGGCAACACACCAGCAATTCTGATCCACCAGTATTCTCTCCTACATGCTTCCCCTTCCATTCAGTTCCCCTCTTCTTTTTCACAGAGGAGTAGGAGGAGAATAAGTGTCACAGGAAGCACCCCCTGCCAGTTTTTGTTGCCTGAGGCGATTGCTTCATGGATGGGCTGGCACTGGCCTTACCCTTGTGTCATGCTGCATTTTGCCTAAAATGTGTGTCACAGTTAAAACAAACAAATGTGTTAATCTTGAATAAGGTGTTGCAAGAATCTTATGTTTGCACTGGATTGCTAACTGTATAAATTTGCATGCGATTATGTTTACTATACCATGTATCTGAGTGAAACTCTTTGCTATCTCCTCATAAAGTGTCTTCTGTTGTATGAATGACAGAGAAGTATGTTTGGAAAACTTAGAGGTAGAGGTAAATAGAATACTTGGGTAATCTATAACTGTTCATTTGTGAGAGCCTCTTAGTTGGTCCTTTCCCTGAGGAACTGTGAAGGCAAACTGTCCAAGCTGTATGGTTGACAGACGACCTTTGTGGTCACCAGACCTTTGTGGTCACCAGACAGGAGGCCCAACATTTTTTTTTTTTGCCTTTTCTCCCTAGCTATCTTTTAAAAATTGGACAGAGACATAATACACCAAAATGTGAATGTAATGTTAGGTGAAACAAGCAAGCAGCCTGGGAGAGAGAGCATGGAGTCTATGGACAGAGGCAAAAAGGCCAATCAATGGGAGAAGCAGGGGTCCTAAATGAGGGAGACTGCTGGAAATAGGGTCAAGTGGTAAAGGAGGTGGGTTAAGGCCAGCTGAGAACATGGGAGACAAGTTGGGGCTCCCTGAATAGTTATGAGTATTTTTTCCATACTCGCTATTCATTTGGTCAGCATCTTGCCAGTGTCTTGGTAACATCACTAACATAGGCATATGGTCAAGTTTTAGGACATTGTACTGCTGCCTTAGTTGATATCCTTCACTCCCAGTCCCATCCAGTGTCCCCTGGTCCTGAAACTTAAATGCAAGAGAGGCTAAAGTGTGAGGAGTTGTGCATCTTAGCCTTGCCTGAAAGATATTATGGCTGGTTTGCTATATGTGGCTGGTTTTGTTTAGTAAATTGTATGCTTGGCTAAGTTAGCCAAAGGCACACCTAGAATGATGATCTTCCCAGTTGTTTGGTATTCATAATTGCTTGGTCCCATATATAGCATGAGAGTAAGATTTATTTTGGCGTTTGGATCCTGCTAACAAAATCAAGCATCCTTTGGTCTGCATAGTCAGCATAAAGAATGTAAAATGCAAAAACCTGTTCTGTCGTTCTTTTATTCATTTATATATCTTCCCTACAAATGTTATTTAGAAATCAGATCTCTTCACACTGCCCCCTTCATGAAACCTTTGGCCTACTTTTGTATCCCAGATGAGTGTCAATTATGTTACAGCCACACTATTAAAATGTGTATTTGAAAAAGAGAGCCTACGTTTGGTTTTCCTTTTTGTTGTTGTTGTTGTACAGCCAGTTCATGCCTCCTTGTCTACCCCCTTCTCTCCCTTTTAAGGGTAGCAGTTCAATTTGTAGAAAGTTCAGCTTAGGGAGGATAGCGGAGAAAATGGTAAAGATTGAAGTCTGAAAGCTGAACAAGGCACTGTGATATTTTAAATATTAAAATCTATAAAAGACTTGGTAGGAAGAAAATGAGAAAATTGTTGATGTTGGATTTTGTCATCTAATGTGGTGGTGGTTAGAGAGGAATGGAAAGCAAATGTTCATGTTCCTCTGATGCTAAATAAAATTCTGAAGACAAAAAAGGAATTGTGGCATTTTCTAGATCAGTGACTTTTCAGGGGATTTTTTTAGTGTTCCTTAGAAACCTTTCAGGAGTTCGTTGGGAAGAAAACAGTTCTAATGAACTTGTCAGCTATTCCCAATCCTCTCTACAATACACATCTGCAAGGGACTGTTGAATGTGGTTCTTCCTGGTTTGTGTGTGTAATTGTGAGGTGTTGCATACTTCCCCTGAAGTATATCCCCCAAAATTCCACTCTGACATGCTAGAGGTCCATGGAAGGTGTATCTCTTGCAGATGAGCTAATCTGAAAAGGACTTTCCAAAAAAGAGAGCTTTAAAATTCCTGAGCTGATGAGTTTTTCTTCTAGTGCAGTTGGGGATGTCAAATGATGGAGTAGGAGGGGGTTGGGTGGCCATACACCCATAGTGGCTGTAGGAAGTAGGTCATGCCCTTAAAGTCCAAGAAGTGCAATTCTGGTGAGAAATGGAGTTTAATGGAGACTTTTAAACTAATATTATAAGCAGCAAGTCTTCATTTATCAAATGCCTGCTTAGTTGGCAAACAGTTTCTAAGAAAGTTTAGATTTTGTTCAGCAGTGTAGGACATTGTTCACATTCTAAGGCTGCATTATTCAAATGATTTACTCTAGAGTCTAAGAAATTGCAATAATGGGTCTTGTTGAATGGACAGATGCCCAGGGCATGTGTTATGTCATGCATACTGCAACTGGCAAATGCACAGGCTCAGACTCCAGTATAGATACTCTTTTTTTTTTTAACCATCTGAACTATCCCATGCTAGAATGTATTATTGTAGAATTCAGTCACTCAGTTTCCTGTTTATGTCTTGTACTTGGCACAGAGAAAGGGACACTTTTTAAACTCTGTAATGGACTTTCTGTGAACTATCCTGACAAAATCGGGACAATTGGCAATCCTTTGCAAGTTCATGCAAAAAATTACTGAGCAGGGGTGGGGCAAGGTGGTGGCTTTCTCCATGCACGTCTCCTAAAGCAGTAACTTTCATGCTGATAAGTGTAACAACTTTTAATGGACTTTTGCCTAATGGGAACTCGGCAAAATGCCGCCAAATACATTAGTTCTTATTTGGAAGTGGTACTAGCATTCTAAGACTAGTCTGCTGTTTGTTGAATTGACAAAATGGTGGTGCTCTTGACAAATGTAGTTCAGTCTAAGCAATTTGTCCCAAAACCTTAAGCAATTAGAATAGAAAGGTATGCATCTTGAGATAGCTTGGATGCTCCTGTTCTCTGATCAACACTGTCAACACTGAATGTCAGTGTTTGAATGTCAACACTGAATCATACACTTAATTGTAGCACAATAGGATTGCATTCTTGTGGAACAACTTTGCAAACCCATTCAAGTGAATTACTCCTGCTCATGTGCTTCTGGGTGGTGAATCCACACACTGTCTCATTGCTCACACTGGGCTAGAACTGGCTTTTTATATGCCCAAGGGAACTGTTTGTACTGAGCTTCAGGTATTTGTGGAAACACCAGCCAACCATTGTGATTGATCAGAACAAAAAGAATTAGAGCAGTGGTTCTCAAACTCTCTGGGGGAGTTTGAGAGCCACTAAGACTTTGTGAGGGAGGCGGCGGGGGGAAGGCAGTGACGCGATCCCCAGGATCATGCCGCTCAGGGGGGTTGCAGGGACTGGGATGTACTCACCAGTCCCTGCAGCAGCCTTCCTGGGGTGCGGGGAGCCCTGCGCGAGCACCTGCAGGGCTCCCAGCTGCTTTGAAGTGAAAGTAGAGCGATCACGCCCTACTTCCGGTTTTGCAGTCTGAATACCACTGAATTAGAGGATTTTAACCAGAGAAGGATTTTGTTCAATATTTTGTATGTGTGGAATTTCCAGAGCCGCACATAATGAAAAGAGAGCCCTGAGAAGTGTTGCATTCTGCCCTTGAAGATGACACACTGGGCAGGCCATGCTTGGCATGTAAACATGGTTGGAGAAAGAACCCGTTGGCAGCCTGACAAGGAGATGATTGACAATTTCCTGTTAGCAAAGTAAAAAAGATCAGAGGAATTGCCTTTCAGCCTCTTAACATAAGACATTAGCAAGGCTATTCTGAATGCTTTAGTGGGAAGTGAGATCTGGAGTTGGTCTCAGAAGTTGTTTCTGGCTTCTCTGTCACTTTAAAGGGGAGAAAGATTTCCTCCCAAGTGCTGACTTGGACCCATTTATCTTAGTGAAGACATTAAAAGAACTGAAACAAGACCACAGGACAAATAAATGCCAAAGTACTACGCTATAACTTCCTTAGAATTTTTTTAACATACTTTCAGACCTGGTTTTGAGCTCTCTTCCTTTGCTACTTGTAAGAAATATGCACACAGTTTTGCAAGGGGAAAAAGTCACCCTTAAGCCATTTTACTGAAATTGCTTTTCCCGTATTTATTTGAAACAAAGGGAACTAGTCAGCTGAAGTGGCAGAACACGAAAACTGTGGGGCACTTGTAAACTGGAGGAGCAAGGAAGGAAAACCTCTTAACACAGAGGTTTCTTGGAAAGCCCTTAACTTTCCCTTGGTATAGAAAGCTGCTTTCTGCTGAGGCAGGCCATCGTCCATCTCATCTGCACTGTCTCGCAGTGGTTGCCCTGGGTTTCAGGCAGGGTTTTTCTTACCCGGAAATACATGAACCCAGAGCCTTCTGCATGTTCTGCCACCAAGCTATGGCCCCACCCCATAGTGACTCTCTCCAGGCTGTAGGCTACTTAAAGTAGTAGACCCTGACTTCACTGACTGACATCACTCTTGGGCATGGCTGGCCCAAAGCCTCCTGAGATGGCTGCCCCCCTTATCTGATGTGTCAGCCTCCCACTCTCCTATGTTCTAGTTTAGCACCTTCCTCCCCCCCCCCCCATGCGCCCTCTCCTTCCCTGTCTTACTCTTTTTCAATCCAGGGAGTGGAAGGAGAAGGTGAATCAGTGGAGGCAAGTAAGCTGATGCAGAAGGGTGCCCACACCAACCTGCTGCCTGAGGCGACCACTTCAATTGGCCTCATGCTGCTGTGGGGCATAGGAATGGATCTATGCTATGTCTTGGCCATTGAAGACTCTGAAAATGTTACTCTGGATAACATAGAAGGGGAAACAAGGCAACAGAGCTGCAGATAACCAAACAGATAATAAGCCATGCTCTATTTGATGACTCATGGTGACTCAACCCCAAGGGTATCACTGCAAGGGTGCATCTGTAGCGTAGCCACTGATCTGCCGTTTCGGCTATTGAAGTGGTTAGATTTCCTTCCTCAGAAAATACAGTGGTGAGAGCCATGGGGCTGGGGGAGAGGGAGTTGCAGGATGAACCATTGCTGGACAGAAAGGGACAGTTTTGGGGGGAGTTCCTCTCATCCTTTGGGGGGGGGGAGACATCACATGGAGCACACACCCTCTGTGTACTTTCCTCCAATAAGCTTTCTAGGCACCCATGAGTCTTTCTCCCCCAAGCACTAAAGGAAAGCGGGTGGGAGTGGAGAATGCTAGTTTCATGGCACATGTCTACTCAAAAGAAAGCCTATTGAGTTCAAAGGGACTTATTCTCAGGTAAGCATGGTAATTTAAGAAATCAGGATAAGATTACATCCTTAGTGTCCATGAATTTTAACTTAAAATCTTGGTATAACTTGTTCTGTTTTTGGATCAAAGCCTTTAGAACTCTTTTAGGGTTAAAAAATATGCTTTTTAATGTTTATATGTAGAATTGAATTTATACCATACACTGTTGGCACATGAGAAATGGGGGGGGGGTCAGTGTTAAAACATAAAAAGCTGCCAAATTGGACCCCCAAAAGTTGTGACTGGCTTCTAGATTAAGTTTATCAAACCCTGGCAATTCTTATGTAGTTGTGAACACAGAATGGTTTTGACATTTTAAATGCTAATTCAGGTGCTTAGAGTGTACTTACTGTATAATAAACAAATAGTTGCTTTACTGGTCCACAGTTTTTATTTTTGCTCCAAAATTTTAACATGGAAAACAACTCTTTGACTCAAGATGGAGAGCAGACTTGAAAGAACAGATGTGCACAAGTTGTTTTTTTCCCCAAAGGGTTTTTCCAAAAGAATCCATAAAAGGACAGGTGAAACGTTATATTTGTCTTAAATAGAAGCTTTTGAGTTTCAAAATTTGTTTCTTTGAAATATTTTACACAGACCTGCATTCTCTGCATTCATACTTTGCTATTTTCAGCTTTTAAAAATTCTTCCCAACTTCAGCTGCGCATTCACGAGCCGCTGCTTGGAGTTGAAAGGAAGGTTGTTGCAGCAGAGACTTCTCAGAGCAGACAGAAATGATATTTTAAGAAGTCAGATGGGGTCATTTATTTGCAGTTATGACCATCCACACTTATTTTAGCTGGAATATGCCACCAAAATAGAACACAACAGCTGATGCAACTAAAACTTGCAAAATATTCTGGCAAAATATGTCAAACTTTGTGTAAAAGTATCATAACATCTACTGATATGTATGGTTTCTCTTTCTTGATGTTTAGAAGAAAGCAGGGAGGAAGATAAATAGCCAGTGAATTTAGTCATTAACTGAATCAGATTATTCTATGGCAGTGGTTCTCAAACTGTGGGTCGGAACCCACTTGGTGAGTTGCGAGAAGCTGGCGGCAGCCATCTTGGAAGATGGCACAAGACCTAGGTGACGCCATTTTAGAAGTGGGCAAAGCCTGGGCATCACCATTTTAAACTTCCTGGCATTGAGACGTAACTAAGAGCGGCTTGCACATGCGCAAAGAAAGCAGCGTGCCACTTTTCCCCAGAAAGCATGCTGCTGCCTTCCAGCTGGACCTCCCTCTGCACTTGGAGGCTACCCTCAGGGGGGCCAATCTTGGAGGCTTGGATTGCACTTGGATTGGCACTTGGATTGCACTTGCACTTGGATTGGCTTGGAGGTTTGGATTGTACTTAGAGGCTACCCTCAGGGGGGCCAATCTTGCAGGCTTGGATTGCAGGCAAAGAAGGCTGGGAGAGACATGGACGAGCCAGCCAGGCTTCTCCCCACCAACCTTTGTCAGCTTGGCTGCCTTGATGGGATGGGCTGCCTCAGGGTTGCAAGACAGAGCAGCTCCCCCCCCCCCCCCGCAGCTGGACTGGGCTGGAGAGTGTAGGCGGTGGAGACAGGGCTTGGGTGAGTAGAGGCAGACCCACGTGATCTCCCCTCTTGTGAGCCTGCTTTGAAAGCAGCATCGCCGGCACCCCATTGCCTTTCTCGTCCTCTGCATCACAACCTCTTTCCATCTCTGAAATCAACTGGAAGCCACGATCCTTTCCTACCCTGGCTAGCACGTTCTCTCTTTATATATTTGCTGGGGTGAGGGGGGGATCCCTGGTTTCTTGGCTGCCAAGAGAGCACCCAGGAGGTGGGGGAGGAGGGAGGGCAAGCCTGGCATGTGGGGGGGAGCACCCAAGGAGAGTGCTGCTCCCCCGCTGCTTCTCTGATGTTTACCCTTCCCCTCTTCTTACTTCTCTCTTAGGCTGCAATTCTGTCTACTCTTACCTGGGAGTAAGCCCCATTGCCAATAATGGGAGTCAGTTCTGAGTAGACGTGCTTAGGCTTGGGGGAAATGAGGGGAAGCGTCCCTGCTTCCTTCTGAGGGGGATACTACTGTTTTTATTTCCTTTATTTACAAAAGCTCAAGCTACATCTTGTATTGAGGTGCATGAGTAGGGTGCACTTGTTTCTGGCTAATGCTGAGCACAGTATCAATAGCCACATCAATGTTCGTTAGTTTCAAGCGCAATACAAGAAGTAGCTTGAGATTTTGTAAATAAAGACAGAAATTCAAACAGCAGTAAATAATACACAAATATTTTGATCCAGGTGTTTTAGTTTTTGCTTGATAGCAATGGTAGTGAGGGCAGGGAGAATTGGAAGAAGCTTCTGAGCTGGAATACTGTCTCTTGTCATTTACAGTTTGAGTTTCTAGGCAAGAACTACATCACTTCCAGCTCTGACATCACAGTGATGTCGCTTCCTGTTTGATGATGTCATTTCTGGCTATGACATCACTTTCTGGTTGTTGACATCACTTCCGGTGGGCCCCAGACAGATTTTCATTCTCAGAAGTGGGTCCCGGGCTAAAAAGGGTGAGAACCACTGTTCTGTAGAAATTGGGTACTTTCTATGTAGGATAAGAACTCTTGTTATACATCTAAGAACAGCAAATGGATTGAAACGTGGAAAAATTTGTGTAGGCAATTTTTGTGCTTTATGCATGGGCTCCTATGGATTGAAACGTGGAAAAATTTGTGTAGGCAATTTTTGTGCTTTATGCATGGGCTCCTATGCAAGGTTCCCAACCCAGTTTAATGTGCGTAATTATGTGTACGTTGCTATTCTGGAGTCCACAATGTTTGCCTAGTAGTCAAGTTGAAACTTTTGGTCTCCAGGGCCCTGCCCCCCTCTGGACTTCACGCCGTATCTCCACACAGGATCAGAAATGATCCACAGTTCCCCCTTCTTTTGTAGCTCCAAGTGTGGAACTGGGAAGGGGGAAGCGTTGTCGGCTTATGTTGTTTAGCCACTGCATCATCAAGGCACGTTGACAGTGCAGGACCAGCCTAGCCACTGTGATTATGACAAGTCCTTAGTCTTCCTCCTGAAGTTGGGAGAAATTTGGAGTGCAAATGTGTCATGCTGATTGCTCTTCTTTCCAGC
This sequence comes from Tiliqua scincoides, assembly GCF_035046505.1. NCBI lineage: Eukaryota > Metazoa > Chordata > Lepidosauria > Squamata > Scincidae > Tiliqua > Tiliqua scincoides. The sequence continues at coordinate 141,195,447 of NC_089821.1, read as the reverse complement.
TTGTGGCCTACAGTAGTCTGAATTGTATGAATGTATGGGTAGGGTTGGTGGAGGTTTGGACTGCATATGGAGTGTAGTTTATAACACTTTAAATGCAATAAATACACCTCTGTTTCATTTCTTGCAAACTTAGAAGGTAATTCATGTAATCCTGTCTCTGGGGCTGAAAGTACACAATACACACATAATATGGCTAAACCCCTCAGAATGGCTTCCTTACAATGAATTCTTATAACAATTTAGGATTGTGTTTTCCCCCATTCACACCAGCAATTGGCAATTACGTGGTGCACAGAAATTTGTGACATCATCATGACACGAGTTAAGTGCTAACATGGAAAAGGAGATTGCTGCTGTTGATAGCATCTCTGTCACACGCAATGATTTGGCCTATAGTGGAAGATTTACACAATGTCTGTGGTAAATGTAACAGCCCAAGCCTTGAGAATTCCATAACTATGTGTGAACATTATACTAGTTTTTAGTGTGTCATCAAATTTAAAAAAAAAAAAATTAACTCTTTGAAACACCAAAAAAGTTTGTAATCCAGCACGGGGGAGAGGAGTCGCATCTGTGTGTGTATCTAAAGGAGATATCAGGATTATGTCCAGAATGTACAAAAGTAAAGTTGTATTGCTTACTTTCTTTTTTCTCATGTGTTTTAATAACAGAATGCTACAGACAGCTCTTCTAATTCCTCGCAGAAGAGGGAGCAGCCATTGCGAACACTAGCATCTCCACCATCCTGTGAGCATCACAGAATTTGCACTCGAGGACATATCCATGACCAGTTTAGCTCCGACCACTACCATCTAGAACAAGTGAGCTTCTTTTACTCTTTTAACATTGATTTCTAGTGTTCCGTCTGTCCAGTGTATACAATTCCATAAGCACCGAGGCTTGGAAGCTTTTTGATGGGATTCTTAGTCTTCCCAAAAAATTGACTGGCCTTCAAGAATCAGGCCAATGACTTCTCCTGGCAGGTTGGTGTATGCCAGTTGCCTAGGCACAAATGCAGTAATGTAAAGCAAGGATTCATAACTGGGGCTATCCATACCCCTTGGGGGTAAGGGGAACCAAGTGATGGGAGTATGGGACTCGATCTCTGCACAAAAGTGAAACAGCAAATTGCTAGGTTAGATTATTAACTATCACCATTATTGGTATGGGTGAGGTGTTCTGTTCCTAGCTATCCATATGTAAATTAAAACCAAGCTGTTGACATGTTTTGAAGTCATACTGGTACCCAATAGGATTGGTGATGATGGTTTTGACACTCTGGCAAAAAGTGGTATGGGGACGCACTGGGCAATCCATTCGTGTAATCACGAAAAGGTTAAAAACGGCTAACTTAAGGAATGTTTTGTAAATAGAACCTAGCTGGCACATCCTTTTACCCACCCCAAAATGTGATTCTTATTGCATGTTTCTGGGTAAGAATTGTTTGGAAAAAGTTGGCATAAGCCATACTGTTCCAAAATACAGCTAGCAGAAGCTGGCAGGAATTACCACAGGTGCCGTAGCACCTTTTCAGCTGCTACCGCCACAGGAATCACGGCTACCTGTATCTGTTTTCACCTTGCTGTTCCTTTAGGCAATGCTTTTCCTGGATATGGTTGGAATTGAGTACATGGATAGGGAGAAAGCATATGGGTTGCAAATATGAATCATTTTGAGTTGGCTTTGCTCTGCTCTTATACTTTACTATGTGAACTTTCAGCTGCATCTGCTTTGGTTACGTGGATTAGTGCATCTATTGGCTCTTCTATTAAAACCAAAGATAGTTTTACTGGCGTATTTCTAATCTTCAAATGAATAAAGCAGTGGTTTTCAAACTTGTGGTGCCCTTCTTTTACAGTAGCCTTTTCTTCCCAGCTGTCCCAGGCACTGCCATCTTGGATTGTGCAAGATCTTGTATGATCCAAGATGTTGGCACCCAAGAGAACCATGGAAATGGGCACCACCGTCTTGGTTTGCATGATTCTTGCAAGATCTTGTGCAATCCAAGATAGTGGTGCCCAGGAGAGCCAGAAGAAGCAGCTGCCAGGGACTAGAATAAAAGGTTGCTTCCTTCTGCCTTGGCTGCTTTAACACGCTGATCAGTGACAGCACAGTACTAATGGGGCCTCTGCTTACTGGGCAAAAAGGCACCTTTAAAGTGGTGTCCTCTTATATTTAGCGGGGAGAAGGCAAAGAAAGAAAGGGTGCCTCTCTTCACCCCAATGTGGCATTTTTTCTAGTGGTGGTTCCTGGTGTCTAGTGCATTTTTTAGGATTATGAGCACTTTGGGGTCAGGGAACCATTTATTGATTTACCGTATTTTTCGCTCTATAAGACGCACTTCCCCCCCAAAAAAGTGGGGGGGGGAGTGTGTGCGTCTTATGGAGCAAATACTGGGGGCAAGGTCCGCACTGGGGGCAAGGTCCTCATTTGCACAGGCACCACAGGGGGAGGGCAGGTGGAGAACAAAGGGGGCAAGGTCCGCACCAAGGGCAAGGTCCTCGTTTGCACAGGCGCCACAGGGGGAGGGCAGGCAGAGAACAAAAGGGGCAAGGTCCACACCGGGGGCAAGGTTAAGTTTTCCTCCTCTAAACACTAGGTGCGTCTTATGGAGCAAAAAATACAGTATTTTGCTGTGTAAACTGCTTTGTATATTACTCCTATTGAAATATAAATATTCTTAGTAATAAGGCCTCGATTTTGTGTGTGTGTGTCCCAATCAGACAGCATATTTAAAACTTTCCAAAGGGTGTACTGTTGGTTGCGTTCAAAATGGCATCAAACCCCAGTGTTGAAAATTTTTTTTTGTTTGTGTATGTTAATTCTCCAGCAGTCACTCCCAAGATCGTATCGACATGTCAGCTTTCCAGATGATGACGAGGAAATTGTGCGGATTAATCCACGGGAAAAGATCTGGGTGACGGGTTACGAGGACTACCGCCACACCCCTATGCGGGGAAAGTACATTGATCCAGATGATGGGGACTCGTATGTGCAATTTGCCAAAAGTGAGGCCTCAAAACATGATTACAATTATCCTTATGTTGGCAACTCTGACTTTGACCCAGGCGAAGATATCAAAGGTGCTGTGGTAAAGACTCAGCCTTCCCGGGGTAAATGGCAGCGGAGAAAAGAAGATGGCGAGAGGTCACGATGTGTCTATTGCAGGGACATGTTCAATCATGAGGAAAACAGACGAGGCCAGTGCCAGGATGCTCCGGACAGAGTAAGAAGCTGCATCCGCCAAGTCAGCTGTATGTGGTGCGCGGACAGTATGCTCTATCACTGTATGTCTGATCCAGAAGGAGACTATATAGACCCTTGTTCTTGTGATACCAGTGATGAAAAGTTTTGCCTCCGGTGGTTGGCCCTAATCGCCTTGTCTTTTATTGCCCCATGTATGTGCTGTTACTTGCCCCTCCGGGCTTGTTACCACTGTGGGGTCATGTGCAGGTGCTGTGGCGGAAAACACAAAGCAGCTGGATGACATTACTCAAAGCTTGTGAAGTACTTTTCCATTTTCCCTGTAGCTAAGGAGCACCTTGGTCTGGAGCATTCTCGCATCTTATGTACATCTTGACACAGCCCAGGGAGCCTGACAGAATTCAGAAATCAGTTGGCTCATTCTTTTTCCTCCCACTTGGCTGCTATGCATTGATTGCTCACTGGGTTTAACAGACTAATGTGCAGCATAGACTTTTGTATTAATCTGTAATCCAAGCAGAATGTCCTGTACATGTTTATACCTTCCCCCTCCCTTGCTGAAAGGAGACAGTTATGTGAATGGTTGAGTGTGGTTGGACTTCAAAACATCTCAAGGTTCTGGGCTTGGCAAGCTACTGACACATGAGGAAGGTTGGTGTAATGGATTAAATTCCCCACTTTAGAGTATTGTTGGGTGTGTGTGTGTGTGTGTGTGTGTGTGTACAGAATGTGTGCTAGTGACAAATGTGTACCATGACACAGTATTGCTGACAATCCTTTATTGAAAGAATTTACGCAAACTGCAGTTTCTTCTTAAGGGTCCGTTGTCATTTCTGTTGACAGTTGCTTTGGATGATTTCTCTGTTTTTCAAGCAATCCAGTGAAATGTGAGAAATGAGCCTTAGTATCACTGAATGTCGTGAGTCCGAGAACTCTTGTTTCAGACCAATTTTACACCAGAAAGGAAGACTTTATGTGTCTTTTCCTCCTCCCCACCACTTATCCTTTCCTTTCCAAATAACTTTGGATAATACAGCTTTTGTGTTGGTGTTCTACACAATGGAAATAGATTTTACTCTGCACTGTTCCCATATTTTAAAAAAAGGGCAGCTTCACATGATATAAAATTAGCACATGTACTTCTGATGTCTTCTAATGTGAAAGAGGGAACCTTGATTTTTTTCTTTTAACCATGTATACAGTGTGTATACTAGGAATGGTGGACAATTCTGCCCCAACCAGAATCTGGAGCAGAAGCATTTCTGGAATGGATCCGTGGTCCCCCTGCTTTCTAGCAGGTTCTAGGCTGGTCAGAAATACATGAAAACCTTGATTGAAAGGAGTGGGAGGTCGTTTTTATGTCTTTCTTTTAGCCTGCAATCTCATGAAGGTTGATCTTCCACTCATGCACTTGCTTTCCATGAAGAGAAAATTAGGGGTTTTTTTTGGGGGGGGGGGGGGTTAAAATTCTGTCCTGCCTACATTTGAGATGGATACCATAAGATGTAAGGGTGGATCTTGTGCAACCAAGAGTTTTGCTCAAGAAGCCACATCACTACTTCTGACCAACTCCCAAAATGCGGACAGCAGCATAATTTATTGCCTCTTCTACTATCTTCATCCTTTTACTTGCCTCATGAGAAGCACCCATAAGATTTCAAAAACTGCATTATTTGAAACTGATAGGTATTTCCCAGCTCTCTCTACATCTACTCCAGAGAAGTCTGGTGCAACTTATCAGTCTGGTTAGTTTCACTGGGCTTGTCCAGATGAGCTGAAGAGGTGGGGAATGAAAACCTGTGGTAGGAAATTGACCATGTGTGTTTAAACATTTCTGTGTGTTCCAGCATTGCCTCAATCCCAAATAAATAAATGATGACATTGACTGACTAGGACAGGGGTGTCCGATATGGCCTGCAGAAATTCTTTATCAGCTAGTCAAGAGAACTCTGCCTCCTACCAGCTATCTGAATTGGGAGGAAATACGTACTTCAGTTGTATTGGTGCTCTTTAACATTTTAATATCACTGTGTACCCAATTCGTACCCTCATTCTTTAAAAAAACTCCAGCTGGAGTTGGAGTTGGCAATGCTACACACACATACCACCTCTCGCTCTGACAGTAACAATACCCTGAGACACCACCTGGAATATGACTTCTTAATTTTCACTTGAGATTCAGTGTGATAATGACTAAGAAGCCACACGCATCCCTCACCATGATAAACCATGCCAGGTATGACAGGGTCAACCATAGTCCCTGAATGTACTACATGTGATCTTGTGAGATGAAGGCAAGATGGTATATTCCTCTCATTGTAGCACTTCTACAACAGTAGTGTAGTGCTCTAATGAGGGATAGTTTTGTGTGTTTTGTTGAAAACCCTCTGCCTACATTTATGGCTGTCAGATGCAAGGGTAATGCAAAGTTGAGTTTTGCGCACCACCTCAGCCTAGACAGTTTTAGGGGTTAGATTGTGCAGTAAATTTTGGAAGCCATGCTAGAATTAATAATCCACTCTGGAGTTTTGACAGAACTAAGTGAATCATTTGTATATCTTACAAAAAAGTGGGACAAAAATGTTGACAAATAAAATTCTACCAAAACTCAGCACAATAGAACCAGATGGTTCTGCCCATCCCTAATGTGTATATATGCCATCTTGGGAAGCCTTTTTGGCCTTGTATTTATGTGGCAAGTAGATGCAGTCTAAAAAGGGCACATATTCCCTTGCATGATACTGGATATTTGCAGCTTATGCACCGTCCAGCCAAAGTTAAGCATAAAAACACACGGGAAGCCCTGCTGCATGAGCAAGTGCGTCTATCAGGATTCGGATTCCAGCATTAGTCAGAGAGAAGCTTCCAGAAATCCATCAAGTCCAGCCGCCTTTTGCATTATTATTCAGAGGTACACTGCCTCCCTTTTAGCCATCACTATGGATTCATAGACTTCTGTGAGTTTATATAATCCAAAAAGCCATTTAAGACATTGGCCATCGCCTTATCTGGTAGTAGCAAATGTCAAAAATTAAGCCTTGTTGGGGGGGGGGGATATTGTTAGTCTTGAATCTGCTGCCAGTAGCTTCCTTTGGGCTGCACTGAGCTTTAGTATTACATCGGAGAGGAACATTTTTCTCTCCATGCCATCCATTACTTTATAAAACTCTTATGCGACTGCCCTTAGTTGTCTTGTCTTAACTACCATAAAGCTCTGAACACTTTATCATTTCTTCATGTGAAAGGCGTGCCAACACCTTGATCATCCTGACTGTCCATTGTCTATACCTTTTCCAGGTCCATTATACCCTTGTTTTGAGAGAGGGCAATCAGGCCATTATTCCAAATGCATCCGCACCATAGAGTTACAGTGCAATGTGTTGCAGAATTGTCTCATTTTAGCCCTTTTCTCAATATCCTTGTATGGAATTAGCCTTTCCTCCCACACAGTCACGGCATACCATATTGTATTTCCATTCTGTTGTCCACCATAACCTTAAGCTCACGTTGTTGATGATTGCAACGGGTTGATTATGTATCACTTGAATGTTTTGCTCCAATGTGCATCACTTCACAATTTCACTTTGAAGTTACTTTGGTGGAAGATCTAAGCATGTGCTTAGCACACCTATTGAACTCAGTGGGACTTGCTCCTGAGCATGTCTGAACAGGATCGTAGCCTTAACTCTGATTGGAATATGCCCTAATTTAGTAACATACAAAGCAGCCCTAAGAAACGGAGATTTCCTCCAAAATAATTCTACTTGTTATGCAAAGAATCTTTAAAATAAACAGCCTGTTTTGCAAAGGTGGTGGATACATTTTAAAATTTTTATATATAGAAGTGAGCATGAAAATTACGCGTCACGGTTAATACATTAAAATAATCCCTTGACCCCCAATATAACTTCATAAATTCAAACTACCAAGGCACTATCCAAACATTTGTATACTGAGGCAATGGGAGAAGTGGGAGAAATATTCGAAACCACATTGCCATGGTGGAAACAATGATTTTGTATTAATCAAATTTCTGGGCAGTTCAGATAATGGAGTTTTTACTGTGCATAGTTCAGAAAGATCTTGATGTCGCTCCCTCTTTTATTTCCCAAGCCTTGGACCTGCAAAGCAGATGTGCTTGCACTGTGAACAAGAATAATTTCCAGTGGAATCATGCCCATCTGAAAACTTCCTATGTCTCCCGTTCAGTGCTGAAATGCACGGATGGAAGCACAGAAAGTACCAAGGGAAAAAATGTAGTATGGTGTTACAGGGTTTTCCACTCTGTGGCCTGTGCTGACCCCAAAGTTGCTGTCTGCTGTGCAGACTACAGGATCAACCTGGGATCAGCATGGGGCTATGGTTTTCAGCTCTCAAATGCACTGAACCAGCATAGATGGGATCTGACAAGAAAACAAACAAGAATGGCATACTTTGGGTCAGAGCAAGATAAATCCCAGGCACCTGGATACCCTGGTGCCTTGAAATTAGATGCTAGGAACTTGAAGTACTTTTCAAGTCCTGCCCTAAGTGAGGGACAGATTCTGTTGAAATTAGTAGGAACCCTCAAAATTGAAGACATGTTGACTTGCAGTAGAACATGGTAGTGCATTGAGCATGCAGGCTTTGCAGGATCTGTACCTAACAGGCTTCTATATTTGGTTGAGAAAACACGTACAGCAGGGTGAACTGAAACTTTAATCTTGCGTGGGTTTTAATTTTATTCTGTTTCGTTAAAAAGCCATGTCTTGGTGTACAAGGCTTGTAATTAGCTGGGGAAATAATATTTTTCTAATATATGACATAGAATAACAAAATAATTTTTATTCAAAGGAATAATGTAGAGCAGTTTAGCTATAATATAGCATAGTACAATCTGAATATTCCGAGGCAGCTAGGCACTGGCTTGTGAGAACTGGCACTGCTGTTCCTGCCATAATGTCTTTCTGCAGTCAATTGCCAGTGAATGCATGCCCTTGCCCTCTCCCTCCTCTTTATTGCACGTTGACATGAGTCTTAAAGGAAAAAGGAACTTTAGATTTTATTTTGCCAAATAGATACATAGTGACATGCGCGTCACTCCTATCATGTGAAATGGGCCAGCAGCTCCTTCCAGGAGTGTCATAGCTTTTATCACATTAAACCACATATGCAATTGTGTGTGATGTTATGGTCTCATCCTGATGCTTGAGCATATCTGAACATAGTTCAGGCACTACCTTTGTGATTTTTATTTTTTGGACCGTCTTGCTTTGGCACATTGCAATATGCGCTGGGCCAATCTGAAAACTTTAGGCCAGGATCCATTTGGCACATGGCGCTTGTGAGGCTGTTCACCAAACGCAGATCCTGCACTCAGCCCACTTGCCTCCCGACAAGTCACTCCTGAGACTCAGGAGAACTTCAATGCAGTATAGAAACAATAAGAGGGAACCTAAGTGAGATGTGGGTGTCTGTGTGGAAACACTTGGGTGTGCCTGAAAGATGTTTAGTGGGCCTCACACATTGCTTTTGCAGTGTAGCTCCTTCCAAGACTGCAAATCCAAGCCCTGTGGAAGGAGTTATAGCATGAGCATCTCCCACATGGCCTGAAACTCCACATATTACCTTTGCAACATAGAGAAGAACAGCATCGCAATAGACCCATTATTTAAAAGGGAAGGAAGGAGCCCCAAACGGATCATCCTCGCATCAGGCAGCATAAGGTGGTAGACTTTTGGACAGCACCACTTCAGATTGCAGGTATGCTGTTTTTTTGCTACTGGCAGTTTAATCCAGTAGCAAAGTTTCTTAAAATAAAACCCCGTTCTTATAGAAAGCTAGCATGTTGTAGAGACTTACATCAGCCTGCTGTCTGACGTACTAGTTTCTTATGCAATGAGCTAAATTATGTGAGTATTCAAAAAATGCAATCTCCTGACTGCAGTCTGTAGTGGTACAATCCAGAATCCCACTATCTCTGATTCTGCCCATTGTGCAGATTGGCTCAACAATCTCTGTTGTTTATATCCAGTATTCAAGTTTTGGGATTTGCCTGTAACATACACACACATATATATGATGTAGACTTCAATGTTGTTGCAAATTGTTAAGTTCTAACACTCATAGAAATTGAATGCTGAATGGTAAGGGAAGATCTTCATATTATTTTTTATTCTTGATAAACTCATGGGAAGAATAAATATTTCTGTTCCTGATTGCAAATGACAAATCTCTCAAGGGTGACTAGCCAGCCTCAAAATAAAAAAAAAGTAATAGGACAACATTTTTTGCAAGTTGTTCCACTTTTCTGAATTTCTGTAAGGTCTTGCCCTCAACAAAGCACAACACTACAGAAGAGATCTTACAGATTCTGTCAAGTCTCTCAGTTCGTGCCCCTATTTATTTTGCTAAAGCAGACATACACCAAGCCTTGATGTATGTCCTTTTCTGTCAATTCCCTTTTCTCCCCCCCCCCCCGGCTTTGTTTAAAACCATGTTGAATTGTTTCATGTTGATCCCCTGTGTATGCCTGCGCACATGGGTTTTTCTTTTGTTTTGTGAAGGGAGCAGCAAACTGGGCACAATGGAAGAAATGGGGTTTGGGAGGTGGGAATCTTTTGTAAATATTTCTCATTGATCTCATTGCAGCTAAACACAATGGCTTATTTTCCCCTGTCAGCTTTTCCATACTGACACCAATCATCTGAGAAATTATTCAAATTTTATTTTTGTATCTGTGGTAACAATCCATTAACAAAAAGGATTTTTTTCAGTTGTGAATTTTTTTCAAGCTATTGCTTACATTAACAAATTTAAGTGCCTGAAGCAAACTTCCATTATGTATCTGTATACTAAAAGTTAAAAACTGTTGTATTGATTTTTATAAGCCTTTTTACCTCTGTGTAAAGAATATATATACAAGTGTATGATGTACATTTTAGTTCTTAACTTCTTTTTTATTGTTTCTAATATGTATGATCATTGTAGCTATTGCTTTAAAAATGTACCATGTAAATATAAATACATCATATCAAAACACGGCTGGTTTACATCTTTGGCTGCCTCAAGCCATCCAGATATGGATAACTGGAAATTCAGATTCAAGATAGAACTGTGTGGTTACCTGATGGGCATTCATGTTCAGCACAATCTTATTTTAGGCACAAGTAAATGTGAATTCGTTTCTCATTGTCAAGTTCACACATTAATAAATGTGGCTATACAGGGAGTAACTATTACATACTGTGTCAAGATAAGAAATTGTCAGTTTCAGAAACAAATTCAGCCCTGTGGGGAGTGATGCTTGCCAGTCCAAAAGGAAATAATAATAATAAATAATTATAACTTTATTTTTACCCCGCCTTTCTCCCCGAAGGGACTCAAGGCGGCTTACAACATACTAAAAACATAATTTAAAAAACAAATAAAAACATATTAACACATCATAAAAAAAACAGCAGTCAGAGTAAAAATAGGTAAAAAGAGCATAGAGCAGCAGCAAGTCATAAAAGAATCAGGCCTGTAAAAAATATTAAAATATGTTAAAAAGATGTTAAAAGGCCGAGAACTCAGAAGGCTTGTTTAAACAGAAGGGTCTTCAGGCCTCACCGAAAGGTCTCAAGAGAGGGAGCCATTCTTAAGTCAAGGGGAAGGGAGTTCCATAGCGTTGGTGCCACTACTGAGAAGGCCCTATTTCTTGCAGCCGCCCCACGTACCTCCCTAGGCGGCGGCACTTGTAAAAAGGCCTTCTCTGATGACCTAAGAGGACGAGCCGGATTGTACGGAAGTAGGCAATCTCTAAGATACCCTGGCCCAGAGCAGTATAGGGCTTTAAAGGTCAATACCAGCACCTTGAATTGGGCCTGGAAACGAATGGGCAGCCAATGCAGCTGCTGGAGAAGCGGACTGACAGAGTCGAACCGCCTACCTCCAGTAACCACATGGGCCGCCGCATTCTGCACTAGTTGCTGATACTGAATAGATACTGAATAGATACTGAAATAGAATGCCAGTTTAGGTGGGGTGTTTGTCCTACCCAATTTCCTTTTCAAAACTACAAGGGGCCAAAGCCTGGTTCAACCTGATTTAGTGTCTAGGCCAGGGGTGTCCAAAGTTTTTGGCAGGAAGGCCACATCATCTCTCTGACACTGTGTCAGGGGCCAAATTAATTTACCTTTCAAATTTGAATAAATTTACATAAATGAATATATTAAAGATGAATTTATATGAATGAATGTCTTGCAATAGCTCAAGGCCTATAAAAGGCCATGCACAAAGCAAGGCTGTCCTTTCCTTTGCTGCTGCTACTGCATCACAGACATGAAACAACAAGCAGTGGAGGGAGCCCTCATCGCACAGCTCACTCGAGAGGCCAAACAGTTGCCCGCACGCTGAGAGTAGTTGCGTCGGGCCAGTGTGGGCTCCAACAAATCTCCGGAGGGCCAGAGGCTCATTGGAGACTAGGGGGTCCCTGAGGGCCGCATAGAGAGGTCTTGAGGGCTGCAAGTGGCCCCAGGGCTGGGGTTTGGGCACCCCTGGTCTAGGCCATTGGTTTTCAAACTCTCATGGAAAGTTTGAGCCACTGTAAGTGCTTGCGGGGGCAGGGTGAGGCAGCAGCATGATCCCCAGGATCGCGCCACTCAGGGGGCTGCAGGGGCTTGGGTGCACTTACCCAAGCCTCTTGCAGCCTCCCCAGGGCGTGGGGAGCCCGGTGTGAACCTTTGGCAGGGCTCCCTGCAGCAGTGAATGTAAAAGCAGAGCAATCGCGCTCCGCTAAAGCGGAAGTGGAGCGCAATCCCCAGTTTGAAAAGCCCTGGTCTAGGCAGTGAGGCATGAATATCTTGCTCATTCTCATTTGCCCACCTAGTTCATACTACCTTTTTCTCTTCTCCCATGTGGAGGAACTCTTTAGGAACAATCCCCAAGATAATTTCTCATGATCTGAATAGCCATGCCATGCACCAGTCTTCAGCCCCACAACAGCAGCCTGACAGTGCAAGAAAAGGAAGGCTGCAGAAATTGATGTACCTAATACCTTTTTACCCACAGAAGGGCAGAGTGAAGGAATATTATCCACCTCTCAGAACAACTTCAGGAAGGAATGGCAGTCATGTTCCCACTGACAGGCACTCAGCCCCTTGAATGCTATCAGTTTGCAAGTGGAACTTTAAAAAACTTGAGCCAAAAAATGGTGGTACATTTTCAGAGAACTCTCTAGATATGTAGAAGTACATATGTTTGTAAACTGTGAAAAACCAAAATAGCTGTGTGAATTTCTAGGAACTGGGAAAAGTTGATTGGATATTGAGAAGGAAATACTAGAAGAACTCATAATTGTATGAACATCCCCGTGTACATTAAACGCAAGACAAGAATTTCTGTCTTTGCTATTACCCCCCCCCCGGTTGTTTTTGCAGGGGGCTAAGGGCTAAAATAAATATAGATAACCACCCCGGTTATCTATAAAAGAACAAGAAGTTGAGAGAATCTATCAATCAAAGTTCAGGGCAGCTCTGCCATGGAATGTTGAAAGAGTGGAGAGAGACGGTGTGGACCCTAACAACTTACTATACTATATCATGGACATCCTCTTTACATAAGAACAGCCCCACTCAATCAGGCCATAGGCCCATCTAGTCCAGCTTCCTGTATTTCACAGTAACCTACCAAATGCCCCAGGGAGCACACCAGATAACAAGAGACCTCATCCTGGTGCCCTCCCTTGCATCTGGCATTCTGACATAGCCCACTTCTAAAATCAGGAGGTTGCACGTGCACATCATGGCTTGTAACCCGTAATGGATTTTTCCTCCAGAAATTTAACCAATCCCCTTTTCAAGGCATCCAGGCCAGATGCCGTCACCACATCCTGTGGCAAGGAGTTCCACAGACCGACCAGACGCTGCGTAAATAAGTATTTTCTCTTGTCTGTCCCAACCCTCCCAACACTCAATTTTAGTGGATGTCCCCTGGTTCTGGTGTTATGTGAGATGGTAAAGAGCATCTTTCTATCCACTTTATCCTTCCCATGCATAATTTTGTATGTCTCAGTCATGTCCCCCCTCAGGCGTCTCTTTTCTAGGCTGAAGAGGCCCAAACGCCATAGCCTTTCCTCATAAGGAAGGTGCCCCAGCCCAGTAATCATCTTAGTCACTCTCTTTTGCACCTTTTCCATTTCCACTATTTCCTTTTTGAGATGTGGTGACCAGAACTGGACACAATACTCCAGGTGTGGCCTTACCATAGATTTGTACAACGGCATAATATTAGCTGTTTTGTTCTCAATACCTTTTCTAATGATCCCAAGCATAGAATTGGCCTTCTTCACTGCCGCCGCACATTGGGTCTACACTTTCATCAACCTGTCCACCACCACCCCAAGATCTCTCTCTTGATCTGTCACAGACAGCTCAGAACCCATTAGCCTATATGTGAAGTTCTGATTTTTTGCCCCAATGTGCATGACTTTACACTTACTTACATTGAAATGCATCTGCCATTTTGCTGCTCATTCTGCCAGTCTGGAGAGATCCTTCTGGAGCTCCTCACAATCACGTCTGCTTCACCACTCGGAAAAGTTTGGTGGCTGCAAACTTTGTCACCTCACTGCTCACCCTTGTCTCCAGGTCATTTATGAAGAGGTTGAAAAGCACTGGTCACAGGACAGATCATTGGGGCACAGCGATTTTCACCTCTCTCCATTGTGAAAATTGCCCATTGACACCCACTCTCTGTTTCCTGGTCTTCAACCAGGTCTCAGTCCAGGAGAGGACCTGCTGTTTAATTCCCTGACTGTGGAGTTTTTTCAGTAGTCTTTGGTGAGGGACTGTGTCAAACACCTTCTGAAAGTCCAGATATATAATGTCCATGGGTTGTCCCACATCCACATGCCTGTTGACTTTTTCAAATAATTCTAAAAGGTTTGTGAGGCAAGACTTACCCTTACAGAAGCCATGCTGATTCTCCCTCAGCAAGGCCTGTTTGTCTATGTGTTTTGAGATTCTTTCTTTGATGAGGCATTCCACCATCTTACCGGGTATAGATGTTAGGCTGACCGGCCTATAGATTCCCAGGTCCCCCCTCTTTCCCTTTTTAAAGATTGGTGTGACATTTGCTATCCTCCAATCCTCTGGCACCGTGGCTGTTTTGAGGGACAAGTTGTATATTTTAGTCAAGAAATCAGCAACTTCATTCTTCAATTCCTTAATAACTCTTGGGTGGATGCCATCTGGGCCCGGTGACTTATTGATCTTTAATTTATCAACAAGGTCTGAAACATCTTCTCTTTCAACCTCTATCTGACTTAATTCCTTGGTCAGGAGGGGCTGTTCGGGCAGTGGTATTTGCCCGAGGTCTTCTGCCGTGAAGACAGATGCAAAGAACTCATTTAATTTCTCTGCCATCTCTAAGTCTCCTTTTATCTCCCCTTTCCCTCCCTCACCATCCAGAGGGCCAACCGCTTCTCTGGTGGGTTTCCTGCTTCTAACATATTTGAAGAAGCTTTTTATTATTCCCCTCAATGTTGCTGGCCATGCGTTCCTCATAGTCTCACTTGGCCTCCCGTATCACCTTCTTACACTTCTTTTGCCACAGTTTATGTTCTTTTTATTCTCTTCATTAGGGCAAGGCTTCCATTTGTGGAAGGAAGCTTCCTTGTCCTTTACGGCCTCTCTAACTTGGCTTGTTAGCCATGCGGGCACTCTCCTGGACTTAGTGGAGCCCTTCTTCCTTTGCGGTATACACTTCCGTTGGGCCTCTGTTACTGTTGTTTTAAGCAGCCTCCATGCACTCTGGAGAGATTGGGCTCTTTTTACCTTCCCTTTCAACCTAACCAGCCTCCTCATTTGAGGGAAGTCCGTCGGAAGTCAAGGGTTTTTGTTAGAGATTTGCCTGGTATTCTTCCCCCGACGTGCAAGTCGAAACGGATCGCAGCATGATCACTGTTCCCCAATGGCTCCGTAACATTGACATCTGTAACCAGGTCCTGAGTACCGCACAATATTAAATCCAGAGTCACCTGTCCTGTGGTGGGCTCCATGACTAGCTGCTCTAAGGCACAGTCATTTAACATGTCAAGGAATCCGGTCTCCTTTTCGTGAACAGAACACAAATTGACTCCGTCTATATGAGGATAATTGAAGTCCCCCATGACTACAACCCTGTCCCTCCTTGTCACCTCCCTGATCTGTTTCCTCATTTCAAGGTCCCCTTCCGGTTTCTGGTCTGGAGGACGATAGTACGCCCCCAGTATTACATTGCTCCTGAGGCCTGGTAATTTAATCCACAGAGGTTCTATGGTGTTGGACCCACCTTTAATCTCTACTTTGCTGGATTCTATCCCTTTCTCAACGTAAATTAGGCGCCTTAGCCGCCTTGGGTGCCCTTCTTGGAGAAAGGCGGAATACAAATCCAATAAATAAATAATAAATAATTGGCCACCCCACCTTCAGCATACCCCTCCCTGTCCCTCCTGTAGAGTTTATAGCCTGGGATTGCGGTATTCCACTGATTTTCCGCATTCCACCAGGTTTCTGTTATGCCCACTATGTCAATGTTTTCCCTAGTCTCCAGACATTCCAGTTCTCCCATCTTTACTTGGAGACTTTGGGCATTTGCATAAAAGCATTTGTACATGGAATGCCCCAGGATGGGCTGCTTATTAGCTCCTTTGTCCCCACATCCTCTCACTATGCCAAACCCTCTATCACATCCCATTACGCTACCATTCCCAATTTCTTCTCCTACTCTGCCTTTACCTTGTTGTTCTCTAACCTCCCCATCCTCGTCCCATAGGGATGAGGAGTTCTGAACCAGATGCCCCTCGGCTCCTGTTGGCTTCCCCCAGGGATCAGTTTAAAAGCTGCTCTGCCACCTTTTTAATGTTATGCGCCAGCAGTCTGGTTCCATTCTGGTTCAAGTGGAGCCCGTCCCTCTTGTACAGGCCCCGCTTGTCCCAAAATGTTCCCCAGTGCCTAACGAATCTAAACCCTTCCTCCCTACACCACCGACTCATCCACGCATTGAGACCCCTGATCTCCACCTGCCCAGCTTGCCCTGCGCATGGAACAGGTAGCACTTCCGAGAACGCTACCTTTGAGGTCCTGGCTTTCAGCTTCCTACCTAATAGCCTAAATTTGGCCTCCAGGACCTCCTGGCTACACTTGCCCATGTTGTTGGTGCTGACATGCACCACAACCCCTACCTCCTCCCCAGCACTGTCTACCAGCCTGTCTAGAAGAGAAGTGATGTCCGCAACCTTTGCACTAGGCAGGCAAGTCACCATGCGGTCCTCACATCTGTCACAAACCCCCCTCTCTATGTTTCTAATAATCGAATCCCCTACTACAAGAAGCCCCCCTCCCTCCGAGGAGTATCTTGAGTGCGTTTGGATACAGGCCTGTCCCCTGGAGAAGGGACATGCCCTCTTTTTGAGCCTCATGTCCTGGAAAATATCTTAAATGTCCTCCTTTTCCCTGTGAGCAGGCCTCTGCAGCCAGTGGCTAGCCTTCTTGTAATTAATAAATTATATGTAATATAGTTTAAATGCTATATTATTACATTTAAAATTAACCACATGAAATCAATATACGAGTGTTTTTAGCTTTCATTTTGTCATGTCCTACATTTTGCAGTGCCTTGTCCTCTTTGGTGGTTGTGATATCTCGTCCCCCTGATCAAGGAGGAATTGGGAGATGTGCGTTATCAAGTTGAAGTACACTTCTCCTTATGCTGTGCTTGCCCCACCCATCCCAAGTAGATAACAATAAAGCAGGTTCTGGGCAGGCATCCAGCACAGTTTGAAAGAAAAGAAGGTGTCCTCTGTGAGTCCCAAATAGTGCAAGAAAGCTCCTGTTCCCTCGACAGGAACACATCACATGAGCTGGAACACACTGTAATATTTTATTTTTTCACATTTATTTATCGTTCTTACTCCAAGGAGCACTAAGCAGTATCCGTGGCTCCTCGTTCTTTTATCCTTGCAAGAACCCAGAGAGGTAGGTTAGTTGGGGCAGAGCCAGGGCCTCCCAGTAAGCTTCATGACTGAGCAAGGATTTGAATTCAGATGTTCCTGGTCCATGTGCAGCACTCTCAACTACTGCACCACATTGGTTCCTAATAGTGAAATCAGATGTCCAAATGCCTATCAGTTTGGTATCAAAATAAGACCACTTGGAAATCAGGTGTTTCTATTCAGGGATTAGGTGCACAGAAGTATAACAGTTGATAAATTAAACAAAGTACAGTGAGGATAGAGCATGCTAACAGACCTACAAGAACCATGGAATGGAGAGCTGGCCATTGGAGTGAGAAAGATGTTGAAACAGGTTAATTCTTTTCCTCTTAATATGTGTTTGGTGGGCATTGGGGTTCAAAAGAATAAAATATTTTGTCTCAGGTTCCACTTTTATGATTTATAAAGACACGGGTTGCTGTGTCTGTGTCACGTTGCTGTGTCAAGGAACTTTGGTGCGTACAGATCACAATAAAACGGGTAAGAGAAGCTTGGGAAGTGGGCATAGTTTGGGGGAAGAGTGTGGAGCATCATGTTTTTATGGAAGCACCAGCTGTCCCTTATAACAGGATACCTCATCCTAAATACTGTATATTAAAAAGAGTATATTTTTTGTGTACAGTAAGAGTACTGTATATTGGACATCTGTATCTGGGTGTCTTTTGCGTATGGATCACATTGACAGAATATTCATTTCCAAAGTCAAAACAGTAGCAAGGTGGAGAAGAGTGAATGGGAACATTGTTGGCAATTCCCTGGCTAGAGAGCAGGTTAACCCATTTCTGCCCAGCCCACAGGTGTACACATTTGATGCGTATATGCAACATTAGGCAGAAATGGCTTTTTTAAAAGACATAAGAACTTAAGGCAGGCAGACCAGAGCACATGGTGGGTGCCTCCAAGGCAAGGCAAAAGATTTAAGGTCTCTAACCATGACTAGTTTCTCAAATGTCTTCCTCAGCTGAGTTCTCCATGAAATCTTGCTTTGTGATATTTTGTATCTGCAGAGTATTTCTTGCGAGCAAGTAAGAACCCTGCTTCTAAAGAGAAAAATGGTGGCATCACAAATCCCTTTGTCTGGCTTCAGCACATGACAGAAGCTGGCATCCCTCTCGCTGCCTCAGATTAACTTTGTCTAGAAAACCACAAAATAAACAAGCGTCAGCTCTCATGCCATTGTATGCCTTGATTGTTTTGATGGCACAAGTGAAAATAAATATATAAATGTCTGGCTTCTGACTAGAGGCAAGATGCTTTCAGGAGTGGAAACTATGTGTGTATTTTTGGTGCAGTGGCTTTGCATCTCTCAGAATTTTTAGACCTCCCGCACCCTGCATTGCTGGACAACAAGGCACCATCATTCATCTGATTTTGACAGCCTTCGCCTGTGGATGAACTTTGAAGAATATGGTAGACTTTAGCCTGACTTTGTTTCTGGTACCATCCATGTGATTGATAGAGTCACTTGAAAGGTACAACCACCTACCTCTAATCTAGAATCGATATGAAACCCTAGAAAAGTCACATCACCTCTCCTTTATAAAGTGGGAGTAATGATCTTCTTTTTAATTTTTTTTTTTACTACAAACATTTCATAGCAGAGAATGCATATTTTTACACTGAACCTCTTTCTGGACATACACCTTTTTACAACATCATAAGAAAACCCACAAATAATTTTAAGACTATTACATCATAAATTTTATAGGCTAGTAAGCTAAATTTTATAGGCTAGTTTATCTAGCCGCATTTTTTCTGTAAATATGAAGGCTCAGTCACTGGAACATTACAGGTGAGTTAGGACCACCTTTACTCTAAGCAAAATGCATCATATAAATCAAACATGCAACCCAATCCTAACCAACTTTCCAGTACTAATGCAGTGTGCAGGTAGGGGAACAAATGTACCCTTACTTGAGGAGGCCTCTGTTGCTGCCAACCCCCACCACAGGACGCACTGTACATCCCATTGGCATGGCTGCATCAGCGCTGGAAAGTTATTTAGGACTGGGCTGTTTGGCAAGCAAAAGCTATGAATGTTTATACAGATCGTGTCCTGTTATCCACTGGGGCTCCATTCTGGAACCCTCAGTGGATAAAAAAAATCAGTGGATATCAAATCAGTGGGAAAAAGAACCACTTCCAGGTTTCTTGCTCCTCCATTGTCACCCCAGAATGCATTGGTATAGACACTATACCACATTCAGGCACTAGATGGGGTGCATAATGGAATCCAGTGAAATGAAATTGCAATTATTTAACAGCACAAAGGTAGGAAATTGGATTTTGATGCTTTTTTCCTTGTTACAAGGCATTTAAAGATGGGCCTCAGTATCAGTGGTGAGTCAAATCAGTGGATTCCGAGGTTCCACCTGTACAGTACTTTTCAGGGGGTCAAATGTTCTAGATAGGAAACCACTAACCTAACACCTCACAAATCTTGGCCAAAATGGCCAGTCTGAGCCGTGCAGATGAGTGCTGCCTCTGCAAGGCTCAGAAAACCCTCCAGAGGCCAGGGGAGCATGGCTCCCCTTTGCTTCGGAGGCTTGGGGGGGGTGAAGAGGGACCAGTGGCTGCCATTGCATATGTGGGCTGTTGCTGGTTGAAAGGTCGCTAAGCAACGCACAAATGTAATTGTATGTCTATGTTACTTTGGCTATACTATAATGCTCAAGCAAAGTCTTTTCCATGCAGTGGAATCCTCCTAGCTTTGGAACTCTTTGCCCACGGAAGTCTACTTGGCCAGCTCTTCCTAATCTTCAGAAAACTAAGAGCTTCTTGAGGAAGATTGAGGCTGGTTCTGCTGTGTTCTGGCTCCTGGAACTTTTATATTGCAAAATTACTTATTATATTGCAATTTAATGTTGTTTTTAGATATCATAAGCCAGTATGAGAACCTGCCTAGGCTCACAATGTGGGACAAAACTTTCAGGAATAAAACAAACCATTCGCAGAATGATGGAACCTTTGTAAGACTTTTCACAAATGGTACTTAAGGAACACAAAGGAAATTGCTATATTTTATCTATTTTGTGGGTTAATGAGCTGAGTCATATGTTGAAACACACACACACACACACACACACCTAAAAATCCTTAATTCCATCCCACTCCCTGAAATCTGAGGAAATTTCATTCCTGATAAGATTTGATGAATCCCTCAACATCCTAAGGGCTATGGGCATTTCAATCCACTCACCCACAGCTCAGATTATCATATATCCTTTTGAAATCTTGAATTAAAAAAAATAAAACTTGAATTTGAATAGATCTGCATCGTGATCTGGACTATATAGATGTTCACTTTTTATTGCAAACATTAGCAGGTTGCGAGAGCCTGCCCCCCCCTTTAAGTGTGTAAAGCAAACACGCAGGGGAAATTGCGGCAAGGCTGCCTTGAAAGGGTGTCTTATTGCTGATAGTCACACACTCGCTCACAAAGCTCGAACCACTTAATGCATCTCTCAAGACATCTGGTCTCCCTTTTTAAGTCTCACATGATCTTCATTCTTCTTGTAGTTATTGTTGTAATTTGTGCCTTGTCTGCTATTCTCTATTCATTGTTGCTCCTTATGCTGACTGCAAAATAGCTGCCTGTGAAAATAAGCCAGGACTATTCTATCATCTCCCCTTTGCTATACAGTTCGCATCCCAACTAGCACGTTCTGTATGCATATGATCAACAGAATCTTTTCTCCTTTGCTAAAACATTTCTGCTCTCAGAAATGGGGATTTTGGTTGGTGTTATGCCCTGACAAGTGGACCAACCTTGGTTTTCTATATTGGTTTGTTTTGAAAATTGCAAAAAGAAAGAAGAGAAAATAATTGCAAAACAGAAAAATTTCATACCTGTTTTGATTGTACTTGAAGGAACAATGGGTAGCATCCTGATGAACATGTTTGATTTAAGACACTCCCTCCACCAATGGCAACTTCCTCCATGAACAGAAGGATTGTTCCACTAGTGCAGGGGTCTCCAAACTTTATGGCCAGAGGGCCGCATCAAATATCTAGCATGGTGTTGAGGGCCGGAAAAAAATGTAAATATAAATTTTAAATAAATTAGAAATGGAACTTAGATGAGCGAATAAATGAATGGATGGGTTCATTCATTCAACTTCTCTGGCCCTCATAACACTCTCCAGACACAACCAGAGCACAGCTCTGGTCATGTTCAGTTGAGTGGGCCAGAGGCTTTCAGGGGACAAGAGGCTGGCTGTGGGCCAGATAGAGGTTTGCCGCGGGCCGCATCTGGTCCCCAGGCTGGGTTTTGGAGACCCCTGCACTAGTGCAAAGACTCTTTCCCTAGGCAGAATGCCCCTATGGAGGAAAAGGTGAGCAACATTTGATACATAGCCTCAGGCAGCAGGAGGACTCGACACATGAGGCTGCAATCCTATACACACTATCCTAGGAGAAAATCCCACTGAACACAGGCTTACTTCTGCGTAGACCAGCATATGGTTGTGTTGTGTGTGCTTGAACAGTTCTAAATATTTTTCTGCCTGTTTTTGTAGTTGTTTGGGGGGTATTTGAATTTTTGGTTATTTTTTAAACTATCTATATACTGTGGCCTTCATCAGCTTCAAGAAAGCTTAACCTGCAATAAACTTGTGAGCTTTGAAGATGAGGTTTAGGATTCTTAAGTCTGCTGCAGCCAAAAGGCATAGCTGCTCCTCTGGCATTTTCTCTCTCTCTCTCTCTCTCTCTCTCTCTGTGTGTGTGTGTTCTGTATGTGTGTGTGTAACCCCTGGGGGCTGGGGGATAAGAATAGGCCCTCAGTTTGGCTGTACTTGTCGTAAGAGGCGACTAAACAGCCACCGGGTAGATGGGACTCGTCAGCCTGGGAAGGCAGCTCATCTGAGAAAAGGAAAACTCTGATCCCAAACCTCCACTGCCTTGTGGCTACATCCAGTTATGGAAAAGGCTTCAGGAGTCAACCTCGAAGCAAAATCCGGAGCCAGAGTCCCTGAGGCAGTTCATGGCTGAACACAGTCACATTCTGGTAACTCCTGCGATGCTGCTGGAACCAACTGTATTGGCTTCCATCTTTCCATTTGACCATTTCAGTGACATGGAGAGGGGGGATTTACTGCATGGGTAACAGTCTATCCTCCATATCTACTTTACCCAGGCTTCGTGCACTGGAGAGGACACTGTTCCAGAACCACTATTCAGAGCACGATACCATAGTCTTCCGAGACTGAAGGATGCCAACAAGGAAGGAGGTGTATTTATTACTGTGTGTTTATTATAGCAGTGGTTCTCACACATTTAGCATCAGGACCCACTTTTTAGAATGAGAATCTGTCAGGACCCACCAGAAGTTATGTCATGACAGCAACTGTTACCCTGCACATTCCTGATCTTGTCTGATCTCGGAAGCTAAGCAGGGTCAGGCCTGGTTAGTACTTGGATGGGTGACTGCTTGGGAACACCGGGTGCTGTAGGCTTATACCATAGTCTTTTGAGACTGAAGGTTGCCAACCATATTACAGGAATAGGATGAGGGATAGAATAATCTAGGAAACCTCACTCATTGTGTGCAGTGATAGTTTTTACAATCTGTCCCTAATTACAACATGTAAAATCATGTTAAAATACTGTACTACGTTTCAGTTACTTTATTTGTTTTATTTTAGTGCTGGCATCTAAAAGAGCTGCTTGGAGCTAATTTAATTGTCTGCCAAAGCTCTCCTGTTTACATGTATAAAGCCTGTAACAAATTTGGACACAATGCCAGTCAGTCCCTCGTCCTCGTGACGAGCATGAAAAGCTGCTGAAAGACATTCTAAAACTGCAACTTGCCATTTGACTTCTTAGCATTCAGCCAATTTTGCAAAGAGATAAATGGACCTATATTTGTTCAACATATTTTTAAAAAGCAAATGCAAAATTCGTTATAGCAAGGCTCTGATTATTCTGAGTACACTTACTCTCAAAGAAAGGCCACGTTCTGCATCAAAATAATCCAGAAAAAAATCAAATTTTGCAACTGTTTAAATTTTTGCAAAATATGCATATACATATATCTCTGCAGTTGTATAATTCTGCTGCACTCAGTGGCGGACCTGGGGGGGCAGAGGGGCAAATTTACTGAGTGCCGCATCCATGCAGTGCTGTGGACTGTGTGGGAAACCTTGTGAGGCTTTGGATGCAATCTTAAGCAGTATTTCCGGTTTCCTAGAAGCACTACCTCCTCAGAGGTAAATAAATAAAACTTGTCTCAAAGTTTTATCAGGGGGTACAAAGTTTCTTTGGGATCTCTTTGCAAAAGGGGAGTGGTGAAACAGAGTAGGGGAGGGTGATGACAGACAAGCAGAATGGGATAGGGAGGGGCGAAATAGGATGGGAGAAGGTGGAGACAGCTGGAAAAGTCTTTGGAGCCCAGGTCCCCAATAATCTGTCCTGGGACTGGTGATTTTCAACCTGTTCATAAATGACCTGGAGACAGGGCTAAGTAGCGAGGTGGCCAAGTTTGTGGACGACACCAAACTTTTCCAAGGGTGAAGACCAGAAGAGATTGGGAGGAGCTCCAGAAGGATCTCTCCAAACTGGCAGAATGGGCAGCAAAATGGCAGATGTGTTTCAATGTAAGTAAGTGTAAAATCATGCACATTGGGGCAAAAAATCAAAACTTTACATATAGGCTAATGGGTTCTGAGCTGTCTGTGACAGATCAGGAGAGGGATCTTGGGGTGCTTGTGGACAGCTCAATGAAAGTGTCAACCCAGTGTACGGTGGCAGTGAAGAAGGCTAATTCCATGCTTGAGATAATTAGAAAAGGTGTTGAGAATAAAAACGGCTAATATTATAATGCTGTTGTACAAATCAATGGTAAGGCCACACCTGGAGTATTGTGTCCAGTTCTAGTCGCCACATCTCAAAAAGAATGTAGTGGAAATTGAAAATGTGCAGAGGAGAGCAACCAGAATGATTACTGGGCTGGGGTACCTCCCTTATGAGGAAAGGCTACAATGTTTGGAGCTTTTTAGTCTAGAAAAGAGGCCCCTGAAGGGGGAGATGATTGAGACATACAAAATTATGGAGGACGTGGACAGGGTGGATAGACACACTCTTTTCCCTCTCACATAACACCAGAACCAGGGGTCATCCACTAAAATTGAGTGTTGGGAGAGTTAGGAAACACAAAGAAAATATTTCTTTACCCAGCATGTAATTAGTCTGTGGAACTCCTTGGCACAGGAAGTAGTGATGGAATTTTGCCTAGATGCCTTTAAGAGGGGATTGGACTAATTTCTGGAGGAAAAGTTCATTACGGGTTACAAGTCATGGTAGGTATGTGCAAGGTAGAGGTAGGTTGCCTCTGATTACCTGATACAGTGGAGGGCACCAGGACGCAGGTTGTGTCTGTTATCTAGTGTGTTCCCTGAAGCATTTGGTGGGTCACTGTGAGATACAGGAAGCTGGACTAGATGGGCCTTTGGCCTGATTCAGGAGACTCTTCTTATGTTCTAGGTCTACCCACCCATGTGGCATTGGCAGCTAGATACAGTAATATGGAAAACCAAACACACTCCTAAGTCTCTCTAAAATTATTATTATTATTATTATTATTATTATTATTATTATTATTATTATTATTATTATTATTAACAACAGTATTTATATACCGCTTTTCAACACAAAATTCACAAAGCGGTTTACAGAGAAAAACCAAATAACTAATGGCTCCCTGTCCCAATAGGGCTCACAATCTAAAAAATGTAAAAGGACACCAGCAAGGAGCCACTAGCCCCGGCAAACGCCATCATGAAAAGCTGCTTCTAAACACCCCCACATTCAGGGCCAGCCTTGTGGGGCCCAATTCCACACAACCCTTGCTGTGCGGTCCTCATGGCCCCCTTGCTGCACAATCTTTGCAGGGCCCTTCTCACTGTGCCCCCCTCACATAACCCACTTACCCAGCAAATGGCCAGAGCCAGGTATGGCACCAAGTGCCCCTTGGCACCTGAAAATAGGTGATGTCACCCCCCTGATGTCGCGCTACTGCTTGAGCATTATCATATTTAGGGTGCAATCCTAACCCCATATGTCAGTGATTTCCAGCACTGACATAAGGGCAATGCAGCTCTGAGGTAAGGGAACAAATATTCCCTTACTTTGAGGAGGACTCCATGAGTGGCACCCAACTGCAGGATGCAGCACACATCCCATTGGCACTGCTATACCAGTGCTGGAAAGCACTTACGTAAGGGGTTAGGATTGCACCCTTAGGCTCTCACTAGAATGGAAAGTGTCCTGTGTGTACCAAGACTTGCTTCTGCAGCAGCTGTAGTCTTGCAGCTGTGTCTCTGAGCTCCTATACACTCCTTTGTGGTAAGCAGAGCCACAAACCAAAGAGCTACTGTGGCAGGCCAGTTTCCTCCCAGATGTGACACTGTGGGTGGAATCCTAACCCCTTATGTCAGTGCTTTCCAGCACTGGCATAGCTGTGCCAATGGGACATGTGCTGCATCCTGCAGTTGGGTATCACTCACGGAGGCCTCCTCAGAGTAAGGGAATGTTTGTTCCCTTACCTCAGAGCTGCATTGCCCTCATGAAAGCACTGACATAAGGGGCTAGGATTGCGCCCTGTGTTAAGGAGTATCATGTATGCATTCCTTGGTCCAGCATATGTGGCTTGCCAGTAGCTGCAGCGACACACTTATGGTAATGTCCCCAGCATCCCATGCAGGCAACAAGACTGAGTCGACAGGAAAACGAAAGATCCCAGGACATTTCTGGGCCTCCTCCTTTGGCTCTTGGGCCCCCCCTTTTGACCCTGGACAGTACAGGCTTATGGATTAATGCTGGACAGTGTCTTGCCATGCCCCCAGTTTAGTGAATCATAGAAAGCGTCCCAGAACAAAATGCAAGTATAACCTAATGTTCACCTGCGGTTTTATCTCAATGGAATGAGAAGGGCCTTTTAAATTAAAGGAAAAACGTCTTTTAACAATACCCTCACTTACCATTGTAACAGCAGCAGACAATCAATCTCTCTCTCTCGGCACTTAGAACAGCTTCACTCCGAGGTAAATAACCCCCCTTCCCCCTAAGCACATGAAAGAATGCAACGTGGAAATGATTTTCACCTCCTCTTTGCATCTTTTCTCACACTGCACTCTGTGGGTGAAGGGAGGGGTTGCTGCCTCGGGTTGCTACCTTGGAGTGAAGCCCTTCTAAGTGTCTGGAGAGAGACTGATTGTTTGATTGTCTGCCTGCTACCTCTATCCTATATTACAAAGGTAAGCAAGGCTATTTTTAAATTGCTGAGCAAGGGGACATTGTTTTTTAAATGGATTTCCTTAAATGCAATTTTTGGCATCCTCCGGGGTTCTGGGGACTGAACCCTCCTGGATACTGAGACTCAACCTGTACACAGTGCAAGTAGCAAGATGCAACACTCTCTGGCAGACTCCACACAGGGGCAGCCAGACCTCCTTACTGCCCAAATGCCTCATAATTCTCCCACCCTGAATAAATAAATAAATAAATAAGTGATCTAGGAGCAGAACTGCTGCCCATACAGCTGGACACAATACAGTGTTCAAATTCCTATTCTGGAGCAACAGGCAGGTGACAGAAGGCCAGGACATCCCCCAAGCTGTTATGTTTACAAATAGTGCCTTCTCACACCAATCCTTAAGCCAGATAAGGGGCAAATCTGAGAGCAACTTCTAAGGCAGCCCAATCCAACCTAAATTTCAGGGATGAGAACTCGAGTCAGGTGACTTGGACTCGAGTCATGAGAATGCACATTTTTCAGTGACTCGTGAGTCACATGTGTGAAAGACTCTGAAAAATACTCGGGCCCCCTGACTCAGCACTCATCCCCATGCATGCTGATTCGAGTCTGAATGCGTCTGGGTGTGCTTGTTTATTGTTTTTGTGGTGTGAAAAAATTCATGGGGCCATTAGATCAGGTGAGCAGCAGGGAGTTTCAGTTACAAGGCAGGGAAGTGTTCATGTTTTCCTCTTGCAGTGAATGGGGGGGAAGGCGGGAGCGGGCTTTTTGGGCTTCTGTGATAGGAAGGAAGAAACTGATTATCATTGGACACAGGATGAGGTGCCCAAGGGGGTTCTTGCCTAGTGATTGGCTGCAGAAGCCCAGGGAGGGGGAGAAGGCAAAGAAGGAGGAGGCAGTTTATAGCAATCACGCTTGTTTGCTTAAATGACCAGCTGCAGTGGAGCTACTTCTGAGTAGAGCTGCAAAGGATCAGGTTGTCCTGGTAAGCCTTGCAGCTGCTTCACATGATTCTCCTCCCTCTTGCTGTCTCTGTCCCTGCTCTCACACAGTCCCTCCTACCCCCTCCTGCCCTCTTTACAGATGGGACAGGGCAGCAGGGGAGTCTTTAAAGTGAACTCCTCCCTCACACAAACATATACACAGCGAGAGCCCGGCAGCAGCCCTTTTTCTGCAACAGGCTTTTTAAAGGGGGGCAATTCAACTTGAGTCCTTTAGAGCAGGGGTGCCCAAAGTTTTTGGCAGTAGGGCCACATCATCTCTCTGACACTGTGTTGGGCAGCCAGGGGGAAAAAGAATTAATTTACATTTAAAATTTGAATAAATTTACTAAGTTTACATAAATGAATATATTAAAGACAAACTTATATGAATGAATGAAGGTCTTGCAATAGCTCAAGGCCTATAAAAGGCCTTGCACAAAGCAAGGCTGGCCTTTCCTTTGCTGCTGCTACCGCTTCACAGACGTGAAACAACAAGCAGTGGAGGGAGCCCTCATCCCACAGCTCACGTGAGATGTCAAACAGTCGCCCTCATGCTGAGAGCAGTTGCGTCGGGCCAGTGTGGGCTCCAACAAATCTCTGGAGGGCCAGAGGCTCATTGGAGACTGGGGGCTTCCTGAGGGCCACACTGAGAGGCCTCGAGGGCTGCATGTGGCCCTAGGGCCGGGGTTTGGGCACCCCTGCTTTAGAGTCACAAAGGAGCAACTTGGAAAGTGCCTCCATTATGACTCTTTTTCTAGTTGGGTTGCAGGGGGCAGTGACTCTAGATACAACTCAAGTCAAGCCACGTTCGATGTTCCCATCGCTGCTAAATTCCTGCGCAGCGATGTAGCAGTACTGGTGTAGGCTTACACTGCATCCCACAGGGTGTTTTGAGGTCTCTTCAGGGTAAGGGGACATTTGTCCCTCTGCTCCAGGGTAAGCCCCAGCAGCTGCAACGGGACAACTCAGAGCCGTGAGTCTGGCTCGAGTCTGGATTCATTCATGCAGGCAGATCAGGCCCAGGAACGGCCTTGGGGTTTCATGTGTTCCAGCACTGCTGATCCTGTCCCCCCGCTAGGCCTGATCCACCCAACTCCTGCACCATCTCCTCCCTGTTCTGCTTGCCCTGACCCTGTTTAGCCCCCTCCCTGCCCTCTGCCTGGGCCTGCACTGGACAAACCTGCTCCGGCAGGCCTCTGTCACTCCGCCGGCATCAGTGGGAAACTCCAGCCTTCCTGCCAGCACACCTGGACTTTGCACTGCGACAAAGTACTTTATGATGCTTTCGCAGCAGGGAACTGGCGGAACCTATGTTCCGCCGGTTCAGGCCCTCAATAGGATTGGGCCATAAGGCTACCTAAAAAGTTCATAGTAAAGCTGACATTTGAACTGGGGCCTTCCTGTTTCAGTTCGCATGCTTAGTCACTGCGCTTGCCTGCACCAGCTCTCAGCGGCCTTAAGTTTCAATCATGTCTGCCTTTTAAAAACTTTCAAAGATCACTTAAGCCCTGGTAAGTGATGCTTAACTTAGACCCGCATGTTCTGAAAACATTCTATTTATATTCAAAACAATGAACACACTGCCCCGTAAATACACAGGACATGAAGCCAGTCTGCTTCACAGACGCTTTTAGATGGAGTCTCGCCTGCTTTTTTTTTTTTTTCCCTTTCTCAAACCAGTTAATGTTAGCTCAGGCTCAGTGAAAGCCCTAGAGGATTTTGCCTTCTTAGCCAGCGTTGCCCATCTGAAGTGCTTTCCTGAGGCTCTCTCTTTGTTTATCCTGCACAACTTCCTTCCTTCCTTCAACCTCCGTGCTTCCCTGGGGACTGCCTGTGCTGGACTAGCCAGGAATCTTGCACTTCTGCCCCAGAAGCACAGATAAAGTCTTCCTCCCTCTGCTTCCAGTCAGGGGAGGATGTCAGCCCCTAATGGTAATCTTAAACAATACCGCTATTCATTGTTTTCTAGTTCTGGGAAATATCCTGAAGTTCAGCTTGTTAAATTAGTTGCTGCTTGAGCAACCCACAGCTGCTGCATATCTGTGCCACTGCACTGCCCCCAAATGCAGCAATTCTCCTTACAGCCTATTAGTCTTTCAATATATGGGCCTTCCATAATTTTTTTTTGGGGGGGGGGCTCTGTTTCCACGAGTGTATGCAGATGCATATACAGAAACATTTTCCCCCTCCTGCCTATCAGCCCCTTTTGGAAAGAAGTTAAAAGTGTGCTTTGACTTGCTCACATGGGTCAGTGCCTCAAGGCGCAAAGTCTGTGAAGGCTTGTTTTAAAATGTAATTTCAACTGGACAAGAGGCACTTTTTCAAGTGGTGCTCCTCTTACGCTCAGCCGAAGAGTAACTGTCCCTCTTCACCCCAGCGCAGTGTACTGGACTGTTTTCTGGTGGTGTTCTGCATCTTTTTAGATTGTGTTTCCTTTTGGGACAGGGAGCCATTTAGTTATTTGATTTTATCCATGAACCGCTTTCTGAACTTTTTTTTTGTTGAAAAGGAGTAGGTTGTTGTTGGTAATGCTTGTGGTTGTAGTGGCCAATCCTCCCAAGGGTTCTGAAGATGGATAACTTTGGGTGCAATCCTAACCTCTTATGTCAGTACTTTCCAGCATTGGCATAGTGGTGCCAATGGAACGTGTGCTGCACCCTGCAGTTGGGTAGCACTCACGGAGGCCTCCTCAAAGTAAGGGAAATTTTGTTCCCTTACTTCAGAGCTGCATTGCCCTTATGTCAGTGCCGGAAAGTGAGTTAGGGTTGCGCCCTTTGTCTCACACACATAACCAGCTTATTGGACTGTACTCAAGAAGCATTCACATTACTCAGCCTACCAATATTGATGCAAATGGGAGCCATAGGATGGGGGAAG
Source organism: Tiliqua scincoides (assembly GCF_035046505.1). Lineage (NCBI taxonomy): Eukaryota > Metazoa > Chordata > Lepidosauria > Squamata > Scincidae > Tiliqua > Tiliqua scincoides. The sequence goes on along the minus strand of NC_089821.1, from coordinate 141,165,140 downwards.
GCAATCCTTGGTGAGCACAAGAGTTAGTCCCCTTCCCTCATGTCATATTTTTGAATCTGAACCCACCCACCTCACTGATATTTCCCTTACAAAAACCAAGTACACTGGCTCAACCTTGTTGTTGGCATCCTTCAGTCTCAGAAGACTATGGTGTCACACTCTGAATGGTGGTTCTGGAACAGAGTGTCCTCTCCAGTGCGCGAAGCCTGGGTAAAGTAGGTATGGAGGATAGGCTGTTACCCATGCAGCAAATCCCCCCTCTCCATGTCGCTGGAATGGTCCAGTGGAAAGGCAGAAGCCAATACGGTTGGTTCCAGCGGCATCGCAGGAGTTGCCAAAACGTGACTGTGTTCAGCCATGAACTGCCTCAGGGACTCCGGCTCTGGATTTTGCCTCGAGGTTGACTCCTGAAGCCTTTTCCATAACTGGATGTAGCCGCAAGGCAGTGGAGGTTTGGGATCAGAGTTTTCCTTCTCTCAGATGAGCTGCCTTCCCAGGCTGACGAGTCCCATCTACCCGGTGGCTGTTTAGTCACCACTTACAAGTACAGCCAAACTGAGGGCCTATTCTTATCCCCAGCCCCCAGGGGAACCTCAACCTATCCATTCACTAATGGCAGACAAACAGATCTGAAAGACAGCTTGCCCACTAGTATCCTTCTTCCCTTGCACTGTACAGCCACCAGGAAATGAGTGATGTGTTTAGAGCACACTCTTGCTTCATGTGGTGCAACAATGGAGCCCAACAAGCCTGGGCAGCATATGAACGGTGTGCCCTTGAAATAATGCTTTTACAGGCAGGAACTCCTTGGAAGACAAATCAATGTGGAAGAAATTCCATGGAGGTTGGAAGTTTGAAAATCACTGGCTTGGCTCACCTCACTCAATAGCAGTTTCCAGAAATCCGTGAGGAGAGTGAATTACCAATTGAAGACTCCAGTGTAGCATAGCTAAATTTTTGGCTACTGTTACTTGTTTCAAACCTCCAATCCTGGGAGCTTCTAGGTCATTTCCTTATTTTCACTGACTTTTTGCTTACCTGACACTCCTGACAGTTTACCTGACAGCTTGGGGGAGGGTAATTTATTAGTAGAGTCTTTGGGGGATGTGACACTTTTATTTCAGGAGAGAATTGTCAGGAATCATCCTTTCTTTTTCATTATTTTTTAAGATAACTTCCTTTTCTCTTTTAAAGCATGCTACATGATTGTCTGCTTCTTATTCCCCAAGAGGCTCTGTGCCTTTAACAAGTGTGCGACAGGCATACTTCAACAGATGTTACTTTTCTTCAGCATGGTATGACTGAAAAAACCCCTGGTACACTTTTTTAAAAGAAGTGTTTCACGACCTTTCGATCTGAACAAGAATTAGTGGATGTGGATGAGCAGGAAGTTCTCTCAGCAGAAATGTTGCTCTATTCTACATTTAAAGTCTTGTTATTTCTAAAGATTTTATAGTAATGCCCTCATCCGTTCTAAGGTGTTGTTGAGGAGCTACATGTGATAAATGGGAACAATCCAATAACAAAGTCAGTTTGGAGGCTAAGTTCAGGAAGATTAATCCAAGCTGGCTGAGAGAGAAAAGGAGAACACCAAAAGAAAGATTTTCCAGTTGTTTATTTTCTCAGGATTTACTGTTAGCTATTTAATTAACATATACTGGGGATTATTGGTTAATAGCATCTGTTTAATGCTTGATTTTTTTGCAAATAATGATTTCTAAGTTCTTTGATAACAAGTGCCTCAGCATCAGTAGCATAGCTAGGGGGCAAAACAGTAAATACTGCAGGTGCCACAACATGCCCTTTAATGAGAAAATGAACTTCACATCCACACTGAGGCAACGTAAAAGCGGTGGAGGGCTGTGGTTTGGAAACTTCTATTTTCTGCAATTATTGTCACCAGTTCAAGCTATCGGAGGCTAAATAGTTTCCTCAGCTTTTCTCTCTAAATCAATTTGAATATTCTTGGCAAGCTCCTTTACTACGGACAGTGGACAGCTGGGACTCTGTTGGGGATTCCCCTCCACAATTCCTCCTCCTCCTCCTCCTCCTCTCTCTCTCTCTCTACTGTCTCGGTCATCCTGTTTTGTGCAGATGTGATTCTTTCCTCTCCGTCTGCATCACAGATAATTACTTTACCAGACAAGTCTACAGTCTGAAGAAAACAGACCATCTATATTCTTGAAAGCAACTATACAAAAATGTAGAGAATAGTAATTTCCTTCAAAACACTCCTCCCCCTTTCCAAAGCAGAAAGTGTGCCTTTTAAAGAAACGATTGCCCAATTCTCACATTCATTTTTGACACGGACAGCCTAGTCATGAAGCAGGCGGATAGGGCTTCCATAGGCTGCAGATGGTGTGGGGATAAGGGGGACCCTTCACCCCAAGTCTGCCACTACAACCTCTGTCCAGTCCACCACAGAAGCAAACTGAATTGATCCCAACCATGCTTGCTAAAAATGAGCAGGAGTAGGATCATCCGCTTCCCTTTCCACACTACATCCTTGCATGGGGCTTAACATTTAAGGGAACTGTTTTGCTTCAAATTTTAAGCACTGTAAAGGAGTACTTTGCTATTTTCTCGCCTTACTCAAAACTCATGCTATGGTTAAAGGGATGTGATCCCCTTCTTTGTATGGTATTTGAAGTTTAAAGTGATGTATTCATTTTAAACCCCATCTGAGGATGGGCAACAGTGAAGATGCTTTTTTTGAGGGGCTGCTCATATGTGCACCCCAAGGAAGGTGGGAGCAGGAAGTCAGTGAAAGGAGATCTGTATGCAGTAGACAATGTTGTAGTAACATGCAGCACATTTAGTGCACATTTAACTTATTGCATGTGGAATAAAAAGAGAGACAAGAGGTTTTGATCAAAATCTCTTTAATTATTAAAGAGTGCTTCCAGTCTTTAAAGGGATTTGGTGAAAACATAAGGAATAAGCTAATGTAGGGGTGGTATTTATCTGTCTTACAGGGTCATTGCAAGGATTATAACAAATGCAGTGTAGATCAAGTTTGCCTGAACACTAAACATGCTATATAATTGCTAGGGAGTATTAACTTTTCTCATTTGTTTTCCATCTTAATGGAATCCTTGACTCATGAAACGGGTGTTTAAAAAACCAGCCTAATGTAAAAAACCAGACTTAATGTACAACACCACATGCAAATGATGAAATATTGGCAGTCCCACTGTAGCTACTTGTTTTGTTTTTTGGCTCTACATATATCCTGCCCCTCTGGTCATATGAGGCTCTCAAGTTGGCTCACAATATAGTCCACCTGTATATAAATTAAAAACTGACACAGGACAGCTCACAGGCTGACACTCTCTAAAGCATAAGATATGAAAAGGACACTGAGGTCAGGGGGTAAGAGGAAAACAAGCACATTCGCCTTCCAAAACTTTCAGGTTGCAGTTGCAGTTGTGTTCAGGGAGAGGAGGAGCTCAAAGACACTTGGTCCCAGCTAAGCTTGCTTACTTATTTATTATTAAGTGATTGATCACCTCTGCCTCTAGGAATATAAGTAGCCGCCTTATATTGTTACCTCACTAGTACATCTAGCTCAGTATTGTCTGGCAATGGTGCTCCAGGGTTTTGGGGTGGGTGATGTCTTTCCCAATTCCACCTGAAGCCGCAATGGATTGATCCTGGTGCTTTCTGCGTGCACAGCCGGTTCTCTTCCCCCGAGCTGTGGCCCTTTCCCTGCTGTTACTGTCAGGTACAATGGCAGTCAATTGCAATAAAATTGGGAGAGGAAGCACTAAATGGGCCCAGCTGAGCAAACAGAATGGTCTTTTGACATGTCAGCTTGCTTCATCCAGGTAGAATCACTGTCAACAGATGTTAAATGTATGTATTCCCAATAATATGCAACAAGCAGAATAACTTAATAAAATTATTAATAAATAAAATATCTGATCAGCATATAGCCACCATAAAAAGACTTTTGCCCTTTTCTTTGGAGTTGTGAGGAAATGGCCCTGACAATTTCAAGTGTGCCCAGGAAGCAAGTTCCATAGAGTTGGTGTTATGACTGGACAAGACTTGTGCATGGGCATTATGAGAAGGAAACATTGAGCACAGCCAGTCCTCTCTTCCCCTCTCCAGCTGCATCTGTGGGAAGGGATCCCCTTCTCCTGCCAGCCCACAGACGTGTGAAGGACTGAATGCACTGCTTGGCTGTGAGTGGACTGGGAAGCCAATGTATGCCTCACAGATGAAAAAACCATCTCAGGCAAGCAGCATATGTGCACAGAATAGGGCCACAGATGTCATGTGAGATGCTCACAGGCCTTCCATTCTATGTAATGACTGAGGGCCAAATCCTATCCAACTTTACAGCCCTGGTGCAACCATGCCAATGGGGTGTGCACTGTAACCTGTGGTGGGCAGATATTTACGGAGGCCTCCACAAGGTAAGGGAACGTTTGTTTCCTTGCTGCACCAGAGCTGGAAAGTGGGATACGATTGGGCCCTGAATGAGTTGCAGCCTACTCCACATGCCTGGGCAAGCAGGAGTTACAAGGCTTCGTTAACTACAGAGTGTCACCAGTGTTGAGGAAAAGGAGACATTTAAGCGAAAAGGAACATTTTTGCATATACAGCAATGCTACTTCCAAATAATGTACATTCTAAGAAAAATATTCAAAATAATGTTTCAAATCACAGAATTAGTCTCCTGATAGAAGCAAATGTGTTTCTACCAAATCTCTATGAGAGCTCCATAACTCAGAAAACAATTCAGTAATATCTTCCCCTGGTAGAACATTATATTATAAGTTATAGCAAAAGGGGTAGCTTTCAACTTTTGCAGCCTTGAGGCACAAAACACTGCAGAGCATTTCAGTGACAGCTGTTGTAAAAATTCCAATAAATGTTAGGGTGTCAGCTATGCTTTTAAGCACTGAATTTTCACATTTAATATAGAAACAGCTTAATTTGATGTTAACACCCTCTTGTTAATTAGAATAATGAAACAGCTATTTAACATTTTGGATATAAGACCTGGTGGGAGGCCAAAAAAGGAGAAGTCTACTTCATGTTCTTCCTAGAGTTCATCAATACTTAACCTGTATTTTCTTTATAATTTCTTAGGTCATTTCTAATTTCTGCTATCTCACTATCCTTTGGGATAGGGACTTAGCTGATCTGTCTGTTTTCGCTATCCTTTCTTTCTGACAATAGCTCAAGAAACACATTTTAGTAGCGATTTACAAGGCCATCAAGTTTTTATGCTGAAAATGGCTGTTTCTGCCCTAACAAGAGAAAGCCACAGATGAAAGTATTTAAGAACAATTTGAACAGAAGGACACCATGTAAGTGAGCCCTACAAAGAAGCTGTAGGAGATGTAGGGATTCCTGGGTTCTTGTGGTTTTATTTAATTAATAAAATTAATTTTTTAATTAATAGGAAAGGCAAGGGTCAGCTCTACTCTTGTGGCACAAATCTCAGCAAGCATTTTCATATATGCATTAAGAAAAGATGATGGCCTCGATGAACTAAATAGCCCAGTGTTTCTCAAACTGTGAGTCGGGACCCACTAGGTGGGTCGTAAGACAATTTCAAGTGGGTCCCTATTCATTTCAATGTATATATTATTTTTAATAGAGTTGATGCTACCATGGTATGTGCCTGCATTTAGGGACATGTTACAGATCTGTACTTTTAACAGGTTACTATGTATATACTTTTAACAATGATAGCCAATGAGGTTTACTCTCAGGTAAGTGTGCATAGGATTGCGGAACCTGGGATATTTGGGGAATTTTTCATAAACAGATCAGCAACTGCTTGGGAGGGTTAAAAGTGTTTTTTATTTTAAATATTTGACTTACACATATTGTAAACTTTTAATTTACTTAGGGAGCAATCCTAACCTGCTTCCCAGCACCAACATAAGGACAATGCAGCTCCAAGTTGAAGGAACATTTCCTTACTTTGAAAAGGCCTCCATGAGCAACCCCCAACAGCAGGATGCAGCACACGTCCCACTGACACAGCTATGCCAGTGCTGGAATGTGGGTTAGGATTTGGGCCTAACTTACTTGAATTTGATTTAATTTTGTTTTACGGGGTGTTAAAAATTTTCCAGTTTGATGGTCTCACTTCTGGCCATGACATCACTTCCAGGTTAATGACATCACTTCCAGGACAGTGGGTCCTGACTGTCATTCTAAAATGTGGGTCCCTGTGCTAAAAGTTTGAGAACCACATAGCCAGTTTCCTCTTCCTGGTATTGGTATAGGTAATTTATCTGTGTGTTTTTTTTCCCCATCGACTGTGGATTGTCTTTGAGCTAAAACAGGGGTGCCCAAACCCTGGCCCTGGGGCCACTTGCGGCCCTCGAGGCCTCTCAATGCGGCCCTCAGGAAACCCCTAGTCTCCAATGAGCCTCTGGCCCTCCAGAGATTTGTTGGAGCCCGCACTGGCCCGACGCAACTGCTCTCAGTGTGCGGGCAACTGTTTGAACTCTCGCATGAGCTGTGGGATGAGGATTCCCTCCACTGCTTGCTGTTTCACAGCAAAGGAAAGGCCAGCCTTGCTTTATGCAAGGCCTTTTATAGACCTTGAGCTATTGCAAGACCTTCATTCATTCATATAAGTTCATCTTTAATATATTCATTTATGTAAACTTATGTAAATTTATTCACATTTTAAATGTAAATTCTTTTTTCCCCTGGCCCCTGACACAGTGTCAGAGAGATTATGTGGCCCTCCTGCCAAAAACTTTGGGCACCCCTGAGCTAAAAGAATAGTTAACTACAAAAGTGAGTTTACCTGCAGTGACATCTGCTGCCCTAACATCGATTATCCATCCAATCCATGACATGGAATACTTGTTTAGCACTGACTAAAATGTCCCCTTCTCTCTCTCGATGTAGTACAATAGGTGCCCAAGGAACCCAATCCTACAACCATCTATTGTAACACAACCAGTGATCTGCTATAGCACCTAATGCAACATGGTAACCAGAGCAGAGATAAACGTTCTTGCACCTCTATCTAACACTGCATAAAGGGAAACAGCAATACAGGCTTATGCTACTGCTCTAGGCACAAGAACCATAAAATGCCTGAACGAACAACACAGCTCACTCACAAATTTTAAAATAGTGTCTGAATTGCATGTGAAGAGGTTTGAATGAACTACACTACACACTTCTGTGATGGGGGGCGTATGTCAGGAGGGAAGAAGATTGTGTGCAGGCACATTTAGCTGCATTGTCCAACCCAGTCCAAAGGGCTGTCAATTCAATTCCACTGCCTTGCTCCAATAAGCCACTGCAGTTGCACACTTAGACGGGCTCTCCTGATATTTGAACACAACAAAGCTATTTTCTTATCTTGGTGCCAAGACTTGTCAGCTCAGTCATAGAAACACTTAGATGGTTCTTGGCCTAGTGTTAATTAAGCACAGAGGTGCCTATTGATATGCTATCTACTCAGGAAAGAATAGAGATATTTTTTTTTTTTTTGAGAAGGGAGGTATAAAGGTGCGCATAATGCTCTGGTCAAGGTAATGTTGCAATACAGACTTCCAGACTTCCAGCTGCTAGGATCACATTAGTCAGTCTTTGCTCTTATAGTGGGCCAGAGCAGGTCAATTATAGAAACAGACAATTATAAATATAGAAGTCTAAATGCTTTCAAAATATTTGAAAGGGTATTATTATTAGTAGGGTGTTAATTATGGTGCCAAAGGGTCACTGGGCCAGTCAAAACATTTTGGTGGCTTTGGAGGAAACTGAGCAGTGTCATTTCTGCCCAGCATTGCATATATGCAAGGATAAAATGTGTACCACCTGTGGGCTGCGCAGAAATTGGTTAAAAACCAATGGTACTGACTCAGACAGTGTTATAAAGTTATCGTTTCTTTGGGTTAAGCAAGGTAGCAGATTTGTTAAACACTTTTGTTAGCTATAAGCATTGTTATTTTTATAAGTTTTTATAGTTTTCATCACTTCTGCCCATCTTCTATCTCAAAGCCCCCTAACTGAGCTGTGTTTTACACTTTGCATATTCATGATCTCTTTCACAGATTCTTTTGAGCTAACTTTTCCCCCATTTTTCAATATTTGTGCATGCAGGCATTTTAATATACAAGGATTTTATTACCTCCTTTCCAACTCCCTTCAATTACAGTTTTAGCTAATTGAGTGCCTTTCCTATTTTATCAGTATTGCATTTAATTGCCCTCCAAGGCATTTATGCTCCTAGGCCATTTTGTATATGCTTGTAGTTTATCTGCTTCCTGTGAGAGTTTATTTCTTTCCTAATTTTTCTTTCCAGGATGTTAAGAGACATGCTTTTCTCCTCATTTGTTTATATCTATAGCAGAAAACATTACTGCAAGGTTCATTTACATTGTTAGTTCAAATAACTTCTATTTATCTTCTGGCAGTACGTAGAATTATTTCATTAAATTTTTGCATGTACTATATTAAGTGAAGACTAGCATTCACATTTGGTGTAAGCCTACATAGTTTTATATATCCTAATTTGTTGAAATTATGATCCAATTATTGTACGAAATTATGACCCAATGGAGAAGGGAATAGACCCAAAAGAAACTTTCTACCAACTGATAAAATTAATCTCAGAGGCCCTGCCAGAATCTTCCTATCAAGATCATAGTAACAAAAGGCCACTGATTTGACCAGAAGCCTGAATACTGCAAGGCAGTCATGGGTCATCCTTCTCTGAGATCTTGCAAATTCAGGCTCCCCACCCTGATACAATCCTATTTGCAAGCACAAACCTTCCTGAATAATAAGTTAGGTTAACTGCCCAATAGCCAGGCCACTTGGACAATCTGTTAAACCACCTCTCTGGAACCTGCATGATCGGACTGCAATTAATCTTTTGTAACCTTCTGGAATGATGCGCCTTAATCAAGCCCAGAACACTCCTGGGCTGCACTTATAGGAGATGTCCCAGATACAAACACATTCCTGGACAATTAAGGTATTTTGTTTAGATCCCTATCATTACCCCTGGTCTGGAAACAGAACTCTGCCATATCTTCCATACAGAAAAGTATCTCACTGCCCTGTTTGATGGTCTTCAATAGAGACTTCCATTCTAGCCATTGCCAAGAGATTTTTCCCTGCTTGGAAAGCCTTCAAGCCATGATAGTTACTCTCATCTGCAGAACTGCCTACCCAAGGGGTACCTGTTTGGCTGCGTATACTTTTTCCTCAGGAACTGAAGCCATGTATCCTGGCCCCACTTCATAGAAGGGTAGTGGACCCAAGTCTATCCTGCAGGCTAAGAATTAATAATTTCCTCCTTCCCTGCAACTTCTAAGTCTCTTCACCAAAACTCCATTAAATCCATCTTAACTTCTAACTAGTGAAGATGAAGGTCACCAAAACCCATTCTGCAACCATTCTCTTGCCCAGTGCCTGCTTTAAACCTCCCACCAGTCCTCCTCTCCCAATCTCCCCTTGGATTGCCTCAGGTAAAGGAGCACAGTTCAGCTGGCAGCCTGTCTCCTTTTCTTTCCCCTCCTCTTGCTTATCCCATGGCTATCTAGATGAAACTATTTTCAATTATCCTCCACTCACAACCACCAAAACTCTAAGTAACCAGCCTTTTTCCTGGTTTTCTGTATCTTTTCAATAAAACCTATTTTTTTGAAAGCTCTGCCTTGTGGTTACATTAGCCTAACTAGAGGCACTTTGAGGTTGTTCACTCTGCTGTCCAGGCAGCAGCCCAACCACAGCCATTCAATGCATCCTTGTACATCAACCTCCAATTACAAAGCATAAATTCCCCCCAAATTGGTTTTAAATTCAGGGCCAGAAAAACCTGGACCAGAGATAATAGATCTGCACATGTAGTAACAAACTACATGCAAGGTGACAACAGTGTTGGCAACACAAGGCAGGCATAAATCTGATCAACACAACAAATAATTAAACTGACCATCTTCTTATGACAAAAGGATTATGCTTTTTCCAAAGTCCACAGATATGTTTAGCTTTATAGCACAACACCTCGTAGCACAACAAAAACTGAGAGAAGGAATGAGGTGGGTAGGAGTGATAAGCCCATCGCAAAAAAGAAAAAGTTCCTGGAGGCACAATTATTCACAAGACAGTTGTTCTGAATGGCAGTGCTACTGGGTATTTTGATTGAAGCTGTTCAGCCACCTTTTTGACATGTACGTCCATTCATAAAAGGAAATGTACTAGGAATTCAGTGGTAAAATAAGCTTCTTTTCATCTTCCTGGCAGCGATCACCATGGCAGATGTCAATCACCACACTTATTTTCCAAACTGCACACTTATCTTTAATGAAACAGTATTTCAAATATTCACTTTATTTCTTTTTCCTCCACAGTCAAGATTACACAGGTAAATGCTGATTATTTACCAGTTAATCACACAAGGCCTACATTCCAAGATTTTTTTTAACTGCTACAAATATAGGTCATTCTTCACAACCTACTGACAGTTCCATATATAAATATCTGGGTGATTTTAAATAACATTTAACAGTTATATAAAAAATCAAATTGCAATAATTACTTGGCACCAAGTTGTGTGTGTTCAAAATTTAATACAATTCCATTATTTTGTAATATTGTACCAGTAATTACAGTTCACAGACTTTTTCAAACATATTACTTTCAATAGATTATATCCAGGGAATCCAGTCCCAGGTGACATACTAATGTTTTCTATTTTAAAAAAAAACCTTTAAACCCAATGGTAATGAAGAAACAGTATCATGGTACTAAAATAAGAGGAAAGATACAGGTAGAGGAAGTTAACTGTATGCATTTCTGTAGGAGAAAAAGCTATCTAGTGCCAAGACATAAAGCCAGAAACAAACATTCATGACAAAAAAATTGCAAGTTGTTTCGGCTCATTAGTAATTAGTGGCTACAGCCACTTAAATTGCTGCTGCTTTGGAAATACAATACAAAAGCTTAACCTTGGCTTTGCTAACTGATTCAGGGGTACATAGCTGATCCATGTTAATTTCAGAAGCTTTATATGTATGAAGCCTAAAGAATTCTGGGGTGGTATTAAAAATATGCTGGCAGTTTGACCTGCTGTTAGAGTCCCTAAGCAAGATATAAAAAACAGTGAAAAGTATAGCATGAAGGCAGAAGGATGCAAAGATAAATCACTACAACCACATGATAGCAAAGAGCTCTTGTCCAAATGTTCTCTCATGCTAAGAAAGGGATTCCTCCCATTGTGAGCTACAGACAAAAGCCAACAGCATTATAGCAATAAAGGAAGAAGAAAGAGCCCACTGGAATTACCCAATTACCTACTGGGAAGGAACAATGCAGCAGACAGGCCACTCTTTGCCTTGTTTTGTTTGCAGAGAAGTGGTCCAATTAAGTAATCAAATATAGCCACATTATCAAGTATCTAACGAAAGGAACCAGAACAAAAACTGGCCTTTGGGTCAAAAGGGCACAGACAGGCCTTTCTATGTCATGTAGCTGAATGAGTTCAAAGACTGGAAATTAAGGAATGCGAGCACTGGAGCTGTGATGGGTATAAGCTTCTGAGTTTATCGAACAGTCACACCAAGCTTCTCAAGCACACGTACACCCTTCTCTTGGTATTCTTGTCTGGTCATCCAGAAGTTGTCTTTGTCTTTCATTATGTCTGCTAGAACTGCACCACCTAGGAACACCATGTGCTTTCGACGCGGTGGATCTTCAATGCGAATCTTAAATTTCTTAGAGAAAAGGGAAGACAGACAACATTACTCGAGTGTATGGCGCAAGTCTGACAAAATTATAGTTGCAATGCTGAAATACAAACACCTCTTTCCAACTGCACTGTTGGAAGTGTTAGTAAAGAGTGAATGTATAAAAAAACTCAGCTTTGGAGAATTATATAGGCAGTAACACTACAAATTGCATGTATAGGGAACTGCTGTTCCAAACTTCTGTGTTCCCCTAATCAATTTCTGAAGTGTATTTTTTATAAGAGTCCTCCTATAACTGCCGAATTTGCTGATTAATTTTAAACACAAGTGGGCAACATCTGCAGAGCGGATATAGAATCAAGGGCCTTAAGTATAATCATCCCTAATAATTTTATTCAAAACGTGTTCCAATAAGTGTTACAGTAATCCAAATGAAATAGAACCAGTGCATGGACAACCAAAGGCTGGTGCGCCGGCCTAACAGCCCAGGCCACTGCTGACACCAAGGCATTGAGGCACAAGACTGAATCCAAGAGCACTCCCAGAACATGAACCTGCTCCTTCAAAGAAGCGCAGTCATATCCAGAACAGGCCAACAAAGTTCATAGATCTCCTAACTAATAGCATTTCTGTCCTGTCTAGATTGAATTTCAACTTGTTAGTCCTTATCCAATCCGGTACCAACTCCAGGCAATGGTTCAGAACCTTCACTGCCTTCTGAGTATCAGATGGAATGGAGATATTGAACTGAATGTTATCTGCATGCTGTCCCAACAACCCTGCCAAAAACACCCCCCCCATCAGTTTCATGTAAATTTTTATGCATGAAAACATAGGAGACAAAACTGAATCCTGCAGGATGCCAAAGTTAGCCATGGCATCAAGCAACCACTTTCTGGACTCTGGAACCACTGCAACACTGTTTCCCAAGTTCCATCCTAGCCAAATGTTCCAGAAAGCTAGAATGGTCAATATCATCGAAAGTCATTGAGAGATCCAGCAGAATCAGAGGCATATTCAGCAAGTATGCAGTTGTGAGTACTGATAATACTGATGTTTGATCCCCAACCTCTTATCTGATACACTATCACTGCTAAGATAATGTACGTAATGTCTAGTTATGTAGGCTATTAAGCAACAAAAAACTTAACTGAAAATAACTATTAGAATATTCATTAATATATAGGTTTAGAGTTATATAAGTAGCATGCCACTGTATCCTGGAAAGTTGATATTTTTGGCATTTGGGATATACTTCATTTTTTACTAAAACCTCAAGTTCCATCAGCTGGAGCCAGAGGCAGAATGTCCTCCTCTGGGTGTCTATACTTAAAATGACAGGACATGGTACCTCTGAATAAAGGTTCAATCCAGGAAGTTTTTCAGCTCCAGAACTAGATTGCAGTCTTTTCACACAAAGACGACTCCTGGTTTCTCCCAAAGTAGTTTTTGTTTTGTTTTTTTTGAGGGGGGATTACTGTGGCTAAGAAAACTGAGTCAGAAACTCTAGCAGGTCTCAATCTTTAACCTACCCCCTTCTAATTTAGGGCCCAATTTGCAGAGGTGCGGCGCAGACCACCGTCACAAATGTGCCGTAAGGCACATTTGCAGGGCTTACCGCCGGGATCGCACCAGAGGTGGCTCAGCTCTGGCCGGCACTGAGCCACCGCTCGGCAGGCACCTGCATTCCGCAGCTCAGCAGTGCCTGCAACCACCAGGCTGCGGAACAGGGAATGGGGGCATGGGGGAGGCGTTCTGGGGAGGCATGGTCTGGAGCAGGGGCGCTCACACTTTTTTGGCTCGAGAGCTACTTTGAAACCCAGCAAGGCCCAGAGATTTACCAGAGTTTTTTTTTTACAATGTTCGCGCCATCATAACATATAACATTTATGTGTACAATGTATGTTGGTGTACCTTGAGCCCCACTGAGTATAACAGGACTTACTCTTGAGTAGACATGCCTCGGATTAGGCTGTGAGGCTGCAATCCTAGCCACACTTACCTGGGAGTAAGCCCCATTGAGTACAATGGGCCTTACTCCCGGCATTTCCTCCCAGAAGCACCTGAAGGGGGGGGTCGGCACTCCGCGATCTACTCATTTTGCGTCACGATCTACCGGTAGATCGCGATCCACCCATTGAGCACCCCTGGTCTGGAGCATTCCAGGGAGGCAGGGTAGAGGCGGATCCGTGGATCCGAGCTCTACAGGATCCTAGGCGCTTGTGGAGGGCTGCACGACCTACAAGAGTGCCTTCACTTTAGCAGCGACCAAACAGTTGCCGCTAATGTGAGTAACCCCATTGCGGGACTGCTTCCCTTACCCGGGGGAAGGAGACGAACGTCCCCGTTTCCTGAGGAGCCTCCCGCAGGAGTGCAGGAGGCTCTGGATTCAGCAGGAGCCCGCCAGGGAGCCGCTGGGTCCCACAGCTCCGGGCAGCTCAGGACTGGGCTGTTAGACAATAAGTGCTTGGTATTTCTGGAGGAGGTCCTGTAGGGAAGTGAACATTTAAGTAGCAATGTGGTTAAAAAAATATTCTATACGAAGAACTTCTACCAAAATTATGCAGTAATACAATTCAACTTCTAAAAAAAACTTTCTGCAGTACAAAAGGAAAAATGAATGGAAACAAAAAAATTAAGAACAAAAGTCACTTCCAGATGAATGGCCACTTAGCGTTCAAGAAAATCAAGTTTCAAATTTGTGTCATGAAGTAGGGAGAAAAATAAAGATGGAGTTGAGTTTATTCTAACTTCATCTAGTGTAGTTAGAAGTCATATTCCTCTGAATATTAGAAAGATCTTCACACTTTGATCTCAAAATCTATTACAGTCCATGGCAATGAACAGCCTAAATAAAGCTGTTTGAAGTATGACTAATAATCTGACTCAAACTAGTTATTCATCCTGTTGGTGACTAACTTGCTCCCTCTAGTGACAGCCTTGCATATGCCTTAATCAAGAATGAATCATTTTAAAGGACTACTTACTGAAAGTTTTTCCACATCACCTTTCAGGACCCTTTCCAGATAAAGCTGTTTCAGTTCACGTTCCAGTCGTGAAGGCAGCCCAGGATACATAGTGGATCCACCAGACAACACAATGTGCTTATAGAATTCAGACCTAAAGACAGAACACATTCCTTGTAATCTAGCACTTCTATAAAGAGTCCCAGAGTCTCTTCTATAAAGAGTTCCATAAAGAGTCCCCACCACTAAATGAAAAGACAAATATGAAGGGACAAATCCCTAAACCAGCGGTTTTCAACCGCAGTGCTGCGGCACACCAGTGTGCCACGAGGCAGCCTCAGGTGTGCTGTGGGGCCAGAGGAGGCAGGCAGCAGCTGTGGGGAGAAGTGGCTGCTTTGACCCTCATGCGGCAGCAGCAAAAAAAGAGCGGCCACAGCTGCTTTGTATCTCCTGCTGTGAGCAAGAGGAAGGCTGCAACCAGATCCTCCTTTACCTAGGAGTAAGTCCCACTGACTATGAAGGGGCTTACTTCTGAGTAGACATGCCTAGGATTGGGCATCGAGTCCCTTGTCTGCCCTGAATGCTGACTGGGCAACCAGAAAAGCCTGGAAGAGGTCTGGGCGGAGTGAGGAGGAGGAAGCCGGGCAGGCAAGCAGGTAGGAAGCCAGCGAGTCTGCTCAGGCCACCAGCCTAAGAATGAGCTGGCTGAGGGTCCACAAAAGTCCCTTTTCCTTGCCACAGTTGCCTGCAGCTCCTCAAAGCAACCCTCCCTGCCTTGCCTTTGCCTTTCAGAGGAGGGGTGTTGGGCCACAATCCTATCCACACTTTCCTGGGAGTAAGCCCCATTGACTATAATAGGACTTACTTCTGAGTAGACATGCCTCAGCTGGGCTGGGCTCTCAAGTTCCTCTCTTAGCCCCACTTTCCTGGGAGTAAGCCCCATTGACTATAATGGGACTTACTTCTGAGTAGAAAGTAAGGCAAGTGATTTTGGATCTTTGGAAGGTTTGGACCAGTGAGGGGAGGGATAGTAGGAGAGGTGCTAACTGCAATTATGAGATGAGGGGGAGAATGTCCCTGTGGGAGGGGGTGGGTGGGGGAGAGGAGGAGAGAGAAGTGCCAATTTCCTGCTCATGTATTTGAGAAAAAAAAAAAGAGTGCAACCAAAAGCCCAATCCTAGGCATGCCTACTGAGAAGTCCCACAGGCACATTCCCCCCCCCCAAGTCTTTGGCTGCAATCCTAACCACACTTTCCTGAGAGTAAGCCCCACTGAACAAAATAGGACTTACTTCTGAGTAGACCTGGTTAGGATTGTGCCCTTTGTCATGTTATGATTTAATTGTATTAATTATATTAATTAAAAATTAATTGTAATATAGTAATTTAATGTAAGTAAAAAACTGGGAGTGTGCCTTGACCAATTTTAGTGTCTTCACAGTGTGCCGTGAGCTGAAAAAGGTTGAAAATGGCTGCCCTAAACAAAGGTGAGAACAGCCACTGTTTCCCTCCTACCCTTCAGTACGCTTTCTGCAAAAATCTAGAAGTAAACACTACATACATAGTTTGATGACCATTTTAATCCAATCCTTGAATTTGTTCAAATATCTTTTTGAACACAAAGCAGCGACATATGTACAGATCCAAATCAGGAGTGCCCTTTTCCCATCCACCCTAATACCTTCAAACAGAGTGACAACTGTACAATTTCCACTCCTACCTGGTGTCTATATCAGCAGCTTGGATGGTGTTGAACAGCAGCTCAGCGACACCAACCCCCTCCACATTGATCAAGTGAGGCTGAAACAGAGCTTCCGGTGCCTCAAACCGTTCACCACCAACTTTAATAATTCTGCCATCAGGGAGCTAGAGAATAGAAGGTGTCTAAAATTAGTAGCAGAATACAGACAGTACATGTAAGTAGAAACACATTACTGTTTATTACTAGAAAAGCCTTCTCCAGCAGTCCAAGCCTAGCTCACTCATGTGATGGGAACACCGATACTTCATTTTGTTGCTTGTGAGCTTGACTTGCTCTTTGCTGGAGTGCTGGTTTCTATTATAAGGTAGATTTCACAACATACTTTAAGTATTAAGAATGCCCTGTTTCCAGACTTCAGTAATCTAGATATTTCAGACTACGTGTGCAAAACAAAGATGAAAACTCCATGAAGATGCAGTGGAACAAAATTTAAATTCTATCTCTAGGCCAGTGGCTCTTACCCTTCTTACGATCACAGACACCAAATGGATTGCCCAATATGTCCCCAAACCTCCTTGGCCAGGCTACTGAAATTGTCATCACCACCAGTTCTATTAGGTACCAGCGGGACTTCAAAAGATGGCAGTACTGGGCAGTGGCATAGCCAACAATCCTATTGCCTGGTGTAGAGCGCAAAATGATGCATCACTTTCGGGCTTTGGTTTCATACCCACTTTTTTAAAAAAGTGAGAAATAAAAAATCTGCCACATCCCTCAAGTATCAGCACCTCCCTCCATCACTCAATCCCTACTACTGTCTGTCTCAGGCGAGCCCTGGGCGAACATGAGGGAAGCTCCAGACATGCTCCTCGTGCCAAGCGGCCGTTTTGTTTGGTGAACAGAGCTCAAGTCCCACAGCTGACTCAAGGGGGGAGGGGAGGCTTTGGTGATACCGCCACCCGATTGCTGGCTCGCAGTGGCCAGGGGAGGAAGGAGGACTCGGGGCAGACAAGCAGGAGGAAGCCATGCCAGACTGACTCAGGCTACAATCCTATCCACACTTACCTGGGAGGAAGCCTCATTGAATATAATTGGACTTGCTTCTGAACAGATGTGCCTAGGACTGGCTGAGTGACTTTGTGTGGGAAGCAGCAGCAGCAATGCGCCTCCCCCTCCTTCCCTTCCACTGCTGCACCGCTGAGCGAGATGGAAGCAACTGGCAGCCCTGCCAGGGAAGCTCCCTCACCTCAGTGCCCGCAGGCCTTGATGGAATGGCTGTTGGTTCTCGGGCGGGGGGCTGTGGCACCCTCCTAGCACTGAGGCGCCCTGCAAAGGCCTCCCCCAGCCCCACCGAGGTCTTGATCAAAGCGGAGCTGGCTCCTCCTGCAGGGAACATTCTCCACTCAGAGTTTGCCTGCTGTCACCGCCTCGATCCCCTTCCCAGCTCCACCAAGGGCGGACAGGCAGGTGGCCTGCCCCACACCCCCTCACCTCCTTCCTGCCCAAGCGAGGACGGCCAAGGTGGGGCTTTCCCAACCCTTCTCCAAGGGGCTTCCCTGCTCTCTCCCAGCTGCTGGAGGCTGCTGGGAGGGCCACAGTGTAGCCCACTGCCACGTGCATGACTTACACACTCCTGCACATGGCAATAACTGTGGGTGACTGTTGCCCCCCCCCCCATAGTCCAAGTCATGCACAGGCATTGTTGCCCCTGTTGTTGTCCCCCCAGCAGCTGTAGCCCAGTGCATTTGCTACCCCCTGCATCCTATTAGCTATGCCACTGGTACTGGGAAGTGGTCAACAGCATCGCAGCCTCAATCTGTACAGGTAATAGTGATAGTTAATCTAATCCAGCCATTTTCAACCACTGTGCCACAGGAATTTGGGAGAGGATTATTTATCAATAGGACCATTGGGGGATGCGAGCCTCCCACTGACCGCACAGTGTGCCTTGTCAATTGCCAGAAAACGGATGGTGTGCCTTGACCATTTTAGTGCCTTGCCAGTGTGCCATGAGACGAAAAAGGTTGAAAATCACTGATCTAATCTAACAACTATTTTTTAAACATTCAGAGATTGAGAGTTCCATACCCCCAAAGGGGTATGGATAAACTCAGTTAAGAATGCCTGCTTCACATACATTGTTATATTAATGCAAAATGTATTTTCCTGCACTTTCTTGAAGTTCACTCCCTCTTTCAGCAGGTTTGGAAGCTTTCCCATTTCTGTGATGGAACTACATGTATACCACATCTCAGCTTCCTACTGTAGAAGTACTTTGTACTGATGTTCACAAAGCAGGTGACCCAGGAATTTCTCTGTTACTTGTCAGACAAGTAATCAACTCTTAAGCTCCATAAGATTTAATGGAGCACATTCATTTGTACAACAGAAATTGGAACAATGCTGCCCTACTGAACTATGGACACAGAACAGGTTTCACTCAAAATAGCACTTGAATTACTACTTGAAGCATTAGAGTTTAAGTCTACAGTCATATACCACTGAGAAATACTCACCGTGTAAGACTCAACTAGGACAGTGGTTTCGAGGGCCAGTTTCTGCTCCTGTTCAATGTTGTAGCCCACATAGCAGAGCTTCTCTTTTATCATACGAACAGTCTCAAAGTCAGCAGAGTGGTTGAAGGCATAGCCCCGTAGCAGAAGTAACTGGCATGAAAATAAAGTTCAGTTAGTTGCACAAATGAACAAAATCAGTCATTAAACCATGCTGGCAATGGTAACACTGAAGGGTAGGAAACATTTAAAATAAATAGTTTCACTTCTGTACATGTTTTAAAGATGAAATCAGGCTTTTGATAGGTAAATTCATTGCTAAATACAGCCAACAACCATATCAAATTATTTAAGTTATGACAGAGCTTTCAAGTTCAGAAACTAAGGGCCCAGTCCTATTCAACTTTCCAAGGTCAATGCAGCCCCAGTGTAAGGGAACAAATGTTCCCTTGACTTGAGGAAGCCTCCATGACTACCATTCTACTGCAGGATGCAGCACATCCCTCGTTGGCACAACTTTATCAGCACTGAAAAGTTGGATATGGTTGGGGCCCCAAGTCTTATGGTAACAGCCAAGAAAGTTCCCATGCATTTGTTCAAAAGCCAAGACTGATTTTACATTTTATACTCTCGTATAGATACCCAAGTATAAGATATCCATGAGCCTCTCATCAAGGATGAAGGCAACACACAAGAGCAGGGGAGCAATGGGTGCTCCTTTTTCCCTGCCTAATGGCAGGAAATCAGCATGTGCTACTATTGTATCATTCTGCCCTTTCCTTCTAGACCAGAGGTGCCCAACCTCTGCCCGCAGGCTATTTGTGGCCTTCAGGGACCCCAATGTGGCCTGCAGGGAGCTCCTAGTCTCCAGTGAGCCTCTGGCCCACCAGAGACTTGGTGGAGCCCACGATGGCTCTCAACTGCCTGATGCGAGCTTAGGGCCGAGTCTGGACAAGGCCTTTTATAGGCCTTGAGCTATCGTGAGACCTTCAGGTAGCTCAAGGCCTATAAAACACCATGTGCAAAGCAAGGCCAGTGAAAGCAGCAAGAGAAAGCCCTCCACTGCGGCCGCCCTCCACAGCAGCCACTGCTGCATCATGTCCTCCACAGCCGCTGCCAGCAAGTTCTCCCCCGGGGTTGCCACCAGTGAGCCAAACACAGCCGCTGCTGCTTCATGCCCTTCACAGCTACCGCTGCTTCTGCCCCCCCTTGTAGTGGGGCTGAGGGCTGAGCTAAAGCGGCCGCTGCACTGTACATTTTGTAAGTGCCTGCTGACTCCCATTTTGTCCCTTGGTGATTTATTTTTTTTATTCTGCTCTCTCAGGTGGGGAGGGGTGGGAGTTGAGCAGGGGAACAGCATGGTTTCCTGTCTGGGTGTTTCATTTCTGTTCTTAAACTTGGAAGTGCCTGCTGCCTCCCATTTCTTCCCTTGGAGATGTTCATTTCATCCTTCAGATATATCTGTGTGTGTGTTTTTTTTTATTCTGCTCTCTCTGGTGAGGTGGGGGTTTGGGCAGTATAGGGATCTCCCTTTTCTGTTTGGAATATATTAGGAATTGCTAGTGTTTTTCCATTTCATTTCTCAGATATATCCGCTTTTTATTTTTTATTTTTATTCTGCTCTCTCTGGTGAGGTGAACAGCATGGCTTCGTTCTAGGTCTTCCTTTTCTATCTGGAAAAATATTAGACATCTGGTGAAGTTATTAAAATTAATTAAATTTAAATAAATTTAAGTTTATTAATTTATTTTCACAGCCCCTGACACTGTGCCAGACATATGATGCAGCCCTCGTGCCAAAAAGTTTCGACACCCCTGTTCTAGACCAACTGGAAAGAGAGGCACAGTAACTGCATGCACTCATTTGTGAAAGGCAAGCTGAGAAAAGGCATAGCAGAGGGACAGCAGGCTGATGGCTAGAGTTAGAAGGCCTACTGGAGGCTTTGCCAGTCTCTAGTAGGATGTACCTCATCTACCCCATTGCCAATTGCTTATCCAGCTGTGCAGGCCTGAGTCTCAAACAAAATGGTGGAAGCAGCAGTGTTGCAATCCACCTGAAGCTGGGTTGTGATCTACTTCCGAGTCCTGATCTGTCTGTTGAAGATCTCTTGTGTACACAAGAAAAACTGGGAAGCAACAGCTTAGATTCTGCTTTATTATAATATTAAAAGGAACACGTGTGTGCTCCTTACACTTAAAGGGCAGGAACCTACCAGCAGCTTTCTGAAATCAGGCCCCTCTCCTCACAATGCTCAAAGGAACAGAGGCAGAAAACAAGTTCTTCTTTATCTTTTTGTTGCAAAGCAAATTTGCAAGGTCACCCTTTTTCAAATCAGCTATAGTAGCTATGCAGTCTCATGAGTTCTCAACCTAAATCATAGTGAGTCTCCTTGAAATCAAGGAGACATTTTTAGGCTACTACACTATCAAGGCAGATAAAAGAAACTGGTGAGGTTTACTCTTGTGCCTGCCTAGATCTCCCAAGGTAGACTAAACTGGATGGTCATAAAAGAAGGCTCCAACAAATACTTAATATCAGGGAACAAAAATACATTAATACTCTCTACAGCCAGAATCCAGACAGTATGTTGACTACCTGTAAGTCACTGGATCTCAATGTTGTGCTTGTAATTGTGCTCAGTGTTGTGAATGTTGCTCACGTTCATGGAGATATGTCACAAAATGGGAACACAGGCAGTTTGTTTCTACCAACACAAGCAGTAAGCAATGCAAGACTAAGCCTTATAGTATTGTTTTTCTTACACAGAACATACAAGTAACAAACGCAAATTGGTGTGCATGGATTTATACACTTTCTTCACATTGTAACGCGTTTACTGGTGACAAAGGCAAACTGCAAGAACTGCTGTAACTTGGAATGAGAGAGGAGAGAGAACAATACATGGTGTTCAGGATGGTGTTCAGACAGTCTGGAAAAAATTCACCCAGTTTTAAGAAAGTCAGGACACATTTCTCAAAGCCGATTTCCTCTTCTCCTTTAAGATGACTCTATGGAAAGTAATCGTCTACTAGAAATATTACATCGGTTGGGTTTCTATTCTGTCTTAATGGTTAGTGTTAAAAGATCAAATGGTAACAGAATAGATGTACAGCCTTTTGCTCAGATTTAACATCTATCTCTTACCTTGATGAGGTATCTGGTAATATCTCTACCAGCAATATCTAGTCTCCTGGTGAGATGAGGAAGAGAGAAGCCTTCATAGACTGGACAAATGTGAGTAACACCATCTCCAGAATCCACAACAACACCTGTCAGTAAACCTGAACAAGAATAAGGGCAAAAATAGCATAGCAGTTATTTCACAAAGTTTTCATATATACCGTTATTTCGTAACAGAAACAAGATGGACTAGTAGTGGGTGATGATGTTTTTCACATACTATTTTCATCCTTCTCCTTGATAAAATCTATGCATTCTCGAATATTATTAGATGTTAAGAGAATCCAGCATTTTCTACTGCAAAGATAATTATCAAAGCCATTCTGGGCTTTCATATATACTTTACTGTTAGGTTCCACAACAGAATCATTATGAGAATTCTTATAAAAAAAAACTATTAAAAAATCAGTAGGCTAAACACTTTGTAGGCTTTTACAAAATGACTCAAACAGGAACATCTTTAAGTCAATGCCAAAAGGTTAATTTTGTATCTATTATGCACAGTTGCCTTAACCTTTATTTCAACAATGCTTAGTAGCTCTCTAGCTAATTAATAAAATTAAGCAGTTGTCTTTTGTGCAGATGTGCTGAGAGAGAGTAGGTTCTGACCTACCCTTGCAAACAGGACAGAATTCCTGATAGTATATAGAAAAGCCTTCTTTTTAGACAGACAACCCAGATTATTTCAAGACTACTCCTTTAACACCCCCCCCCCCAGTTTAAAATATCCTGGGGTGGGGAGTTGCTGTTTCAAAAACTTGCACCTCCGAACACAATTCATTTGTCATAGGGGACCCACTGCAAGTCATTCTACTTGCGCAGGGCAGTTCCTGGCTCTAACAAAAAGACTGCAGTGGCTGGTCCCAGAGCCAGTTACATGGAGACACACATTTCATCCAAATAAAGAGATCTGCATGTGGAAATAGACCTTCATGAACATAACACTTGCTGGATTAGAACAGGCACAAATCAGATGTGCATCCAAGTGTGGATGAAATCTCCAAGGTATCACTTTCAAAAGGGACACACACCCAAACGTACATCCCATAAAGAACAGATAAACTGTATCCACAACCACTTCCCTCTGAAACAGAAGAAACCACTAAGATATCCAAAACAGGAATGGAGCCCTCCTCCCCCGCCCACTCATCTTGGTGCATGACATATCTCCCTGGCACTTATAATCTCCAAGCCCAGAGGCTACATAGGTGTGAATTGGTTTACCATTGAGGTGGTCCAAGAGTTAATGCTAGGTACCCAGAAGGCCTTCTGTATGTGTTGCCTTATTTTAAAAGGGATCCCTAATATCGGTCATCCACCCAGAGTGGAATTCATGCTTGCCACTCTTGTAGCCAGCCCTTTGGTTAAGAACATAAGAATAGCCCTACTGGATCAGGCCATAGGCCCATCTAGTCCAGCTTCCTGTATCTCACAGTGGCCCACCAAATGCCCCAGGGAGCACACCAGATAACAGGAGACCTGCATCCTGCTGCCCTCCCTTGCACTGGCATTCTGACATAGCCCATTTCTAAAATCAGGAGGTTGCACGTGCGCATCATGGCTTGTAACCCGTAATGGATTTTTCCTCCAGAAACTTGTCCAATCCCCTTTTAAAGGCATCCAGGCCAGATGCCGTCACCACATCCTGCCGCAAGGAATTCCACAGACCGACCACACGCTGAGTAAAGAAGTATTTTCTCTTGTCTGTCCTAACCCTCCCAACACTCAATTTTAGTGGATGTCCCCTGGTTCTGGTGTTATGTGAGAGTGTAAAGAGCATCTCTCTATCCACTTTATCCTTCCCATGCATAATTTTGCATGTCTCAATCATGTTCCCTCTCAGGCGTCTCTTTTCTAGGCTGAAGAGGCCCAAACGCCATAGCCGTTCCTCATAAGGAAGGTGCCCAGCAATCATGTTAGTCGCTCTCTTTTGCATTTTTTCCATTTCTACTATGCCCTTTATGAGATGTGGCGACCAGAACTGGACACAATACTCCAGGTGTGGCCTTACCATCGATTTGTACAACGGCATTATAATATTAGCCGTTTTGTTCTCAATACCTTTTCTAATGATCCCAAGCATAGAATTGGCCTTCTTTACAGCCACTGCACATAGGGTCTACACTTTCATCGATCTGTCCACCACCACCCCAAGATCTCTCTCCTGATCTGCCCAATAGTTCTCCAAAGAACCATCTCCTAACCTATGTTTCAAAAAAGCCACTGATGGAGATGGAGTAGGTGTGATGGCAGGTGACACTGAAATGGCCATTGCAAGGGTAAGGACCGTCTCACACAAGATGGCCTTGAGCTAAAATTTCCAATTCTTCTTCATCTTCCTGGAGAACATTTAACAATGGGGTAGGTGTCCACAAGATGATTCTCTTCTAGGTAAAGGCAACAGAGGTCACAACTGATAGCAGAGGGAAGTTTTGCTCCACAACAGCAAAACTTTTAAAAATGGTCCCGTGTGCCATGTGACAAGACAGGGTTACTAATGAACTATGCAGGAAAACCTGTAAAAATGATTTACCACTTCAGAGGTGTTTGAAAAGGGATGAGGCATTCTAGATATACTTGAAGCACATAAACATGCATAGAATCACCCCACCAGTTTTCAGAAGCAGGATGCTCAACAAAGTTCTGGAAACATCCAGGATAATTTTGTATACATGTACAACTCCAATATGTGCGACTGAGCTGCATTCCACTCTAACCAACAAAGCCTTCATTCCTCATGAATTACTTCTGCATTTCTCTTCAGTCTACCTTGTATAACACTGTATGTTCATGAGGTTCAATTCAAATGGGTGGAAAGTTACAATTCTAACTTCAATAAAACATCAGGGCACATACCCAGAACCATCTGTAGCATTGTTAACACTTGGATAAAGGCCCGAGATCCAGCCCCATCTTGTGAAATCAATTATGAATAATGGTAAGTGTATTTCTCCTTCCTCAAGGTGGAAAATGCAAGTTACCAGGACACCTCAAGGCTTCCACATATGACCTGAGAAGAATTTTTACTATTCAAGTTATATTAATTTGTCAAGCTTCTCTTAACATAAGCACCATAAATGTCAGCTCGATCCTAGTGTCATATTTTATGGGCTCTTCTGCTGGTTGTTTGCATTTATCCCCTTTAAGAAACAACAAACATTAGAACTGGCCCTGGAGAAAATGGATACCAACTTTTCCCAGCTAGCACTTAAGGCTGTAATGCAACATGCCAAGCTAGTTAAAACAGCTTATACATTATAAACATTCTGTTCTGTATTTAAGTACAACAAAACAAAGTCTTTCCATTAACCATCCTAAACGTAACTGCAGCACCAGATGTTGCAACTATAACCACTCCTTTTCCTTTGAATACAAGTTCACTTTTATGCCAACTTCACTTTTTATCGAATGCACACTCATTATGGTACAATTTGTAGTTGATAGCGGGATATGTTCTGTTCAGGCTTCACAGGTGAAGCTGATTTTTTCTAATCTCAGAAAATAAACAGTATAACTGAGTAGACTTTGGAGTCTTTTGAATCAATATATTAAGCAGTTTGCTTCTATAAGAAATTCATATACCATTTTGAAACCTAAGATCCAACAATTACTCCACTGTTCAGCAGAAAACAAGACTACATTTTTAAAAGTATACGTACTACTAGCCATGCTTATCAAATACCCCTCAAAAAAAAAAACCAAGAGATTCAGGTCAGGTTCATTTTTCTGTGAAGGCTTCTAACACAAGTGAAGGCTTCTAACACAAGGACACTTTGCAAGTGCAATTTCTTTACATGAAATTACATGAAAGTAGCATTTTTACTTACCTTGTGCATACAGAGTGAGAACCGCTTGAATGGCTACATAAACCCCAGAAAACTGATATGTTTCAAACATTACCTGGAAAATAAATATATTTGTTGTTACCTGTGAAATTTACTCTAATTTCTGCAAACATAAGACCTGGGTTGGACAATTAACACCATCTGGTTACACTTGAAAAATTATTTTCTGATTTTTTTCTTCTGAACTTAAGTAATATATTCATAAGAACATTCTTATAAGGTGCTCGCCCAAAAGTGTAACATCGGGATTCAAGAAGTATAAACTTTTTACACTTTGTGCAATTCCAGCTGCCTTCATGTTGTTGATTGATCCTGGTTAAGTTCAAGTGGTGACACACAGATCTTTTATTTTTGCTGCTGATAGATCCTTGTTTGCTTGTTTTAAGATACTGTTTCTATCCTGTAAACATTTCAGGTCACAGTTTTACCCTTTGGTTAAATCTGATATTTGAGGGCTTCATCAGTAATTGATTCCCTATTGAATGTTTAAAATCCAATTTCAAAAATTCAATGAAGGAAGCTATTACTGACAAATTCCTCAAATTAATATTTGATTTTACCAAATGCTTAAACTGTGACCTGACATTTTTACAGGATAGAAACAGTATCTTAAAACAAGCAAGCAGGGATCTATCAGTAACAGCAGTAAAATAAAAGATCCAGGTGCATCACTAGCGCTTAACCAGGAGCAACAACAGGAAGGCAGCAGGATTTGCACAAAATACTGCAAATTGGAGATGTAAAACTATACAGTGGAGGCAACAGGAGTCTTATGAATTCTCCTTTGGCATTTACAAACACTACAGGTGGAGCCTATTTATCCGCAATAGTTCTGTTCCGTGACTCTGAGCGATTAACAAAAAACGAGTTGTGCTGAATTCCATAGTTACGCAAATTCGCTGCAGCCTGACACTTCTGATGGAAGGAAACTAAGGCAGCTGTTCTCAGTTCCCTCCCCTCTCCTCTGTACTCAGCCCTCCTGTTGCCAGCTGTCCTGCTTCTTTCACAGCTGGGATGCTGAGCTTGCTTGGGAAGCCTCCTCCTCTGTGTCCCAGGCGGCCTCTCAACAGTGCTGCAGGTTCTCCTCCTCCTCTTCACTGCTGCCACTCCTGCAGCCCTCCCTGGGCACCATCATGGAAGCTCCTCTGCCCCAGAGCAGTCTGCTACTTGCAGTCTAGCTCTCTGCTCACCCTCACCTGTCTCTCCAAGGCTTCCCAAGGCTTGCTGGAGCAGGAGAGCCTGCATCATGGGGGGGGGGGGGAATTTGGCAAACACTCCTGGGTTTTTTAAAGCAATCCCCTCTCCTCCCCCTCCTGAGCCCTCCCCATTGCCAGCTGCCCAGCTTCTTTCACAGTTGGAATGCTGATCTTTTAAGAGTCCAGCCCTATGCATTTCTACTCAGAAGTAAGCCCCATTCCAGTCAATGGGGCTTACTCCCGGGAAAGTGTGGAGAGGATTGTAGGCTAAATCTCATGCTTTGCTTGATGGGAAGGCTTGCTTGTGTCATGATTGCCTGCACCATGGGGGGGGGGGAATTCGGCAAACACTGCCTGGGTTTTTAAAGCAATCCCCTCTGTTGCTACCACACCTGCCCCTGTGTGAGTGAGTGAGAGAGAGAGCTCCATCTCACTGCACATATTCAGGTTACACATGGTTTTCCGACCCCCTCTTCAGCCTCAGCTGACTCAGGGGCTCCAGGAATGTTACTGTTCCTTCGCAAGGGGAACCTCTTCCAGGGCTCCAGGGCTATTTCCTGCCTGGGTGAGGCGGAGCCTTTTTGCAGTGTTCTGGGCTGCCTGGAGCGAGACACCAGCCAGTGCAGGGCAAAGGAGGCAAAGGTGTGTGTGACTTTTAGTAACCCCACCCCATATGGGTGGATAAATAGGATGCACCTGTACTTTGAGAATAGCCAAATGATCCTTATAAGAGATTTTATAACGCAAGCTTTTTCTGCACTTAAAATCTTAACTTTAAGGTAAAGAGTTAGCTGCCTGAACAATTTTCTTGTTAAGGGATAAACCTACATTAGACTTTGGAACTAACTATTTGTTCAAGGTGTTCTCCAGACAAAGTAGCAAACCAATGATATCATTAAGCTAACACTTGCTTTTGCCAAGATCTCAGTCTACAGACTCAACCACTCTTTGCAAAACAGACTTAAAGAAAAGAAGTACGATTTCAAAACTCTGCATGAAAAGCACAAAAACTAAAGTGGCAAAACATTCGCTCCTGGTATCTTTCCTTCTTCCCGCTCTCGAATAACTATATATAGTTGAATAACTATACCAAGCAGTTGTCCTACCTAAAAATCAGCGAAACACCGAGCAGTGTAAGCAACTACCCTTCTAAAATGCATTCTGTGTGTCACATACTGCAAGGCAAAAATTAATTTCTTTCAAAGCTGCCAACATTCAAGTGGAAGTTAAAATACTGATACCCAATTTAAAAAACCAAACTGTGCTACTATTACAGACACAAAAATGAAGACTGAATGCACACATATACTGTGATGTATTCATGATACTTAATGATTCTGCATTATAAACTTCTCTATTCCATTACCTAAGTGGATATTATTACAAACTTTGAGCTGTGTAAGCAGCTACATCTCACGGATTTCAATAGAAGATATTCACTTCCACTGAAACCTACAAGGTTTAATAAGACTCAACTTAGGTTGAATTATACCCTTTTAAAACCATTTCAGTGTAAACATGACATCATTTCACACCACTGCTTAAAATATCTTAACCGTCACAGCAAGAGAGGCTACATGAATTTGTACATTTACAATTTGCAGCATTTGGGCAGAGGTATGCAACCACTTCCTTTTCTCAGCATGTTTTCACGAAGGCAGCAAGGAAACATTGGTTAACCCTAGTCATTCAACAGAAGAGTTGGGCTACAAACTTTGGTAGCTCTTAGATACCTTAAATATGAAATGTTAACTGTTTAAAACAAGCAGCTGTGGAAACAGGTGTCTATTAGAAGCATAGGAAGAAGAATACTGATTTTATTCTAATTTCCTAGAACAGTGCTTTTAAGAACAGCTGTATTTAAGAAAATAACTCATTAACTTTTAGTACAAGCATGCCCTGGTATCTGCAGGGGTTCTGTTCCACAACCCCCCTCCCATAGCTGAATCTGGGGACAACCCCCAACCAAGCGTCTTCTAAGCCCTTGAGAAGCACATTCACCCACAACCTCTGCGGGCCTCAGAATGGCCATTTAAGCAAAAAAGTCACTCCTCTTTTTGTATAAAACTAGCCCCCCTAATGCCTTCCCTGGTCCTCCTAATGCCTTTTAAAGTTATAAAGACATCACTTCTGGTTTTACGAAAAAACCAAACTTTTTTTTGGCTTAAACAGCCATTCCGACACCCACAGAGGCCAAGGGTGGATGCATGTTGCCTCTCAAGGCGCAAAAGACCCCTGCCTCCACAGGGTGCGGGGAGGGGGCCCTCACACATCCACAGTTAACTGAAACCGTGGATATGCCCCCTGTATAGTGGGCTGGATACGCCTACTGAAACTGACCAACTGGGCCCTCCCACCTCTGTGGTTAACAGAAACCGTGGCTCCACCCCACCATATAGTATTCTGAAAGAATTTCACAGGTTCTTCCCCCCCCCCCCAATGTACGAGTAAGATAATCCAAAACAGGTTTTACGTTAAAAAGGCATTCAGTGCCAGAGTCAAAATGACTGCTATGGTGCAGAAGTTGTTAAGCTGTAGCTCTTGACAGTACTCCTCTCACAAATTATATGCAAGTCATATTTAAAAGTTGGATTCAGTGGTTCAGAGTATATAGGATGTACGTATAATCAAATTAAATGTTAGAATATAAAGCAAAGTAAACCCTGGTTTTAAAAATGAATGTTAAACATCTACATCTACAGCAGGGCTTCACAAATCCCAGGCACCAGGTTACCATGACAACTAGTAGTTTTACTGCAGTACTTGGTATTTTCTAAAAATTTTAACTTCAAATTTTTATAGTAGTAAAAATGACCAGCAGAACTAGAAATGTTGCAGCTGGCTTTTGAGAGTTGAAATTAAAGAGCTGTAGGATAATTAGATTTTTCTTTTATTGTGCTGTGGAGTTAATACGTTTACTAAGGGTTAAAATCTTTGATTTGAGCAATCAAAATCACACTTCATTGTCTCAAGACATTTTAGCATGGCTTAGTAGTCAAAAGCAACAACATGGAAACAACAGCATAACAATGAAAGAGGACAAGGATTCCTGCCTTAGCTTTGCCATTGAGAATTGACAAGCATTTAAAACCATTCAGTCCCTAACAAAAGGTTACAAGATCTGCCCTTTTCTTTTTTGTCAGTCTAAGTACACTATATGAAGGCCATATTTCAATGCTCAGTTTTGCAAAGTCATTAACATGCTCAACTATCATATATTGAGTCAATAGGTCTACCTGTGTGTCTTAACAAACAACATGCTCACCAGTCTGGGAGATCAAGTTATATATACAATTTTTCTTCAATTAAAAAATATTCCATGCCATCAGGAGTACCTGTCTTTTCACTGCTATTTTAATAGCTCCTGAACACAGATGCTTCCATGATCTTGATAGCATGCCAGGCTGGTTTGTTCTTCTAAACCAGGGGTGCCTAAACCCTGGCCCTGGGGCCACTTGCAGTCCTCCGGGCCTCTCAATGCGAACCTCAGGGAGCCCCCAGTCTCCAATGAGCCTCCGGCCCTCCGGAGATTTGTTGGAGCCCACACTGGCACAATGCAACTACTCTCAGCGTGAGGGTGACTGTTTGACCTCTCATGTGAGCTGTGGGATGAGGACTTCATCCATTGCTTGCTGTTTCACAACTGTGATGCAGTAGCGGCAGCAAAGGAAAGGCCAGCCTTGCTTTGTGCAAGCTATGTCATGACCTTCATTCATTCATATAAGTTCATTTTTAATATATTCATTTATGTAAATTTATGTAAATTTATTCAAATTTTAAATGTAAATTAATTCCTTTTTTCCCCAGCACAGTGTCAGAGAGATGATGTGGCCCTCCTGCCAAAAACTTTGGGCACCCCTGTTCTAAACATAACAAAGCTTCTTCTAAAGAAAAATGCCACCATCTGGAGCAGTTAACAACTCTGGGATTTCTTGGACCCAGACCAGTGCTTGCTTCCATTAAGAAAACCCAGTACTCTGTAGGACAGACTCATCTCAGTAAGATACCTACCTCCACAATCTTTTCTCTGTTCTTTGTTGGGTTCATGGGAGGTTCTGTGAGCAATATTTTGCAGTTTTTTGTATCAATGTTAAGTTTTTCTGGCCCAAAGGTGTAGTCCCAAAGATGTTTCATATCATCCCAGTTGCGAACAATTCCATTCTCCATTGGGTAGTTAACTTCCAACATGGACCGCAGTTCACTTGCTTCATCCCCAACCATAAGATCCTACAAGTTACAAATGAGAATTGGTAAATTAATGTTTTCCAAAACCTTTCATTCCGCCTGCTTGGTGTTTGCATGCATTTTGTAAGACAAGAAACTGCTGTTGTAGCATAGACTTATGCTACTGTACTGGAGGAAGGGAAACTTTATGTACTCAATCAAAAAACAGGTCAACATATTCAAAAATAGAAGAAAACAGTCACAATTCTGCCAATAGTTATGTGCATATAAATCTCATGGATTTGGTCATACTGTGATGCAGATAACTGAATGCAGAATTAGGGCCCCACTAATTTGGGAGAATTACCGTTCTTGCAACTAATGTTACCATACCATTATATATAAACAGTCACTGAAGTATCTGGGATAGAAGCTCTAGCTTACATAAACATTTCTCCACTAACACATCCAAAGTTATCAATTCATACATTTATACATGAATAGGCCATGTGATGTCGAATTGCACACAGGAGTAGGTGGGTTTAGCAGAATAAAACTTTCCATGCATGTTTCATGTTTCTGTGCACATTACCAAAATGAGAATAACGAGTGCTGCATAAGCATAGAGAACAAGTAGCAAAAGCAAATAAACGACCGCAAATTTTACACTGAGTGAAAAAGCAGTAGTTTTATATTAACCTAAATTAGCAAACTGTTGAATGGTAAGCAGTGTTTCTTAAACTGGGTTGGGACCCACTAGGTGGGTCGCAAACCAATTTCAGGTGGGACCCCGTTCATTTTAATGTGTATTTTAATTTTAATAGATCAGACTTGATGCTACCATGGTATGTGACTGCATTTTGGGAAATGTACTTTTACTTTACTTTTACTGTGCTTTTAACAAGCTACTATGTATATTCTTTTAACAATGATAGTAAATGGGACTTATTCCTGGGTAGGATTGCAGCCTAGCATTGTTAAAAATTTCCCTGCTTGATGGTGTCACTTCTGGTCATGACATCACTTCCAGTGGGTCCTGAAAGATTCTCATTCTAAAAAGTGGGTCCTGATGCTAAATGTGTAAGAACTACTGGGTAAAAGCATTACTTATTACAAGCCTAGAATACTGTCCTTCTCCACAAAAATATGTACAGTATTTCA
This sequence comes from Tiliqua scincoides, assembly GCF_035046505.1. Lineage (NCBI taxonomy): Eukaryota > Metazoa > Chordata > Lepidosauria > Squamata > Scincidae > Tiliqua > Tiliqua scincoides. Next base: position 141,132,727 of record NC_089821.1, on the reverse strand, counting down.
TTCCTAACTATGCTATGATTTATATAGACATCTGTCAAATTGTTAAGGAGCACTGTGATCTATTTAGAAGTTATATAACACACAGTACACTGCAACTCAGTAATGCAACAGCCTGTTGGCATTCTTCTTGCAATACAAGCTTAAAAGAAAAAGGCTACCTTTATTCTGTGGCCCAGCAAACCATAATTTGCATGATGTTTAAAAGGAACAAAGTTGATTTTGTTTTCATTCTTTGAAATTAATGTTACCCATGAATAGAGGTGCAAACTAGAATGTTTCCTGTAAGTATTTAAAACACATAATACAAAGAGAGGAACCAATTTTCAGCAACTAAGCATCCCAACTTCATACATGAGTCAAGCCTCAACACTTTCACCATAAAGGGAAGTCTTGTGCAGCGGGAATAGGCTACTTTTTAAAAAATTAGTTGATTTTAGACTGTTAAAATAAATCTTCTTGTAATGATTTTCAGAGACATTTTAAGATTTTATGTTCATTTTTAAAGTGCATACAATGTTTAATAGTATTGCTCAAGGCAATTCATAGTACTAATTTTCAGCTTCATGTAACTTTTAATTAAACAATCTTTTGAGTGTCATTTATTTAACAAATTCAGAATAAAGTTCTGGATTTTGAATCTTTCTAAACTGGCTAACATTTCACTCCAAAATACATCCTATGACACTGAATTTAAAACATTCATGTTTTATCATCTATAAACCACCAATTAAAGAGGGAAAACAAACTAACACTTATTCTGTCCACAAGTTGTTAGCATATGCTTCTGAAATACATGGCTTAGGGCACATTTCATAAGCATGAAGGAAAAACTGAACTCTTTAAAAATCAAAAGAAAAATGAAAAGCAAGGAATAACTTTGTGGCTGACACAGAACACAATAATGGTAGGTTCATATATGCTGATCAGTTCCCCTCCCCACATAATCCCTCCTAATCATCCTTGGATACAAGACTGCATGGAGAAATGCACACATGTTCATTATGCAGATACAGGCTTCTGTAACTGCTCTTTTGGGAACTGCTGCAATAATGGAAATTGCAGAAATACGTCTATGCATAAACTGTTTAACAGTTCCCCACATTATCCCATACCTGGGGATGGGCAGAAGAATTGCATAAAGAAATGGCTAGCTTGCATGTATCAACTAGCCCTAATGATTTTAGCATGCCCCAGAACATGTCTTACTTATAAGGTCAGCACTTTCTCCATGCTTCAGTTTTATTATTGGTTCGATAAGGAGTTTCTAGCACTGACACCAGCCTTATAGTGGCAGTTAAGCCAGTAAATGTCCTGCTTCTATAGACAGCTACAGCTTCTGGGGCATGTCACATTTGGAAAGTATGCGTAAGAATATGAAGAAAGTATTAGCAACCAACCAAAGCAATGATCAAAATAGATATGTATTAAAAAACATAAGACAGGACAACAAAACTTAAAAGCACCAAAAAAAAAAAATAGAGACTACAAAGTCCCATGAAGCAAAAGTGTGGAAAACAGTACAGGGGCGCCTCACTTACCATCTTTTTGTTATTCTACTTCAACAGGTCAAGAAAGATGAAGAAAAGGCAGAAGCAAGAGAATCAGAAGAGGCCTAAGTAAAACCTTTATTCAAATTATTTCAAGTATACACAACAGAAATAAAGCAGAAGAACAGATGCGGGGACAGGTGGGAATGCTCTGAATTTAATGTAGTTCAGGACAAGCAACAGGAAGGTTACTGTCCTTTTAAAAAAAGAGGGGGAAAAGAACCAAACAAAACACAGAAGCAGCTCCAAGAACAACTCATTTCCATGCACACAATGGCTGATGTTTTTGTTTTCACTGACAATATGCTACAGATAGACTTGTGTATCTGCAATTTTTGCTAAGCAGGATCCCTGCCACACCAACTTCTCACTGAAATCCCACCTTAAATATTTATTATGTGATAATAGGTATCACCATCTAACCCTCAATGCAAGTTGTACCTCAGCCAATAGAAGTATACATCAATAGCTGGGGTGTTTGTCATTCCTGAACATAATCTCAAGAAAATATGATTAGAACAAAGCATACAGCCAAATATATAGCAGGCATGGTCAATTAAAAAGCTGTGCACTAATTCTCTTACCTCATTGCTACTATAAAGAGGAAGGCACTTTTCTATGAATAAGTACCCTGCATTTTTGTAGACAAGCAAAAAAACAAGCATAATTCTAGTCTACTCCTAATGCCACCTAAGCTTGGATCATGTCTCATGTCCTTGAGGAAAGCCATAAGCTTCCAAAATATTTGATTAATTGCTGTATTTCAGTGGATGCTCAGAGAGACCAGATACTCCCAGGCTTCTGACAAAGAATGTAGTCTGTTTTCATCTGATTAAAATACGTTTTCAGAAGTTTTCTGAGGTGCAAGATACACACACACAAGAATAAAGAACTAGGGAAGTGGCTAAAGTATATTACTCTCCAGTTAAAAACAGAATGGGGCTAGAACAGAACTTAACTTATCTAACAGCAGTACTATACCTTTAGAAATGTTAACTTTTGTCTGGGCTAGTTTCTACCTGGGGTAAAACCTGAAGAATATTTTAATGTTACAGTATATTGCAAATTACAAAAATCTGAACATACAAGGAGAACAGTAGCATAAATATAACCTTCACTGCTTGAAATTTCAACTAAAATATTAAATATTAATATATTGGTTTAAGAAAAAGGGGGATAACTAGTGTGCACATATATTCCGGGTGACACCAATGGCCTGTTAGCAGATTAACATGCTACTTTCAGTTAATATCTTATATGCATAAAACCTACTCCTGCTTGTACATTTGGAGTCAATTCACTCCCTCCTCAATTCTAATATTTCACTTAAAATTCTGAACTTTCATGAGAATAAATGTCAGTTATGTAGATCAGTATTTCTCAAACTGTGGGTCGGGACCCACCAGGTGGGTCTCGAGCCCATTTCAGGTGGGTCATGTAGCACCTAGCGCAGCCACTATTGAAAATATGGGAAGATGAGATGCTGGAAGGGGGGTGGCTGTGTGGTTATTTTGCTCATGTCAAAGTTATAAATAGGCTTTTTTCCCCTTTCTGATTCACTCTGCTATTGAAAAATGGCTGAGAAATAACCCAACTCATTGCTGCTTCCTCAGGAAAGCAGCAGGCTCTGGTGTCACAATGGCTGCACTCCCTGCTTGATGACATCACTTCCAGCCATGACATCACTCCCAGGTCAATTACATTAATGACAACACTTCTGGTGGGTCCTGGACAGACTGTCATTCTAAAAGTGGGTCCTTGTGCTAAACAGTTTGAGAACCACTGATGTAGACCATTTCAACACAATTGCTATCCATATTAATTTCCTTCATTCACAGCTAAAAATAATCTTTGTCATGTTGCTAGAATTAGACTCTAGCTTTCAGTAACTGTATTTTGGAAAGTGACTGAAACCTAGGATGCAGAAAGACTCTGGAAATCTAGCCATGTTTCTTAATGTCCCCCACATAGGCCTGGAAAATCTGAAGTGATGAGATATTTGCTTTGGAAAAAGGACTTTCCCTTTCAACTAGAGAGCAATTAATAACATAAAAATTGCAGCAGTCCTCATTCTTTGAAATGGATTTAAGTGGCACATGTTTAAGGAACCTCATACAAGTTAATTTCTCTGCCTCCTCTTTAACACCACAGGGCTTGCTCCCGTCAAATCTGCTCCTGAGAACAAAACTGCACAGAATGCAGAGGTAAGGGGAAATTAATGCAAACTCTCACAGGGGGCAACCAAAAGTACCTTATTAGGCCTAAACGACACAGCATGTTTAGACAAGGGTGAAAAAACTGTTGAAAAAAAATTAGACTTAGTATTTTGAGTGTGCAAAGTGCTTCACATGTATTATTTTGTTGCAATTCTGACAAAGATGCAAAGTTTTATTACCCCCATATTGCAGCTCAGGAGCATAGGTTAATTAATGTCTTTTAGCCCAGTGTTCTTCAACCTTGGGATTGGGACCCCAATGGGATTGCAAAACCTCAGTTGTGGGGTCAAAGCAATTTACAAGAATAAAAAAGGCTGAAGACTACTGGACTAGAATACCACCAGGTAAATGGGAAGGCATCTGGTGTACCCTACAGGTATCATCTGTACCTGTCACACTGATCTTTAAAAAAGGAAGGAGAGGGGACCTGGGAAACTATGGACCGGTCAAGCCTAACATCTATTCCAGGTAAGATGGTGGAATGCCTCAAAGATAGAATCTCAAAACACACAGATGAACAAGCCTTGCTGAGGGAGAATCAGCATGGCTTCTGTAAGGATTAGTCTTGCATCACAAACCTTTTAGAATTCTTTGAAAAGGTCAACAGGCATGTAGATGCGGGAGAACCCGTGGACATTATATATCTGGACTTTCAAAAGGCATTCGACACGGTCCCTCACCAAAGGCTACTGAAAAAACTCCATAGTCAGGGAATTAGAGGGCAGGTCCTCTCATGGACTGAGACCTGGTTGAAGACCAGGAAACAAAGAGTAGGTGTCAATGGGCAATTTTCACAATGGAGAGAGGTGAAAATCGGTGTGCCCCAAGGATCTGTCCTGGGACCTGCACTTTTCAACCTGTTCATAAATTACCTGGAGCCAAGGTTGAGCAGCAAGGTGGTTAAGTTTGCAGACGACACCAAGCTTTTCTGAGAAGAGATTGTGAGGAGCTCCAGAAGGATCTCTCCAAACTGGCAGAATGGGCAGCAAAATGGCAGATGCGCTTCAATGTCAGTAAGAGTCAAGTCATGCATATTGGGGCAAAAAAATCAAAACTTCACATATAGGCTAATGGGTCCTGAGCCGTCTGTGACAGATCAGGAGAGGGATCTTGGGGTGCTGGTGGACAGGTCGATGAAAGTGTCAACCCAATGTGCGGCAGCAGTAAAGAAGGCCAATTCTATGCTTGGGATCATTAGAAAAGGTATTGAGAACAAAACGGCTAATATTATAATGCCGTTGAACAAATCTCTGGTAAAGCCACACCTGGAGTATTGTGTCCAGTTCTGGTCACCACATTTCAAAAAGGACATAGTGGAAATGGAAAAGGTGCGAAAGAATGTGACTACAATGATTACTGGGCTGGGGCACCTTCCTTATGAGGAAAGGCTACAGCGTTTGGGCCTCTTTCTACAGCCTAGAAAAGAGACGCCTGAGGGGGGCACATGATTGAGACATACAAAATTATGCAGGGGTTGGACAGAGTGGATAGAGAGATACTCTTTACCCTCTCACACAACACTAGAATCACGGGACATCCACTAAAATTGCGTGTTGGGAGAGTTAGGACAGACAAAAGAAAATATTTCTTTATTCAGCATGTAGTTGGTCTGTGGAACTCCTTGCCATAGCACGTGGTGATGGCATGTGGCCTAGATGTCTTTAAAAGGGGATTGGACAAGTTTCTGGAGGAAAAATCCATTATGGGTTACAAGCCATAATGGGTATGTGCAACCTTTGGATTTTAGAAATGGGCTACGTCAGATGCAAGGGAGGGCAGCAGGATGCAGGTCTCTTGTTGTCTTGTGTGCTCTCTGAGGCATTTGGTGGGCCACTATGAGATATAGGAAGCTGGACTAGATGGGCCTATGGCCTGATCCAGTGGGGCTGTTGTTAAGTTTATGTACCAGAAGATTGTGTCCCAGTCTTGCCTAGGTTCTTGGCAATTTTGCTAAAATCGCTTTCACTAGTGCTGGGCTTCAGTGGTAGCTTTTCCTGCTCTCTCCAAGAAGAATATCTGGTCACAGTGAACAGTGCTGGGAAAATATAACAGGGGTGGGGAGTGGTAGTGATGGGGCAAAGAGTGGGAGGATAGGGTCCTAGGAGAGGGTGCTAGTGCAGATTTTTTTAGCTCTTAAATGGCTTGGATCCAATATACCTAAAACATATTCTCGTTCTATACATCTTCTCTCAATAACCCAGACAGCATCTTCTTGTTCAATACTATGCAATTGCTAGGAATGCCATGGTCACTTTGCAAATAAATTTTCTTAACTTTGACTCTACTGACACAATCAATTACTGGCAAGATTTCTGAAAATAACCACTACCATCATTCTTAAACTTTGGGATAAAAAAAAATCCAAACACTGAATGTCCTTGGCTGCCTCGGTTTGCAACATTCTCTTCTATCTGTTTGGGACTAAGGAGAGAACTATTCATGACGCAATCTCCTAGATGCTGTTTAGAGGCCAGGAAAGAAAGACAAACTGTACATGTACCTGCACACAGAATGTTGTAGCAGATGGGAAGACAACACATGCTCCCAGACAGTGAACAAAGGGTAATGGAATTAATCTATCATTATACACACATTTCTGCATATTTTATTTTACTGCTCCACTAAAAAGCAGATGACTGGCACAGATACGTTTGAGAGCACTGACGAGAAGTTAGTTTAATTCCCAAGTGAATTACAGGCAGCACCAGCCTTCCCCATTTGTGATGGTTCCTTCAGCTACTTTTAGAATACCAGCAAGAAGCACGATTTTGCTTCAACAGTTCTATTCAAGCACTAACAACTTACCAAATCTTTCCAGTCTGATTCTCAGCTCTGCATTGCTTTGCTGAATCAAGCTACCTTTCCAAATCCATCCAGGGATTCAGGACAATATGCCTGTCCAAAACTGTGCTTGCTGGGGGCAAAGGGAGCAGGAAGCTAGCTTGTTGAATGTCCCTGTACTTGGGACATTCTCACACTTCAACGATCCCAGGTATTTTGGAGTCTGTACACTCTTGGTATACTGAAGAGCTTCACGAGTTGTGCCTTAAATTTGTTTACCATCTAACAAGGGTAATGTCACCATTTAAAAGAACTGACTGCAGAGCATTCTTAATCAGAGTGAATAAGCAGAAGAGATGACCCCCCCCCCCCCCAAGTGTGTGGGAACCAATTCAAACAAACCACCTAACAGGGTACGTGGCCCTTCTGGTGAAGAGGCAGAATTTGTACTGCAGAAGAATTTTTTTTTCCCACAGTAAAACTGACAGACTGGTGAAAAAGAATGCAATTACAAAGAGAAGTAGTCCACTGTATACGCCATCTACCCCATAGTTAACACTGTTCCCCTTCCCTGGGGAAACCTCTGCTGGATGAGCCCAGTACAGGATGCAATTTTTCTTTCACCTCACAAGCATAGTGTGAATAAAGGGAAAAGAGTTATTGCTGCAGGGATTTTTAAAAATAAGATATACCAACACATGCATAGCTCACAAGAAGATGATTATTCTACCATTTAAGAGCCATAAGTAAGGGTAGGAGATCATTGCTCTTGACACTTTAAATAGCTCCCTGTAGAAAAATGTAATTGCATATATATTACATGCATGATTTGTAGAGCAAGCCTTAGAAACACATCCACGAGTGTGGTTTAGTCAGACCAGTCAGACAGATTAACACTAGTGGAGGTCATGAGGCATGGCATGCTTTCAGCAGGGGATTCCCAACCTCTTCCCTCCATAAAGGCTCATAAGTTGAACAATGCCCCAGGATAAGCTAGAACTATTATGCACACAAATCATTGTCGTATGCTAACATATCAGTAAGACACACAACTTACTTGCCCACCCATCTGGAAAGGGCTTACCCTCTGTCCCTCACCCTCCAAGAGGATTTGCAGCAACAAAGCCTCCCACTTTAGTAATGGTGTGCATGGCAGACTTCTCCTGTATGAGGACCAGCACAAAAAATGACTCCAACTGTGTGTGCATTATCCTTTTCTCCTCAGACGTATTAATTAGTAAGTCTAATTAATATTAGACTTAGTAATAGTCTAAGTCTATTACTTATAGCAGGATGCAGCATCCATGTTTCAGGCATGTGGTAATTTCTCCCTCTGCTTGCATCTTCCCACAGAGAAAAAGCCCTGCAACTGCTTCACTTCAACCAGAAGAATTCCTAGAAGTAGCAGCTATTGCTCCCTATATGTGCTTCGTCACAAGGACAGGCAAGCATTAAAAAAAACCACCTTGTGACAGCCATTGGAATCAGGGTTACCAGGCAAATTGTGCAACACTTGCAATTGGTCTTGCATCTAGTTAACATTAGATTCATATAAATTGAGATTTCCCCCTGTCATAATGCATACAGCACTGAGTAAAAGCCCTCCTCAGAACATTGTCTGGCATGAAATAACTAAAGCTTTCAATTGTGTTCAACGTTAAAACAATGGCAGTCAAAATATAAGAATAAGATCCTCCAAGACAGCAGCAATATGCTGACCTCTCATTTCAGACCCCTTGGAGGACAACAGCCAAGACATGGTCCTCCCCATCGCAAACGATTCAAAGCACACATAATCAATACATTCACTGGTGTATTGTTGTCTACACACAAGCCTTAGTTGAGATTCCATTGCTTTATGTTTTCTCATTTCATGTACCAGAATGGTAGTAGTACCATGCAGCCGAGAAATTTCCTTGAAATGTTACCTTGATTTCAATGTTGCCCACTTTGGCTGTTGATCGAATAATTGGTCTTCCAACCAAAGCTGGGAAGATGTGTTCTGGAAAATTGGAACCTGCATATCCGCATTTCACAAACTAAAAGAGAAAAGCCTCACGTTAGTCACTTGTAAGCACATACTTCACAATAGCTTATTGGTATTTTTTTGTAATTATCTAAAAAAATGAATTCGAGTCAGCTGAACATGTTCCCAAACATTTTTGAACAAACTTTTCAGCACATTAAGTTAAAACTGTTTTTGAAGTATACAACTTAAGACGGTTTTTTGGAGACATGTATCCGGCAAACACGAACAGCTGGAAGGTGCTGTCATTGTGATAACCTGGAAATTTCACTTAACCCTAGGTTTTATTACCTGCAATTACATAAGAACATAAGAACAGCCCCACTGGATCAGGCCATAGGCCCATCTAGTCCAGCTTCCTGTATCTCACAGCGGCCCACCAAATGCCCCAGGGAGCACACCAGATAACTGCATCCTGGTGCACTCCCTTGCATCTGACATAGCCCATTTCTAAAATCAGGAGGTTGCACATGCACATCATAGCTTGTAACCCATAATGGATTTTTCCTCCAGAAACTTGTTCAATCCCCTTTTAAAGACATCTAGGCAAGATGCCATCACCATATCCTGCGGCAAGGAGTTCCACAGACCAACCACGCACTGTCAAAACAACAACATATAAACACACTCTAGTTTTATCCAGTCAAGCACACTGAACCCCATCCATTAACTATACATTATTTACATTTTCCTACAGATTCTGCAAATAAACTTTTATGTTATTAACAGGAATGCATCAATGCACCAGAGCTGACTAGCTTGTGACAATTTCTAAGCTCATCACAAAAAACACCCTGAGTTATATATATATATACGCCACTCTCAAGAATATACAGATAATGGGGCACACTGTCAGTGTAGCTATCAGAAATGTTAGATTACCTACTGCTCTCTTTGGTATTGGTGTCTCTTGCACAGTCATGTGTTCCAGTTTATTACTGAAGAAAGGGCAAGACTTTTTGGGGAGAGTTGAAATGCCTTTCAACAATGCTGATGTTCCCCAAAGTGGAACCTCTAAGCAGTTTATATCATCTTACAATATGTTTATTGTTTGCAGAATGTTATTTTAAGTGCTAATTTATCCACCATTGGTCCCTTTTATGGAAGAGACCATTCATTCATTAACTATAAGAGTGTATTTAGGATTTAAGATTATGTGGTTAGACACTTTGCTATTTTCACCAATACAAACTCCCAGCAATAACTGTGAAGCTTTGCCTTATGTTCCAAAAATGAACAAGACCTGTTTAGGTAGCATTCTCCACTGCAAAACCAAAGGCACATTTTTCTGGGAACAGAAGACAAAATGTGACTGCCATATCAACTGTGAAAGGACCCATTGCTTATATGCAAAAGAAGCCATGAAAATTCCACATTTTCCATTCCAAAGCTCAAGCCCACTAAACCCCTTGCAGTAAGGAATGCTGCTATTCCCTGAAACAATACCATGAGCAGCAAGCTTGTTCAAAGTAAAATATTGTTCTTACTTCTTCTGAAGTCTCAGTAGGATAATCCTCAGGGAAAAGCACAGATAATTATGCCTACGTATAGTTCAGATTTATATATAGTTTATAAAAATAATAAAATATATACTGTTTATAAATTATGCCAACATATATAATTCAATCTCTTGACTAACAGGTTGCTTTTTCTTTTACGTATGTGGTTTTATCGCATGCACTTGCTCTGAGACCTTTCATACATCAACATATTTTTAGATAAAAAGCAGCTTTGATACTATCAGTAACACTGTTCTCTGCAGCCCTTCCAAGCAAGAAGACTTGCTTAAGAGGTCATGCCTGAGTGACCAAAAAACACAGAGTTGGGGTACAGACAGTGCACAACAGGAAGATCCTAGATCTAGACATGTCTTTGCAATGCAAGGATTGGACTCTAAGGCTGCAATCCTACGCACACTTGCTTGGGAGCAAGTCCTATTGAACACAATGGGGCTTACTTTTGAGCAGGGCTGCAATCCTACCAACAGTCATTGTAGGACTTATTTTTGAGTAGACATGCCTATGAGGCTTTTGAGAGGCATGCTCTAAGGCTGCAACTGTATGCACACTTACTTGGGAGTAAGTCCTATTGAACGGAATGGGGCTTACTTCTGAGTAGGAATGCATAGGACTGCACCCTAAGGCTTTTGAGAGGCATGCTCTAAGGCTGCAACTGTATGCACACTTACTTGGGGGTAAGTCCTATTGAACGGAATGGGGCTTACTTCTGAGTAGGAATGCATAGGACTGCACCCTAAGGCTGCAATCCTACCAACAGTTTCCTGAGAGTAAGCCCCATAGACTACAATAGGGCTTACTACTGAGCAGACATACTTAGGATTGGGCTCCAAGGATGCAACCCAGTGCACACTTACCTGGGAGTAAGTCCTATTGAACGGAATGGGGCTTACCTCTGAGTAGGCTTGCACCCCAAGGCTGCAATCTACCTACAGCTCCCTGGGTGTAAGGCCCATGGGCTGCAATGGGACTGACTTCTGGGTAGACTTGCACAGGACTGGGCTGTGGGAGCCGCAAGAGCCCCACCCTATGCAGGTCTACTCGGAAGCAAGCCCCACCGCAGCCCGCGGGGCTTACTCGCAGGCGAGTGCGGGCAGGGCGCGGCCTCAGCCCAGAGCACCCTCGCGGCGGAAGAGTGGGGAGGAGGACTTCTCGCTTCCTCCCTGGGGCCGAGCACCTAATGAGGAAGGGGCCGAGGACTGGAGGCCGCTGCCGCCACCGCCGGGCAGGGGCCGGGGGAGGAGGCCCCGCTCGGCCGCTCCCCACCACACGCCCCGCGGCCGGAGACCCCGGGGCGGGGGCGAGCCAAGCCGCAGCCCGCTCCCGTCCACCGGCAGCCCCTCCGGCGCGGCCCGCCGTCGTCGCCCTCCTCACCCCGGTGCCGTTGTCGCAGACGACCACCTTCCTGCCCAGCGTGTCCATCCCCGTCCGTCCTTCAGGCCTCCCTCGTTGAATGGGCTGCGCCGCTCCCTCACCAGGCCTCGCTCTGCAGCCCCGGAAGGGAAGCGGAAAGAGCAGCCCCGCCCGCAAGACCTCCCGCGCTGAGTGACAGCTCCGAGCCGCCAGTCAGCGGCCGCGCCAGTCCTCATGGCAACCGCTCGCCCCGCCCCCTCTCTGCACGGCCTTCCCATTGCTATGGCATCGGCGGCGGGCACTTGGGCCTTCTCCCTCCCGGCTCTGCAGAGGATGAGGCAGCTGCTGCTCCAGGGGGGCTCTGCCACTGCCAGCCTGCAGGAGGCCATGGCAGGTGAGGGGGGCGGAGCCAGAGCCTGCAGGGCTCAGACGCCTGTCTACTCAGAAGTAACTCCCATTGCAGTCAGTGGGGCTTACTCCCAGGAAAGTGGGGATAGGATTGCAGCCTGAGAGCCCAGTCCTGTGCCTCTCTACTCTGAAGTAACTCCCACTGCAGTCAATGGGGCTTACTCCCAGGAAAGTGGGGAAAGGATTGGGTTGTCTGTCCTGTTCACTGGGGCAGTGGGCTGGGTTATGGGGTGCTAATAAGCCTAGTATCTCTTCTCTTTTATGGGCTCTTTATGGCTGCAGTCCTGTTCACACTTACCTGGGAGTAAACCCCATTGAGTATAATGGGAGTAAGACATGCATAGAATTGGGCTGTAAGCATCCCTGCTGGGATGTATTGCTTCACTTGCACTACTGTTCCTTCCTGTTGTCTTTGAGATTCACAAAGGTTTTTTAAACCAAACATGCCTGCCTGTGTCTACTGAGAAATAAGCCTCATTGTGTTAAATGGGACTTATTCTCAGGAAAGCGTGTGTAGAATTGCAGCCTGAGAGAAGGTGGAGGGTGAGAAAGAGACTTAAGAAGAAGTTCAAAGTGAGTTCCATGAAGTGAGTTTGTGTAGCACCTGTGGTCCCTGGACCATGGGTTGGGAACCAGTGCAATAGGTGCACCATGTGAAGTGGTACAGCAGGGGGCAAATGTTGAGGAACACTGCCTTAGAGCCCAATCCTATGCATGTCTACTCAGAAGTAAGTTCCATTAGAGTTAATGGGGCTTATTCCCAGGGAAGTGTGGACACAATTGGGCTGTTATACAGTACTGAATAAATACTGAGTATTTATTTTGAATAAATTTACATAAATGAATATATTAGAGATGGAACTTATATGAATGAATGAAGGTCTTGCAATAGCTCAAGGCCTATAAAAGGCCTTGCACATAGCAAGGCTGGCCTTTCCTTTGCTGCCACTGCTGCATCACAGATGTGAAACAGCAAGCAGTGGAGGGAGTCCTCACCCCACAGCTCATGAGAGAGGTTGAACAGTTGGCCGTCACACTGAGAGCAGTTGCCTCAGGCAAGCATGGGCTCCAGCAAGTCCGCAGAAGCTCGTTGGAGACTGGGGGCTCCCTAAGGGCCAGATTGGGAGTCCTCGAGGGCAGCAAGTGGCCCCAGGGCCAGGGTTTGGGCACCCCTGTCCTACACTAATGGTGATTTGTACATGATATGCTTTCAAATGCTCATTGTCAAAAGCAAATGTAATATCTTGGAAATATATTTACTTATACTTTTTTTTGGAAGAAGAAGAGTTTGAGCTTAAAAGCTTTTGAATTTATATTTAGACATTGAGGATGATGAAGAGACAGGAAGTTTTGTAATTGGACGAGGAGGGTACCCAAACAAAGATGGTATAATCCAGTGTGATGCAGCAATAATGGAAGGAGAACCTGGACATTTTGGAGCTGTAGCAGCTTTGCAAGGGTAAATATTATACTTTGGAATTATGAATAAAAACATCCCAAGATACAAAGGATAGTTGAGGGCCCAATCCTGAGCTGCCCGGAGTGCTCAGCTGCAGCGGCAATGAAAATGGCTGCCGCTGCTTCCTGTGCGCCCAAGGCAGCTGCAGATGGCACCTTGGGAAAAGGGGACTTTTGTCCCCTTTCCCTGGGTAAAGCAAGTAGCCCTGCAATGGGGCTACTTGATTCACCATCAACCAAAAGGTTGGCAGTGAGGTAAAAGCCTCCATGTCAGGCTGCGAGCCTGACGTGGAGGCTTTGGATCCAGTGGAGCTCCACTGCTCCTACTCTGCTCCCTCTCCCCAGTACACCTCCCCCCCCGCCCTCTCCCCACCCCATCATGCCTCCCCCCTGCCCTCTCCCTGCCTTCCGTCCACCTCCCCCCCAGTCCACCTCCCCTCACTCCCCCCCCGCTTACCTCTCCACTGCTCAGAGGTCCATGCAATCGCCAAACGGCAGAGGCTGGGCACCTGCCCAGCACTAGCCCTGCACCGACCAGCACTGGACTAGCACAAGCACTTGCCTGGCATTAGGGCTTGCAAATGTGCCTTATGGCATGTTTGCAACACTGTGCGCCGGCAGTAAGCTGGTGCACGGAGCTCAGGACTGGACTCTCACTTATTAATTATGACGGTATCCTGCTATGATTAGAAGACCTATGCTGATACAATGTAATCTAAATGGGATGATAGCAGTGTGCAACCCTATCAATGGGGTTTGGGTGCTCCAAAGACTATATAGGATTGAAGCCTTACATTTCCTGGTGCTAGTTCATTTATCAGCCATGTTTGTGGTGAAATATTGAATATAAACAAACATTCTATATTAGGTAACACAAAGGAGAGAGGCAGTTACCTGCAAATTCCAACTATATTCCAACAATCAGATCATTGGTCCAAGTAGGTCAGTATTGTCAACACAGACTGGTGGCAACCCCCCAGGATTGCAGACTGGAATTTTTTTTCTTTTAACTCAGCAAAACAATACCTGCAATAACCTGAGAAACTGTAAGGGTGTCTCTATACAGGTAGCTTTTTCCATAATTCACCTTGTCATTTGACACTATTTGTACTCCACATCCCAATCTTGTTGCACACAAGTTTCTATCATATTAGAGAAAACCCCTTCCCCTCTCACACTCATACACAGAAATGCTACTTTTGTGAGATACCTTCTGGTGTGTTTCCTGTTTGGGTCCTAGCATTGCTGGTAGGAGCAACATCTGAAAGAACCCAAGACCCAATCACCACTTTATCCAGAAGGCTTTCATGGCTCACCATCCACTATCCAGAACAATATACATGCCCTAGTTCAATATATGTTGGCATCTTTCAGTCTCGGAAGACTATGGTATCGCGCTCAGAATGGTGGTTCTGGAACAGTGTCCTCTCCAGTGCGCGAAGCCTGGGTAAAGTAGATACGGAGGATAGGCTGTTACCCATGTAGCAAATCCTCCTTCTCCATGAAGGAGAAGTCCAATGGAAATTGGCTCAATTCCAATTGGCTGACATTTCCAAAAGTCCAGTCCATTGGCTGAAATGGTCCAATGGAAAGGCAGAAGCCAATACGGTTGGTTCCAGAGGTGTTGCAGGAGTTGCAGAACGTGACTGTGTTCAGCCATGAACTCCGGCTCCAGATTTTGCCTCGAGGTTGACTCCTGAAGCCTTTTCCATAACTGGATGTAGCCACAAGGCAGTGGAGGTTCGGGATCAGAGATTTCCTTCTCTCAGATAAGCTGCCTTCCCGGGCTAACGAGTTCCATCTACCTGGTGGCTGTTTAGTCCCCTCTTACCACAAGTACAGCCAAACTTAGAGGGCCTATTCTTATCCCCAGCCCCCAGGGGATGCCTAGTTCAATATAACTTATGTATACACAAGGGCATAAGTGCTCAACATGGACACACTACCAATCTTAATTTTTTGGTGATTTTTTGCCCTTATTGAAATGATTTCTCTTGTGTAACTTTTTACATCTGTATCATTACATTTAGCATCGAATCCTCAAAAGTTATTAAAACAGAATTATATTCTTTTTGCTGATAAAGAATTGGAACTCCACTTGCTATAGCTCGTAAAGTCATGGAAGAGGCTCCACACAGTTTTCTAGTTGGGGATGGTGCTATGAATTTTGCAACAGACCATGGTTTCACTGTGGAAGACAATAGACGTATGATGAGTAAACAGAGTACTGAAGCTTATCAGGTAATGTTCTATTTTGGATGAATTCATATTTTATATTAATTAATTTGTATGAAGGTGGAGGTCTTAAAATTAGGAGTAAATATTTAGGTCTTAAAATTAGGCATAAATGTCCTTAAAATTTATAAAGTATCTATACAGGCCTAGACTCATTATTCCTGAGGGTTCCAAGAACTGGTATGGATGTAGAAAAACAAACTATAGCAAATCAATTTAAAGCAAATTTATAGCAAATCAAAGTGTCTTAGCTCTTGTGATTTAAAACAGCCTTGCTGACCTTTGTAATGCACACAGAGGCCATGGTCTCTCTCCAGGCACTTAGGCTTCACTGTGTGTTGGCAACCTTCAGTCTCGAAAGACTATGGTATTGCGCTCTGAATGGTGGTTCTGGAACAGCGTCTAGTGTGGCTGAAAAGGCCGATTCGGGAGTGACAATCCCTTCCACACCGGGAGCAGGTGCAGTCTATCCCTGGTCTGTCTCCCTGGCTATGGGCCTTCCTTCTTTGCCTCTTTGCCTCAGACTGTTGGCCAAGTGTCTCTTCAAACTGGCTTCACTAGGAGGCAGCAATCCCTCCCTTCACCAGGAGCCCCAGAGAGGGGGAAAGAGTGGAGGTGATAATTGCTGCCATTCAGCCTTCTTTCAAGTGCTGGGGGGGGGGAGGAGTGAAACCTGCAGAGAGAATGATTGATGGATTGTCATCCAGCTGCCCTCTCTGGCATTATTAAATGACTGTTTTCCTTTAATGTAAAGGGCTCTTCTCATCTACTTTGAGACAGAAAAATCTGTGGGTGTTTAGGTTATACCTGTAATCACTTGTATGACTGTCTCTGCAACAGTAAAACGCAGTTTTTTAAGCTGTGATTTTAAAGGAGTGCATTTGCACATTCCTTCTTATTTGCAGGGGCCATTCCTGTTGAGTCAAATCTGTGTATAACAAGGCTGGACCTGTATTAGCAAAAGGAACAGAATACTTTATAATTGATTTGCTATAAAGCTCATTCGCTGTAGCTGATTTCAGCTTAGAAATGATTTGACCTCTCTACAATGAGTAATTTTCCAGTATATAATTTGCCTTCCTAGTTTACTGTAGTATAGTGAATTAGAACTCTCAGAATTTGGCAAAGGATATATGAAAACAAATCTATCCTAAAAACAAATCTGGAAGGGACCTATGAATCATCGTCCTACCTCCTTCTAAGAGCCAAAGTCCAGCCATAATATGCATAAGTGCACAAGTGTCTTATGTGAATAAGTACATACATATGTCTGCCTCCCCCCCCCACGCGTGCCTCCTTCACTCCCTTCGCCTCTTGAGGGGGCACACACAGTGGGGTCCTGCGGACCCGATCTTCAGATAACTGAATCTGCAAATAGAGGATTCATGGATACAGGCCCCCCCCCTGTACAATAGGCTCTGCAATTAGCTAAGGATGCAGAAGTATATCGGTCCTATGCAGTTGTGGACTGGTATACATTGGCACCACCATGTGGAGTATAAGCACAAGGATAGCAGAACATGAGAGATACTGCTGGTTACAGCAAGCTGGAAAATCGGCCATTGTGGAGCATGTAGTTGAGACTGGGCACAGAAAGGATTCTAAGCGAACACAGGTATTGTCCACTGCCAGTAATTTTCACACTCGGATTTATAGAGAGGCCATAGAGATTTATAAACATCAGAACAACGTGAACAAGAGAGAGGAGGCACTGAGTGTAAATGGCTCTTGGTTAACAGCACTCAAAAATACAAGTATCTGGGACTTTAAAACTGAGGTAGAACAATATAGGTACTTGGAACTTTAAAATCAGAACATCAGTTACATCAGTTATACTGGGTTAGTTTGAAGAGCTACTTGCTGTAGCTTGGTTGTTTGAGTACCAAAGTAGTAGGTGAAATGTTAGAATAGACTTATTCGACTGTGGCCTATCAGCCCAAACATTACTAATTTCAGTGTGGGTTATTATTATCAGTAAGGACTACAGAGAGTAATCCATCTGAAGTGCTTTATAAGTAGAGTGTGCTTTTTTGTTTTATTTTTTCACAGATTTTGTTTTTTTGACAAAAATGAGAAGTACAGAAAACATTGTTACGTGTTTCATTATCACGGAAAAACTCGCTGCTATTTTTAAGTTCTATATACATGTTTAATATTGTGAAAAAGTTAAGCAGCTGCTTTGTAAAGTGGTGAGAAAACTATTCCAAATGCCCAACTTAGTGAGTAGCCTTCCATGGGCTCAGCTGCTGGTCCCTAAATTAGGTCTAAGGCTAGGAAACGACATACTACTTAAAAGTAACATTCTGTGAAAGAAACAGTGTTTGGAAAATCTGACATATATTCATGTGTTTATGCTTGGAGGAATCCTACTGTTGTAAGCCCTTTTGACAGGCTAGAATGAATAATGCTGTCATTTTCTTTAGGAATATTTAGAAAAGGAAAAAAGCCTGAAGAAACATGACACATTGGGTAAATAATCTTTTACTAAAATAACACTTTACTGCTAAATGCTGGATCTTTCTAAACTGTTTTTGAAATTGTTGAGGCATTGGCATGACATTTGGTATGACTGTACGTATATGCAACCGAAAGTTTATTGCTACCTAGGATGCTCCAGTGTATGGTTATGTATTAAGTTGAAACTTCAGGATTTGACATAGAAGTCAGAGACAACATTCAGGACTGTTTCAAATATGATATCATTTCCTGTACAGATTGTATGTACTTGAAGAAAACCATGCAAGTCTGTAAGTTATCGTGTATGCTCATAACATGTACATCTCCTTCATTGTGTGTGCTCTATGTGTACAGTAAAATAGATGTGTAACTGTGGGATTCATCCCAAAGGCCAACTCCACATCATAGAGTTTGGGGTATGGCATTTGTGGTCCAGGAGGATGGACCCCAGGTGCAAAAAAAGAACAACTAACACCAGAGGGGATGCTGCTCACCTGTTTTTATTGGAACTTTGTGCCACTAGGAAGTTTCCCATTTCCTTTATAGAATCCACTGAGGGGTCTTCTGAGAAGCTGGTTGTGCTCTCTTCTTAACCGTGTCCCTCTTCCTGAAACATGGCCTGGATGTATCTAGAGAAACATGCATCAACTGCTCTAGCAGCCCAAAGGAGCCCCTCCACCCACGAGCCAGGACTCCCCTCAACCTTCTCTGTGGGATGTTGTAGGAGTCTGGGAGAACCCCTGTTCATTAGTCCATACCTGCCTACCCAATAGGTCTCAAGGAAGGCTGTTTCTTCTGCCTCTTCCCTCACCTTTTCCCCACTGTGTCTGTGCTGTCTCTTTCTTCCTGTGTTCTCTCCTCTTTTTTCTTTGCATTGTTCTTCTTTCCCTTCATGTTTTTCTCCACTTTTCACAGGCTGTTCCTCTCTCCTGTTGCCCAGCCAGCACCTCTGTTCCCATCTGGCCTCGCCTTCCTCCACTTGCACCCCCCTTATTTGTTCCTCCCTCTCTATCTTCCTCTCACTTGTTTCTGTCCTTCTCTCCAGTTTCATTCTCTCTGCCCTCGTCTCTGCTTTTTCCATTCGCTATGACCTTCTCCCTCTCCTGTCCTGTCTGATAAATCTTCTCTGAACCCCTCCCATCAGGACTGCTGGCAGCTCTGCTGCTGCTTGTGTCTCTCCCAGGTGCCCAGTGGTGACCTGATCACCTTGCAACCAACCCTGCAGTAGTGGGCTGCTCGCACTTCTGGAAGAGGCTCCAGAACTGTGGTGGAGCACGGATGCCACAGTTGCACATGGCAGTACAGTATACATTTTGCCTTGACCTCTCAGTGTAGGCAAAATATTCTTTATGAAATAGCCCTTAATCTTCAATCCTTTTAATTTGAAAAATGCTGCTAATACATCAAGTATGTATAGTACACACAGCTCTTTGAGTTCTTTCCTTTTGCCTCCAGAGGGTGCTGTATGCTCAGAAAAACCCAAAAGACAACAGGACTCATCTAAGGAAATGGTGGCTAGAAATGAAGGCTACAACAAAGTGCTGCATCATTTTCCTCAAGTGATTTAAAGTTGCTTGGCATTTGTTCTAGTTTTGGAAAAAGTGATAAAACAATGTGTGAAATCTCTGTTACTAGGAGGGAATTGTATTCTAAAGTTATCCTGTCTGTCTTCTGCCCTCTCCAAACTGCTGCTCCAGTGGTGCTCTGATCTTCTTCCAATCTTCCTTACAGCAGGAATAGCCCCATTGAAGCACTGCTGAAGGAGGGAAGAGGGGAAAAAAGCAACCACAGCTTCAAATAACTTTTCCCTGCCTACCTGGTACTTATAAAACACCAGGTAGACAGGAAGAGGTGATTTGGAGTCCACCGTCCTTCCCAGCCCTTTCTTTAACTTACTACAAGTGAGCATGTAGCCTCCTTGCTGTGCACTATTTCTGTTTCCAGTGAACAGGAACTATGTGTGCTGAGTTTCCAGTGTACGGTTCTTAAATTCATTTGAAACAGAAGGGGGAGGATTCATTCAGTAAAAGGGGGTTTCAGTTAATTTGAAACACTAAAGAGAAGGGGCAGTGCCTGCCTGCTCGCTCCCATGCTTGCTTGCCCATCTCCTCTCTTCCTCCCCTTCATCAATGGCAGGGTGCACATGCATGCAGGAGTGGCATTTGCCGTGGGTGTTTCTAGCCAGTCATGGATAAGGTGAGTGCCTTGCTGGTTTAACTTGCTGGTTAACTTGCTGGTGCCTTGCAGCACTTCTCTGGTCACCAGTGGCAGTCCTGGGGGGGGTGTTGGGGAGGGGGGAAGCCCCAAGCACCACACCTGTGCGGTCTGTGGGGTGGTGCTGCCACTGCTGCTTCCGCCCACCTGCTCTCTGGAGCCATTCCACATACTGGGAAGGCCCCATGCTGCGTCTCCAGGTGCTCTGAAAGCTTTCTGAGGCCTCTGGATCACCGTTAAACAGTACCTCTGGTTTTCCAATTTCAGTGGCCAATAGATATTTCCAATTTCTGGTTTTTCAATTTCAGTGGCCATATAGCAGTATTTCTAGTATTGATCAATAAGTAAATCTACTTTTGTCTTTTTTTGTAGGTTTGATTGCCTTGGATATCTATGGAAGCATAACAGTTGGTAAGAGGGATCATCACAGACCAGAAAACTATTCAGCTTCATGCCTTCCATATGTCACATACAACTGCTATTAGTTAGCTATGTGGGTCTTCTCATCTTTTGAGGGAAGGGGGGCAATATTGCTTTTTTGGAGAGGAAAAAAAATGGCATTAGAAAGCAGCCATCTAGGTTAGTTTTTACACTAGAAGCATGAACACCTTATCATGGATTGTTAGCACTGAGTAAAATACACTATTGGTGAATACAGAAGAATTTAGTAATGAAAAAGCTGAATCGTTTTGTCATTTCACCTTGGGGGCTGAGAGGTTGAACAGAAGATGAATATTCAGTTAGGCCCACCATTTGTCCTCTCCCTATCTAACCAATTTTGCATTGAAAATACAGGTTAGCAAGTAAAAATAATTACTATACTAATATTTTGCTGATTTAAAAAAAAAATTATGTAGGGGTTTCTACCTCCGGAACTCCTTTCAAATATCCAGGAAGAGTGGGAGATTCTCCATTGCCAGGAAATGGGCTGTATGCTGATAAAGAGGTATGTCAAAATCTCCTGCAAATAGATAGATAGATACTTTATTTACGGTCATCCGACCAGCTAAACACAGACAAACAAAACAAAATACACAGAATTAAAACCAACACCCCTTTACATATATATAAAATCAGACGTTTACACTCTCAATTTTCTTTCAAATAGTACAAAGTAAAGTGATGGCAAAAAGCAGCATCACTTTTGAAAGCAAGCACATGTTTCTGTGATGGCAGAAACATGGTCTAGATGATTAATTCATTTGACCAATTTCTGAGTTCTGTAACATATAGCATAATTTAAGACACGGGTAAGTTGGAAGAACTTTGGACTGATACAAGCAAGGCACAGATTTTTAAAACAATAAAACTGTAAAATATTAATTCAGTAAAACCCAATAAAAAGAAATTAAAAACAGCATTAGCACTCAGCAATAATACTCCCAAATAATCTCAGCAGCTGCTAGCAAGAGCAGGTTTGAAACTTGCATAAAGATTGGGATGAGCAATTTTGCTGAGGGTAGGAAGTGCATAGAAACAAACACTGAGAGGAGTATTTTAAATGTGCTAGGTGTCTAAAAACATCCAAGCAAACTAAAACAATTCAAGTTAGGATGTTTTAATAACCAAGTTTGCAGTCATGAACAAAATCTTTATGGATGGCCTTGTGGAGAGGAAAATCAGTGATATTTGCTTGCCCAAATCTCAGAAATACATGACCAAACATTTTGACCCCAACTCACTCTCAGAATTGCTACCTGGTTAGCTTAAAAGCCAGTCTGAACAATGTGTTCTGCTTGGTGTCATTAAACAGTGGGCAAGATTTGACAGAACAGTACCTCCTGTGGGATAGGTGTCAGCCCTACAGCTTCCCAAAAGCCATCTTCTCCTGAAAAATACAACATCTGAGCAATTGGTCAACTGCAGCCAGGCAGCCCAATCCTGAGCTCCCATGGGACGCAGCTTTGGTGGCACAGAAAATGGGTGCCGCTGGAACCTGCATGCCACGGGCTACCGTGGGTGGCACCTTGGGAGAAGGAGACTTTCGTTTCCTTCTCCTGGGTAAGGGAAGTTGCCCCACACAAATGCACAGGATCAGGTGGAGCGGAGCTCCGCCGGACCCACCTCCCTCCCTTCCCGCTCCCTCCCCGCAGCATGCCTTCCACCCGCCTTCTCCCCGCCTCCGGGCTCCCTGTCACGCCTCCTCCCCGTCCTCTCTGTACCCTCCACCTGCCTCCCCCCTCCCCAGAATGCCTCCTCCCTGTTCCCCTCCCCACCCTCGCTTACTGTGCCACCGCTTGGTGGTCCATGTCACCGCCGAGTGGTGGAGGCTGGGCATCCGCCCGGCGCTAGCCCAGTGCCGGCCAGCGCTGGACTAGCACAGGTGCTGGCCCGGCGGTAAGGCTCGCAAACATGCTGTAAGGCACATTTGCGACAGTGTGCACCAGCCGTAAGCTGGCGTGCACTGTTCAGGATTGGGCTCTAAATGTTATTTCCACCTTATTTACATTTTCCTAGTCTCTGAGATGATAGGAGAGACATTGTTTTAGAACAAATAAATGTGATAAATTTATGTAGTGTTATGTCTCCAAGTTGAACGCATATGTTCCTTCTTGCTGGGACAATAAGTAATTTAAAGATAGTTTACTATTACTTCCAACTAATAAAGTTCTTTCTTTCTAGGTTGGAGCAGCAGCAGGTATGTATTCAAAGTCGTAATCAAAAGACTTGCATAGGCTGTGAGAATGTGTTTTTAAATACTTTGACATATAAGAAATCTTGTGAATCAGTTGACCTCCTTGGTATTGTAATTTATTTCAGATAAGGATCAAGTTTCTTTTATTCTACCGGGATTGGGGGCGGGGACTTCTAAGAATGCTGATTGGGCTTCTGTGGGTAAATTTTGAAATGATTTGCCCTTTGCACTCATGACAGAAATGAAAAAATAAGGGGGGAAAAGTTACCTACTTCTTCAGTATTTTTTTTAAAGTGGTAAAATGTAAATACTTTTAGCTATTTTCCTAGCTCCTTAAAACAAAGTACTGGTCTTTACTTTGAACAACATGGCTCTCTTCTGACAAGGGTGGATCCATGAAGTATCTGTGGAATGCAGTTTGCATGGACTTCTCTAGATCTGCAATGCTCTAGCAGTCAGGAGAGGGAGACTGGAATGCTGAAAACATCTTAATTGCTGTAGTGTATTTTGCCAAGTATAGGTAAAATTTCTTAGAGAGAGACCTGAAATATTTAGGCTCAAAAATCACACTGCCCTTATAAATTACCATGTTGTTAAAATTCAGCACCTTAGCTGATTAGGATAGCAATTAAGGAGAGATGCTGTTTCCTCTCCTCCCAGTCTTGTCCATTGTGATCAGCAATACTTACTTTTAATGATCTCATGTCCAAACTTGTTGCATTAATGCCAGATAGTATGTGTTCCTTTCTACAATTACTCCAGCAAGAGATTAGCAAAACAGCTGCACCTGTTTCCAAGCTGCTTTCATTACACTTATGTTAGAGCTGTCCAGCAATGTCTGGCCTTTGAAATAAACTTCCACACGAAGAACTTTGAGCGATGGGTATATTTATACCAGCACCCCAAATCATAGAGATTACATAGAGCAGTACAGAGATTACAAGAAGTTTTTTTTTCTCAATGAACATGTGTAAACTGCTTTTGTGAACTTTTTGGTTGAAAAGCACTATATAAATATTCTTATTAAGAAGAAGAACATAAGAAGAGCCCTGCTGGATCAGGCCAAAGGCCCATCTAGTCCAGCTTCCTGTATCTCACAGTGGCCCACCAAATGCCCCAGAGAGCACACAAGACAACAGACACAACCTGCGTCCTGGTACCCTCCCCTGGCACTCAGAGGCAGCTTGCCTCTAAAACCAAGAGCTTGCACATACCTACTATGACTTGTAACCCGTAATGAACTTCTCCTCCAGAAATTTAATAATAATAATAATAATAATAATAATAATAATAATAATCCAGCCCAGGTTAAGCACTTTAAAGTCTCTCTCATTCAATTTTGTGCAGTTTTAAGCACTTACCGGTAATAAAATCTCATCCATTGAAATCAATGAGACTTCAAACTTCAGCTTAGGTTTGGGTGAATTGAACCCAATTATTAGTGAAATAATCATTTCATAAAACTTATGGATGCTCCTGCAATTCTTTGGATCAGGAGTAGATATAGGTAAAAAAGTGAAACCTGCACCATTTTTGCTAAGCTTTATTTTATTCAGCCAATGGAAGCTGGGAAAAGCCAAAACCTTAGCTTTTGGGTAAATGCTGTTTGTTTTTTTACAGAACTCTGATATCTATTTCAACATGAACTGTTCCTTTCATTAAAGAATTACATTCAGTGGTGGGTTAGCTATCTAGGATGTGAAACTACTGTATTGTTATCTCTTCCACTGATCTGTGGGGAACAAGCTGCACCCAGCATATGTAAATAAGTTACCAAAAGTATTCCAATATGGAGGGTTTTGTACTACACTGTGTGCTCAATACTGCTGCTGCAGTTCACTGGATGGGGGCTAACATCTCTATAAACCAAAAACCTGCCCTGGAAGGAAAAAGAACGAAAAGTGAAAGTACAGCATGATGCTATATGAGAAAGCACTGACTAAATTAAAAGATTATCTGATTTGAAAACAACAGGCCCCAATCCTATCCAACATTTGTTCCTTTACCTTGAGGCTGCATTGCAGCTGCATTGGCTTTGGAAAATTGGATAGGATTGAGCCCACAGTCTTGTTTGTTTTAATTTTTCTTGTGATTCAGTATTTGCCTGTATAGCTTGCGACCTTTCTGTGTAAATATGCTCAAAGCATTGATATCCTGTCTAATGGAGGAGGCATTGTTTTATAAAAGCAGTACTTGCCAACATGAATTAAAACCTTCCAGGATGTGTAATTCAGCTAGCAGACTATGGGTCCTCAAAACCCTGTACTTTTACTGCAGATCATTTAATTAGAAGCAGCTTCTCATGCTACCCACTTGCCTGTTATTGTGCTGAAATGTTTTAATTGTAAAATTTAGTTTCTGACTACTTTAATGAGAACTAGTAAGATTTGGGGGTTATAGTATGGTGTCCATCCTTATAAGAGAAAAAACTGGAAGACCTTTTGTTTTCAGCAATGACTAGCTGTTTTGTGCAACCCAATGCTGTTTTATATTATTCTTGGAGTTTTTAAAAGGTTGAATTATAATTCTGCACTTATTCTAAAATAGTTAGGTGCTTTAGCGTGCAATCCTAACCCCTTATGTCAGTGCTTTCCAGCACTGAAATAAGGGCAATGCAACTCTGAGGTAAGGGAACAAACATTCCCTTACTTTGAGAAGGCCTCCATGAGTAACACCCAACTGCAGGATGCAGCACACGTTCCATTGGCACTGCTATGCCAGTGCTTGAAAGCACTGACATAAGGGGTTAGGATCACACCCTTAGAGCCCAATCCTGAGCTCCTGTGGTGCGCAGCGGTGGCGGCACCGAAAATGGCTGCTGCTGCATCCTGCACACCCACGGCAGCCGTGGACGGCACTTGAGAGAAGGGGACTTTTGTCCCCTTCCCCTGGGTAAAGGGTGTAGTCCCGCAATGGGACTACTCAATTCACTGCCAACCAAAAGGTCAGCGGTGAGATAAGAGCCTTCGTGTCAGGTGTCGAGCCTGACGTGAAGGCTCTGGATCTGGTGGTGTTGCTCCACCGGTCCTGCCTCCCTCCCTCACCGCTCCCTCCCTCAGCCCACTTCCCCCCACCCTCTCCCTACCTCCTCATCACACCTCCCCTGCCCTCTCCCCAGCCTCCGCCCGCCTCCCCCTCCCTGGAACACCTCCTCCCCACCCCCTCTTTCCTCTCTGCTGCTCGGTGGTCTGTGCTACTGCCGAGCGGCGGAAGCCAGGCACCCACCTGGCACTAGCCCAGCACCAGCTAGCGCTGGGCTAGCACGGGCACTTGCCCAGCGTAAGAGCTCGGAAACATGCCTTATGGCATGTTTGTGACAGTGTGTGCTGGCGATAATCTGGCGTGTCAAGCTCAGGTTCAGGCTCTTACTCTTGACCAGGGGTATCCAAAGTTTTTGGCAGGAGGGCCACATCATCTCTCTGACACCGTTTTGGGGGCCGCGGAAAAAAAAGAATTTACATTTAAAATTTGAATAAATTTACATAAGTTTACATCAATGAATATAATAAAGATGAACTTATATGAATGAATGAAAATCTTGTAATAGCCCAAGGCCTATAAAAAGCCTTGCACAAAGCAAGGCTGACCTTTCCTTTGCTGCTGCTGCTACTACATCACAGACGTGAAACAGCAAGCAGTGGAGGGAGCCCTCATCCCACAGCTCACACGAGAGGTCAAACTGTTGAATTGGGCCAGTGCGGGCTCCAGCAAGTTTCCGCAGGGCCAGAGGCTCATTGGAGACTGGGGGCTCCCTGAGGGCCGCATTGGGAGTCCTCGAGGGCTGCAAGTGGCCCCAGGGCCAGGGTTTGGGCACCCCTGATCTTGATTGTAGTTTGCAAGGTGGAAAGATAGCAATGCTTTCTTGTTGAGGTTCTTAATTTTGTAAGGGAACATGACCAGATTCTAAAATGTTAATAAAACACTCTGGCCCTGATCCAGAGAAGACTCCCATGTGCAGATCAGGAACTGCCAGTGTAAATTGGACATATTCTCAATGCAGAAATCTTTTACGTTCAGTGGGATGTTCATTCCTGACTACATTTGGATGGGAACAGAAATGTACATCTGGATTGGAACAGGAATGTACATGTGAATTGCTTAGAAAATACATGTAGATGACTTTGAAATTTGTATGTTTTCAATGTTTGCTTGCAGTTGTTCATACACATGTGAAAGCCCACTTTGGATTGGGGTTTTGTTCTCTAGTTTTGTTGCAAAGCACTGTTTGAAAGGAAGTGTTGTTTCTTTGTTTATGTTGCCAATTTAACTCAAACAATATTGATTAATACCAACAGCATATGGCATAATGGAAGTGCTTTGTGTGTATGGCTGCCTTGCAATCCTGTTTTTTTTTTGTCTCTGTGGTAGTAGAAGTTAAACTTGCACAGTGGTTCATAAATTTCTTTTTTTAATTTCTATTAGCTACTGGAGATGGAGACAAAATTATGTGTTTCTGTCCTTGTTTCCATGCAGTCTTACTAATGAAACAGGTACGTTAATAATTTGTCATATGTGAGCTTGATGCAAAACTGGAAAATTCAGGTTAAGGGGAACATATGGATGGAATTATGTAAAGCACCCTGAATCTGAGAAGGGCAGGGCTTTTAAAATAAATAATAAATAAATAAATTAGAACAACAGTTAAGAGGTCATTTGGCAAATGAGAGGAGGGAGAAACAACACATAGAAGAAAAAAGATTGTGTCCCCAAACACAATCTGTTGGCATGAAGCCTCCCTTACTAGAGGAAGGGCATATAAGCCCTCCAAGAAACTGGCAGAGAAAAAAAAAGGTACTCTTCATTACAAGACACATCTCGTTGATTGAAAAGAACAAAGAGAGGGAATATAGCCTGTACAGGCAAAACCAGCAGAAAAAAAAACAGAAGGTGCAGGTAGAAGCAACCAAAGCTGACCTGGATGAAGGTGAGAAGTATATCAGGCTGAAAGACAAGGGAGCAGCTAGACTCCAGCACCTTTTGCTGGGATACATTCTGCCAATTCATTAAATTCAGGCTTGCCCATCCTGCTAGACTTCCATCTAGCCTTCTTGAAACATAAAAGGAAGGGTCTTTCAGGAATCCAGGAAATGAATAGCACTAGGTTTGCCAGGCTGCTTTATTA
This sequence comes from Tiliqua scincoides, assembly GCF_035046505.1. Taxonomy (NCBI): domain Eukaryota; kingdom Metazoa; phylum Chordata; class Lepidosauria; order Squamata; family Scincidae; genus Tiliqua; species Tiliqua scincoides. Next base: position 141,104,758 of record NC_089821.1, on the reverse strand, counting down.
TGGACTTTTATTAAGTCCCTCTCATCCCCCCACCCCTGTCAATTATCAAATTGGGGTCTATTTTATTGTAGACAACAGAATTATGAAACAAGCATTTGTCAAGAAGATTCTGGTGAATGCTGTTCAGGAGGCACTTCTTACAGAGCTGAACCCTAAGGTTGCCATCTGCTGAATAACTTAATGATGTCTTACTGTACAACAGTATAGGATTTTATGTATGCCTAGAGAGAATAAGGGGCAAAGTGCATCTACTTTTATATGTCAGTCTGTTATCAGTGTAAGCAGCATGGGGATTTGGGTGGGGAGGAATTAAAATGTGTTTAAGTACTTAGAATATAAATGGACTATTAGAGAAACATGTCTTAGACTTGGTGTTTATCTTCCAGGGCTTGTCTCCTATGGTTGCATGCCAAACAGTTGTCCAGGATATCCTGCAGCGAATAGGAAAGGAAAATATGTTAGAAATTGGGATAATTGCAATGAATATGAAGGTATGTTGTGGTGGTGGTAGTGATGATGATAATAATTGCAGCATTTGAATACCACCTTTCTGATTTACTCTCATTGAGAGAGTCTTACATTGAGAGTCTTACATTGAGTCTTACATTGAGTCTTACAGACTCAAGTGGTTCACATAGTACTAAACTCATCTATTTCAAATGTGTTTTTATAATAATTGTTCTACAAGCAACTTGTAGAGCCCTTCACTTCCAGATGGAATCCTTTACGACAGTGCTTCTCAGATTGTGGGCTGGGACCCACTAGGTGGGTTGCGAGCCAATTTCGGGTGGGTCCCCATTCATTCCAATATTTTATTTTTAATATATTAGACTGGTATGTGACTGCATTTGGGGAAATGTTACAGATCTGTTTTTTTAACAGGCTACTATGTACAGTATATGCTTTTAACAATGATAGTCACTCCTAGGTAAGTGTGGGTAGGATTCCAGCCTAGGATTGTTAAAAATTTTCCTGCTTGATGATGTCACTTCCAGTCATGACATCACTTCTGGTGGGTCCTGACAGATTCTCATTCTAAAAAGTATGTCCCAATGCTGAATGTTTGAAAACCACTGTTTTACGGCATGGTCATCATATCTGGCATCTGAGTGTGCCTTCCAACAGTAGCAGCTTCAGGTCAGCCAAGCTGTTAATCATTCTTTCTTGGAAGCTGACTCTCCATACTTCTCCGCACTTTACTTCGGTATTGCTTGCGATTCCATCACCTTCTCACAGTGAGGTCACAACAGCGACTCCTCCTAGCTCTGTCCTCTCATGACAGCTTTTTTGGTCTCCCATCCAGAATTCAACCAGGACTTTCTTACATAGTATTCTTTGGTCTGCCTTCAGCTTAACCACCAGACCACACCTCCTGCCCATGATGATATATTAACTGCTTTTCAACAAAAGTTCCCAAAATGGTTTACATAGCTCAATTAATCAGTCAATAATAAGCAAACAAGCATCCGCTCCCATTTTCTGAATGACTGTGCCTATGGTGATGTTTCAATTTACCTGCCCTCAAATGTTCTAAATGGGGGATAATGTAACAGACAAATCTTTGCTGCTGATCATGACTACAGAAAGGCATAATGGTATGACTAGAGTTGCTGCAACAAACATGGAAAGGTGTACAATTAGATGTTCATAATAATTTCAAACAGGTGAACATTTTAAACTGTTTAACCTCTTGTGGATTTCTGACATTAGGGAGAAGTTGGAGCTGCCTCATCAATGTCATTTCCATACTGTACCTGGTCTCAGGGAAAGGACTCTATAGAACAATTGATACAGCCATGTCATCAGCTTTGAAAGAATTAAGAATTATTCTGTACTATTTGCATTCAGATTTAGAGCCATTTCCATTTTACAGCCTGCTCCAAAACTGCCCTACCACCAGTGCTGTGTGGGGAGGGCATGGGGGAAGTGTTTCTGGGTGGGGGGAGGGCAGAAGGAGGGAAGGGACCAGCCTGGGAGAGTGATGGAACCAGTGGAGGCCTCATACACCAGATCCTATCCCGTGTCAGGCTCAGATGCCCAACATGGTTTCGAGTCTGCGCCAGCACAGGTTAAATGATGGGTATTTAGTGCCACTGCTCCTATGCTGGATCGGATTGACCCTTAATCCTTTACATTTTATTCCTGTGTAAAGTGTATGTAATGGGTACATTATGGGTGTATAGTCTTAGATTTTTGCTCAAAAGATCTACATCCAGTCACCTTGATCCCTGATCTAGTCAAAGATCTTAAGCACCAACACAAGGAGAACAGCAGTGTCTGGTAGGTAGAAAATGAGGGTCTTGCAGAGAGAGCTTTAAAACCAGAGGGCATGTGCTTGTATGCATTTCCACCTATTCTCTTAATAGCTGCGGAGCTCTTTCTTATTATTTTATTATTAAGAATATTTACATACAGGGTGCAATCCTAACCCCTTATGTCAGTGCTTTCCAGCCAATGGGACATGTGCTGCATCCTGCAGTTGGGTGTCACTCAGGGAGGCCTCCTCAAAGTAAGGGAATGTTTGTTCCCTTACCTTGGAGCTGCATTGCCCTTATGTCAGTGCTGGAAAGTTAGGATTGCACCCACAGTTGTTCAACAGGAATAGTTCACAAAGTGGTTTACATAGTAAAATAAATCAGTAAATGGTTCCCTGTCCCCAAAGGGCTCACAATCTAAAAAAAATAATAATTACAGAAGAGACACCAGCAACAGCCACTGGAAAAAACACCATGCAGATGTGAAGAGGGCAGTTGCTCTCTCCCTGCTAAACGTAACAGGACACCACTTTGAAAGGTGTCTCTTTGCCCATTTAGCAAGGGAATCATTGTTATACGTTTAAAATATCTCTCGTTTTTTGTAATTTTAATATTTAATGTTTTTAACATGAGGAAAAAACAGCAAGAGCTATCAGTCAGATTATGACTCCCAAATCACTGTAATTGCCATCTCCCTTATGAACTGCCTAGCAGCTGAGATCTTTATCAGAGGTCCTCCTCCAGATGCTCCAATTGGCAAACATTATACAGATAACTACTGGAGAGTGGCCTTTTCTGTGGTTGTACCCTGGAACTTCCCCCCTTTAAGGAAAATCACCTGAGACATTTAAGTGTCAATATCCTGTACTGATGGGCTTTGGTGTTTAATTTTGTGGTGTTTGTCAGCTGTTTTAATTTGGATTTGTTATGCTTTGGCTCTGGCGATACGTTTGAATTTGGTTCTCTGATTTAGCTGAGCTGCTTCTTATGTACTGTAATTTGAATACAGGATTGTATTTTTGTGATGTTGCATTCCTTGTTAGTTCTTTCAAATTTTATTTGCATTTAAAACTAATAATAAATCAGCTTACTACTTTGTACTCATTCTCTCTTAAAAGAAATGTGAATTCCCTCCAATTCCTTCTGAAAATTGTTTTAGTCAAGTCTATTTGAAAGCAAGTTGAAGGGAGATTTCCCATCACTATACGTATCTTTGTGTTTTTAAAGATAAATTGAATGCAAATGTAATTGATATATTTAAAAAAGGAGGTGAGGTCACATTCTTTATCTTTTTCATTAATATCTGCACATTTTTTCAGCCTAGATTGTGACAACATAAGCTAGAGCGAAAGAAAGAAAAAAAGAGAAAGCTTATATTGTACTTTTGAAAACTCACTACAGAATTTTCCTAAGATGGTTCAAAGAGAATTCTAGTCATTGCTGAAGGTCAGAAACAAACACAACTCTGGGCCTCAAATGCGAATCCTACCTCAGAAAATCAGGATGAACTCTGCCATAGGCATGAAGCTTCAAGGGAGGAGGGGATTCATAAGATGATCAGATTCTGGTGTGGTAATTGGTAATTCTCCACAATACTCTTCACTGTGGAAGAAACCAAAGGGAGATACCACACATGTAGTAGCTTTTTTTGCTTGTTTTCCTTGCATGTTGTGCTTAATCTATGGTTCCCTGCCAGGGTTTTCTTTAAGGTGTAATTCTCCTTTCTATCATATATTAATTAAAAATAAGTGTGTGTGTAGACACCACAGTTTCACTTGCAGGAATAAATAAAAGCTAGCTCTAGGAAAACCCATTTTAATGAAACCAAACCACTTTGGGATATGCAGGGCGGACACATGCAGAATTGTATTATTGATGGTACTCCTGCAACTGCTTTACAGCAGTTATATGTTGCTTACTTCACAGAAGTTACACAAACCTGTGCAAATCTGACCTTTGGAATTAGTGCTGGCAGTCCTGCCACTCTGGAAACAGGCAACTGCAATAGTAGGCAAAGCTTCTGGGTAGTTTGTAGCTCAAAGTACAGTGGATTTGTAATCATGGCTTAGCACAGAGACAGTTGTTGGAGAAGCATGTGCATCACAAAGGTAGCCATGACATCATCTCCATCTTTAAATGATGATAATATGCACAAGTTAGATTTGTTAGACAGATTCCAATGATTCTGAGTTCAGGAAATGGGTCTCACTGCCCAGCTCCTTTTTTGCATTGTCAGTGTTCATACATGGAAACCAGGAGCCAGCAGTGAAAGCCACTGACATGTCCATGTAGTTGCAGTGGCCATACATAAACACCATCAACAGGTCAAATGCATTCCTGAGTTCTAAGCTGTGACACAGAAATAGAAAGTCCCTTATGCATCCTTATTGGGAATCCAGCCTCACAAGTGTAAGAAAAATGGTTAAAGAAAGGGATTACAATGTTATAAACTAGTAAAAAGTAGATATCTTTCTCTTGGAAAACTGCAAAGTCAGAAAACCTGTGTAAGGGAGGGTAATTGATCAATACAGACTTAAACTCTCCTCTTCAGCCCCTCCCAGTTGACAATTGTTGATAGTTATGCAAATAAATGGTCAGGGGAGGGTTCCATGTCATGCATGTCAAAAGAGGAAAGAGTGCCAAGCAAATCTGACACAAAAACCCTGGACTTCTGAAGGGCAGACTTCTCTCAAATGAGGAGACTACAGTAGACAGAAAGAAGTTGAAATGGAAGATAAAAAGAGTCCAGTCTCTTTTTGTGCTTGGAGGCTGTTTAAAACAATGGTAATAGAGGCCCAGCAGAAGTGTATACTGCAAAGGAAGAAGGGCTCCACTCAGTCCAGAAGGGTGCCTGCATGGCTAACGAGCTAAGTTAGACAGGCTGTAAAGGGCAACGAAGCTTCCTTCTGTAAAAGGAAGTCTTGTTCTAATGAGGAGAATAAAAGGAACATAAACAGTGGAAAAGAAATGTAAGAAGATGATCCTGGAGGCCAAGAAAGACTTTGAGGAAAGCATGGCCAGCAACATTAAGGGGAATAATAAACGCTTCAAATGTTAAAAGTAGGAAACCTGCCAGAGAAGTGGTTGGCCCTCTGGATGGTGAGGGAGGGAAAGGGGAGATAAAAGGAGACTTGGAAATGGCAGATAAATTAAATGAGTTCTTTGCATCCTCACAACAGCAGACGTCAGGCAGATACCACTGCCCAAATGGCCCCTTCTGCCTAAGGAACTAACAGCCCAATCCTATCCACACTTTCCTGGGAGTAAGCCCCATTGATGAGACTTACTTCTGAGTAGACATGCATAGGATTGGGCTGTAAGTCAGATAGAGAATAAAAGAGAAGATGTTTCAGACCTAATTGACAAAGATCAATAAGTCATTGGGCCAAGATGTGCATTACACTTTCTTACATTGAGCATCTACCATTTTACTATCCATTCTCCCAGTTTGGAGAGATCCTTCTGGAGCTCTTCACAATCTCTGCTGGTCTTCACCAGTCAGAAAAGTTTAGTGTCACCTGCAAACTTGGCCACCTTTGCTACTTATCACTGTCTCTGGGTCATTTAAGAACAGGTTGAAAAGCACTAGTTCTAGGACAGATCCTTGGGGCACACCACTATTCACCTCCATTGTGAAAATTGCCCAGGGACACCCACTCTGTGTTTCCTGGTCCTCAACCAGTTCCTAATCTAGGAGAGGACCTGCCCTCTTACTTCCCAATTGTGGAGTTTTTGCAGCAGCCTTTGATGAAGGACTGTGTCAAATGCCTTCTCAAAATCCAGATATGCAATATCCACAAGTTCTCCTGCATCCAAATACCTGAAATTGGCCAAATACCATCTATTGGGTCCTGACCTAAACACTGCTGTAGAGCTTACTTCCAAGAAAAGCTTTAAACGATTGCTAAGTAACTTTGAAATTCAGAAGGTGAAGGGTAAATGTTATATGTTCTGGGAATGCCCCCAAATCATCATCTCTTGGAAATTAATACTATATAACATTAAAGAAATGGCTGGATACAGGATTCTGTTAGACAACTTGCTTTTTCATTTAGCTATTTGGGAGACTTGATGACAGATTATTTCAAAATGGCTGCTGCACAGGATAGAAAAAGGCCAGAAATTCTTTACTCATACTGTAGGGTATAATCTCTATGATTAAAGTAACTATATGCATGCTAGAGAAAGGAGACAAATGCAAATTATGGTTTTTTTGAAGAAAAAAAAGGCTTTGTGATGTTTTGGACCTATAATTGTTTTTGTTGTTGTTACCAAATAATGGATAATATGGATTTTTTTCATTATTAATATCTCATAAGAAAATAAGAGGAGCCCTGCTGGATCACAGTGGCCCACCAGATGCCTCAGGGAGCACACAAGACAACAAGATACTGTATTCTTTTGCCATGGACAATGTCTTCAGTCTGAGTGGCAGACTTTTCCCATCAAAGGTGCTTTGGGGGCAAACAACAAATCATGATCCTAAACAATTTAGCCAGAAGGCTCAAGCTTTTCAGGGTGAAACAGCTGACAAGTGCCATCCCTCTCATTTTGTATCAAGAGGAGTACTTGCTAGGTTGAAAGTGAAATCTTCAGAATTGTACTAGATCCAGTGGGTAAAAACTGTACAGGTGTGCCTGTACAGGTATTCATGGGGGTTCTGTTCCAGAAACCCTTGCAGTTACATGAAACTGCGGATACCAGGGAATGCCTTTCCTGGAGGCGAGGGGAAGGTTTTCCCAAGCCCAGTAGAGGCCGCGCACATTCACTGGCAGCCTCTAGGGCTTCCCTGGGCTTCTTAATGCCTTATAAACTTATTTAAAACGTCACTTCCAGTTTTTCAGAAAAATACAGAAGTGACGGTTTTTTGACTTGAAGAGTCCGTTTCAGCCCAGCAGACACCACCAGCAGATGTGCGTGGCCTTTGCTGGACTCAGAAGACCCTCCGGAGGTGAGGGGAATAGAACTCTCCTTGCCTTCAGAGGGCGTGTTGGGGGGCACAGAATGGGCCGCAGACCCAATCCGCGGATAAGTGAAACCACTGATATATGGGATCTGTGGATAAGGGGACCCCCTGGAATTCTGGTTGAACATCAGGAAGAAATTCTTGACAATAAGGCAGTTCAGCAGTGGAACAGATTGCCAAAGGAGGTGGTGGATTCTCCCTCACTGGAAATCTAGCAAAAGCTCAACAGACACCTGATGAAAATGCTCTAGGACAATTTCCTGCTATAGGTTGTGGGCTGGACTAGATGACCTTGAAGGTCTTTTCCAATTCTATGATTTTATGAGACTATGATTCTATCAGGTGAAAAGCATTATGCAAGGTGCTGTACCACTTCTAATTTGGCAGGCACCTGTTCCTGCACAAAATAAGTTTTGGCACAGAAGGGGGGGGGAATTTGCTGGACAAAAGCCTAGCATGAAATGAAAAGATACCCCAAAGGATACCCTTAGCAATTATCCTTAGATCTGCTTCCCATATTGTGCTGGGTGCTGACAAAAGCTGGAAAAAGGTAGGTGGGGGCTGCTGATATGGCCCAAGAGCTGCTAGTTGGCTGTTTTCCAGATAGCTCTGTGACCTAGTGCCTGGAGTGGTGTTATATGCAGAAAATTGCCTACAGATAGGGCAAGGATAAGAATACATTGACATTTTAGGTTGTAATCACAGCTTGCCACCTCAGTGGAAATATGGGCTGTTGATAATTATGCACTGTCTTTGTCATTTGGACACTGCTTTTGTTCTTTACAAGCAGCAGACCTTTGGTCAACAACCATTTCTTCCACCAGTAACTGTTTTGGAACATCTCTGGAGGTTTAACATGAGAGTGGAGTGTGAACTGCCTGAACATTATAATTACAGTCACAATAGTATAAATCCTTTTGCACCTCTTCTTACACTGATTTATTTAAGGAACAAGGAGACTGCGTCCAATGCATATTACTGCTTTTGGTGGGTCTGATTATTTTGGTTAGTTGAAAAAGTCCAAGACCAAAAAAGACCTCTTCAATATGCATTTCTGAGTATACTTTACATGACTGTTTGCATTTGACCAATTTCTCCAAGTATGTAAACCTTGTCAGTACCTCTCATCACACAGTCCGCATCATCGGTGGTGCACACAAAAACCCCTTCTCCAAAACAAGGAAGTGTTCTTGAGACTGCTGTGAGTTATTAACTGAACAGTTAACTGTGGTCTCAATTCAGGACCCAATCCGATCCAATGTTCCAGCACTGGTGCTGCTGTGCCAATGGGGTATGCACTGCTTCCTGTGATGGGAAGGCAGTCACAGAGGCCTCCTCAAGGTATAGGAACATTTGTTCCCTTACCTTGGAACCGCAATGAGGCTGCACTGGTGCTGGAAAGTTGGATAGGCTTGGGCCCTCAGCCAATTGGGACAAAGGGTGCAATCTTATGCACATTTACCTGGGAGTAAATCCTCTTGAACTCAGTGGCTTACATGAGTGATCATGTGTTGCAGTGGGATGTATATTCTAAATGAGGCGGTCCAACTTCTTGCAGCGGGGGGGGGCAAATGACCCTGGCATGACCCCCCAACTGTGCTGACCTGGAAGTAATTGGTGGTGATATGATGATGTCACAGCCTATTAATTCCGTGTTCTGAGCCCCCAAAGTCATACAGCAGGCTCAGGCTTCAAGCAATGGAGGTTGGTGCAGTGATGCTTTTCATTCTCCCTGCTGCACTGACCTGGCTTCTCCTTCTCCAAAGGAGAAGCTGAAAAGGCATGACAGAGAGGAATCTTGCTATCTCCCTAGCAAGGTTTAATCTGCTGCCGTCCATGGTCACAGAGGGGAGGTATAGTAAGATCCCCTATGGATTCAATTTGGCAATCGAGGCCAAATTGAAACCATCTAACATATCTTGTTTTACTGTCCCCGTTATGCTACTTCCCGTTCTTTTTGGAATGGTTGATACTTAATAGAGATGGGTTTTCTGATCTAGAGAATTTGAAATTTTTTCTCAGTGATTGTACAATTGATATAATGGAGATAATGTCTAAATTCTTAGTTTCAGTGTCCTCCAAGTACACCTAGTCTATCTGCTAACAGCCCAATGCTATTCCCACTTACCTGGGAGTAAGCCCCCTTGACTCTAATGGGACTTACTTCTGAGTAGACTGGCATAGGATTGGACTGCAAGCCTACTACAGATAATGTTTCATACCCTATTTTATTCTATCAGTTTCTGTTTTTATACTATCCTGTGTCCATCTATGTTTTCTCTTGTAGCTGGCTATTGCCACATGTATTACTTATGTATGCCAATAAAGGTGATTGGATTGGATTGGATTGATTTTTTAAAAAAGCCACTGAGGAGGGAGGAGGCAGTGGGGGCCTGCAGTGGGGCTTTGAGGGGCTTCCAAAAAGGGCCTCACAGGCTGCATGTTGCCAACAGGCTGCGTGTTGGACCACCATGTTCTAATCTAAATTAATAGGACAAGTTAGTCATACTTGCAATGAGCTTGAGTCACATTAGTTTGCAGAGAGACTTCGGTTTCCCTTAACTTTAATGAGAGAAGGGCCACTAACATTTATCAATGCTATTGTTCAATTTGAAAAATAAGAATCTGAAGGAAAACAACTATTATGCTTGTAGTGAATGCAAAGGCTGACGTAATACTGAATTAAAACAGTATAATTATGACAGGTGTGACATAAACCTAAACTACAATCTAGGGCGCAATCCTATTCCCTTATGTCAGTGCTTTCCAGCACTGGCATAGCGGTGCCAATGGGACATGTGCTGCATCCTGCAGTTGGGTGTCACTCATGGAGGCCTCCTCAGAGTAAAGGAATGTTTGTTCTCTTACCTTGGAGCTGCATTGCCTTTATGTCAGTGCTGGAAAGCACTGACATAAGGGAATAGGATTGCGCCCTAAAACTTTAAACTGAATAGCAGTCTTCACAGCCCTTCATAGTCTCTTATCCAATGACAATTTCTCCAAAACTAGGAATGGGCTAGTAGTAGGTTGACAGACCAACTTGAACTCTGCAGGCAAATTTTGGACAAAACAGACACATCTGATCTCCACTCTCAGCTTATTTAAGAATGTTAGTAGGAAGGGGACAAGACGTTTTCTAGTATCTACCTCACTTTTGCCCACCAAGTGGACCTCCAAGTGATGCTGGGTTGCATAATATATAATGACCTCAGGATTTATGGAACTGTATGCTTTGTGCCAGAAGGAAACATTTCACACTAGGGCCCATTTCTGCACTGATGAATTCTTGAACATTTCAGTAGAAAGCATTTGTATTATAAGACAATGGGTGGTAACACACAGAAGGAGAGTTAGTGGCAGCAGTGCTCTGAAATGCTGTCCAACCACCAGTGGAACATCCTGCCTCTAGTTATGGCAGATTCAGATGTTCCAGATGACAACATCACAATTCTAGTTGGGAAAACCTCTTCCTAGCCACAACACCTGAATAAAAATAACTCACTGTTAAAAATATATCTTCTTTGTTGGGGTAACTGCTCCATACATCCTGGGTCCAACCCCTTCCTCTCTCATTACTGCTGGTGTGCATGACTCCAGCCTGACATTAAAAAGGCAACACTCTCCAGCTCAGCTGGGTCTAGATCAGGCATGTCAAATTCATTTCATACAGTGGGCCAAATAACATTCATGATGCCTGTTGACAGCCAGAAGTGATGTCAGTAGGTTGGAAGTGATGTCATTAAATGGCTCATAACCAGAAATAAGCACTTTCTCTTCACTTAGGGCCCAGTCCTATCCAACTCTCCAGCACTGGTGCAGCTGCAATTCAGCCGCAACATAAGGGGAAAAAAAAATCCCCTTACTTTGAGGAGGCCTCTGTGACCATCTTCCCAGCAAAGGATGCAGCACACGCCACATCAGCACGGCTGCACCGGCACAGGAAAATTGGATAGGATTGGGCCCTTAGAGACTCATTAACTACAAATGACAGAAGAGAAAATATGCAAGTCTTGATCATATTTCAAGATATGGAGAGCCCAAATGTCACGTAAGCTGCCCTTTCAGCAGTGACTTTCAGCAGTGCTGCCCTTTCAGCAACTGAGAGCAGAGTGACAAGATTTCATAACCACAAAAGAGGACAAGGCACCCCAAAATGTAGGACATCCAAGAAAAAAGTAGGACATAATAAAAGCTAAAAACATTCATATTGATTTCTTGTGGTTAATTTAAACACTATATTACTTATTATTAAATTTAAAACAATATTACATATAATTTATTAATTACAAGAAGGCTCTGTGGTGCCTGCTAACAGAGAAAAGGAGGACATTTAGACCCAAATCCTAACCAACTTTCCAGCACTGGCATAGCAGAGTCAGTGGGACGTGTGCTGCATCCTGCAGTTGGGTATCACTCATGGAGGCCTCCTCAGGGTAAGGGAATGTTTGTTCCCTTCCCTCAGAGCTGCATTGCCCTTATGTTGGGGCTGGAAAGTGGGTTAGGATTGTGCCCGTAAGTTCTTTTCCAGGACACAAGGCAAAAAGGGAGGACGTGTCCTAGAAAAAGAAGGCATCTGGTCACCCTGACTGAGAGCCCGAGGGCCAGATAAAGAGCTTCCATGGGCTGCATCCAGCCGCCGGGCCTAATGTTTGCTACCTCTGGTCTAGATTATAGCAAGTGTCCCATTTTGGTGTCTTCCACTTCTGGCTAGAAAGAGCAGAACAGGAATCAAGGAGAAGATGCGTGGCGCCCTTTTCTTACCTAAATGACACTCAGCAGATGGTCTCCCTGCTAGAAATTTGGCAGAGGGATGGAAATTCAGCAGGTGCTGCCCAAAGGATTTGCTGCTTGCCTGCCTCCTTTGCCTGGTTCCCTTTTTTGGCCCCGCACTCCTTCTCCCCCCTTAACCCTTTCTTCCTTCCCTCCTGCCCCACTTGATGTGTTGACAACACTCTTGTCCTCCTCAAACCCTCCCAGTGGTTGCCATGAGAACATAAGAAGAGCCCCGCTGGACCAGGCCAAAGGCCCATCTAGTCCAGCTTCCTGTATCTCACAGCGGCCCCACCAAATGCCCCAGGGAGCACACCAGATAACAAGAGACCTCATCCTGGTGCCCTTCCTTGCATCTGACATAGCCCATTTCTAAAATCAGGAGGTTGCACATACACATCATGGCTTGCAACCCGTGATGGATTTTTCCTCCAGAAATTTGTCCAATCCCCTTTTAAAGGCATCCAGGCGAGATGCTGTCACCACATACTGTGGCAAGGAGTTCCACAGACCAACCACACACTGAGTAAAGAAATACTTTCTTTTGTCTGTCCTAACTCTCCCAACACTCAATTTTGGTGGATGTCCCCTGGTTGTGGTGTTGTGTGAGAGGGTAAAGAGCATCTGTCCAGCCACTCTATCCTTCCTGTGCATCCTGTGGCAAGGGGTTCCACAGGTTAACTACATGCTGTGACTGAGCCCCTCCCCCCCACCCACTGCCATAAAGTGTCAGCAGGGAACAGGTGGCTTAGGGGGTGCAAAGAGCACACCCCCTGCCCCTGGAGCCCAAGGAGGGAGTGTGCTGCAATCCTGAGCCCTGGTGGCAGAAAGACCCCCTCCGCAGACCGATGTGATCCAGTCCAGGTTTTCAATACACCGTCTCAAAACGGAGCAGCATCTCTCCCAGTTCCAGTTCCAAGTCCTTCCCAATCGCCCCGCCCACTCGGCGACAGGGCCCGCCCTCCCCACCTCTCGGCCCCGCCCTCTCCTTTCCACCCGTCCGGTGAGGTCAACGGCTCCCTCGAGCTGCCACGTTTCCCTGCTGACGTCACCCGGCCGGCTGAACTCGTCAGCCAATCCGCTCCGCGCGTGTCAAAGTTGAGTCAGCCGGGAAGCAGGAGAGAAAGGGTGGCGAGTGCGCAGGCGTCAAGCGCGTGGCGGGCGTTGCCGGGAAACCGAGTTTTTCTGTGGGCTGAGCGCTCCGCGGCGGGCCGAAGGGTGCCGCGGTAGCGCGGAACTCGCTTTCCCAGCGTCCCTTGCGGGAGCGCCGTCCCCCTCCCCGCCTCCATGTAAGCCCCGGCCCTGGGCTGGAGGCTGGTCTGTTTCCTGGTTCGGGGCTGGCAGCCATTTTGGGTTCGAAGCGCCAGGGTGACGACCGCGGCCTGTGTGGGGAGGAGCGCAGCCGGGAGGGGCGGGAGAGTGGTCGCCGGGGCCTCCTTCCGTCGCTCGCGAAGCCTGAGCCGAAGAGCTGCCGCCGCCGGTGGGCTGATCGCCGCCTGCTCCCCGGAGCAAGCTCGTCCTCCACAGGCCGTGGGGCCCCGCTGACATGTCCAGCATGAATCCCGAGTAGTGAGTAGGGCGGCGTTGGGGGGTCCCGGTGGGGGGCAGCGGGCGAGGAGAGCCGTGGCGTGTGGGGCGGGCGGGAGGCTGAGGCGCTGCTCGCTCCGACTTCCTCGCCTCGGTGCGAGTGGGGTGGCCGGGGCTGCGCAGCCGAGGGAGACAGGGAGGAAGAGCTCTGGTTGCTGCTCGGGAGAGGCTTCTGTGGGGGACCGTGGGGGGCTTGGCGTGGGTCGCTGTGGGGCCTACAGGGGACCCTCAAGGGGCACTGCTGGAGTGCTACGGGTGGCGCCTTGTTGCTTGGCGCTCTATGCAGTGGGCACAGTCCAGCTGTGCCTTCCCTGGAGGGAGGTGCAGCTGCACCTCCCTGTAGCCCAGGCTTTCAGTAGCCGACCAGGCAAGGGGCTGAAGCCCTTTGGGTGATAGGTTTGCCGAACGCTGCTGTTAGTGTTGCCTTGAACTTCCGAAGCACAGTCGTAGTGGGGCTGTGGTGCTCAGTCGTGCTGAGGCTTTTGCTTGTCTTCCTCCTTCTGCTAGACTTGGGTTGCTGTGCAGAGTGCAGGAAAGTATCTCTGCTTCTGACTTTGCACTTCTAACTTCCTTTATCCAAGTTAGTCCGCGGAACTCCTTGCCACAGGATATGATGGCACCTGGCCTGGATGCATTTAAAAGGGGATTGGACCAATTTCTGGAGGATAAGTCCATCGCAGGTTGCAAGCTGTGATGGGTATGTGCAACCTCCTGACTTTAGGAGTAGGCTGTATCTGAGTGCCTGATGGCACCAGAATGCAGGTCTCTTGCTGTCTTGTGTGGTCCCTGAGGCACCCACTGGGCCACTGTGGGATACAGGAAGCTGGACTAGATGGGTCTTTGGCCAGATCCAGTGGGGCTCTTACGTAACTTTGGGTTAAGCCTCCCTCCAAAGAATTGAGGTCATGAGTCCCCTCAACTCTAACAACCTTGTGAGATAGGCTAAAAGATAGACTAACCCAGGTTGTACAGTGAGTGCTGTGTCTGAATGGGAGTTTGAACTCTGGTCTAAGCTGATAATGCTCTAGCCACTGTACTATGCATGCTCTCAGTTGTAACTCAGTATTTTCATTTTAACAATTCTATTGACCATCTTTTTGCATATCCTACAGCTTTGACAATAATCTCTCTCTGTTCAGTTATTGAACTTCCTGAACTACTGTTTCTGTTGACAATTCCTCCTCTTTCTTGCATACTTCCTGGGACAGTTGTCCATCTGTCCATCTCTTTCCACAGCCTGTAGCATGTGCTTTTATTCTCCACTACAAGTCGCATCCCAATGTCTTCTGGTCTTGGTTTCCTGCATATAAACCAATCTGCAATTACACTTCTCATTTATCTTTTCTCTTGCAACTGCTCTGTTAATCTCTCTGCCCATGTGTGCTCCATCTGTTTCTCATTCCCCCTTGTTTTCCAAGTTTCATGGCACTGTTACATATGGGTTTCCCTTTCCCAGCAGTTCACATCAGTAAAGCAGTCAGATGTAGATGGGCTGACTGGCAAAACCAATCCTAATTCAACAATGTCCTTCTGAATCTAGGGAAAGGAGATGCAGTGTAGATGTAGTCACGCAGGCATTTGCGGATGCCCACTCCTAATGAGCTGTTCCCACAAAGAAGTGAGAAAGGACCATCAACAGTAGAACTTCCTTAGAGGGCTCAGTTGATCCTCTCACCTGCCTTACAGCAACCTTGTATGGTAGTTCAGTATTCCCATTTTCCACAGGAGGGTATATATTTGTGGAAGTGTAATAAGTGTTCAAACCAAAACTTAAAGTTGAAACTTCCTGGGTATAAGCTTATGTGCTTAGCCATTACATTATACTCCTGTACTTTCACGGCTTTTGCTGTCTTCAGAAGACACTGAGAACCGGAGCTGGTAAAGACAAATGAAGGGAGAAATGAGGAAACCACTAATACTGTCCCTAGGGAGTCTGATTACAAATGGCAATAGTCGCAGATGGGGAGTGAGCAGATTTCATGACATGTCATGAAAAGTTAATGATACTTTTTTCCTCTGCACTGAGAAGCAATTTGGTATATAGCAGGCTGTCTTTGCAAAGTTTCTTCTGGACTGCTGAGGCAGAACACATGAGCTATTTCCCAGTTAATCCTGCCATTCTGTACCAAAGCTTATGAAGCTTATTTTGTCTCCCAAAATACTAAACTGTAAAGGATAAAGCAAAGTTTAGCCTCATTGTGACTGTTTTAACTCTGACTTTCCAGTCAACTGCTATTGACTGCTTAACAGGGATCACTTAGCTACTGGTCATGTGTTCACCACATGACCCTTACAGAGTGCTTTCTGAGCTTATGTTGATTTTGCAATGTTACTGCATTGCAGTGAATGCTTATAAGACAACGTGTGTTTAACCATTTGGCAAATATTAAGAATGAAGAATGGTGATTTTTGAACCCTGCTAGTTGAGCATAGAGGCACCTTTAAAAAAAAAGGTAGATCTCTTATACAGTATTTAGTAGGGGGAGAGCAACTATCCCTGTTCAATGCAGTATGTCTTCTAGTGGTTGTTTGCTGGTATTTCTACTACTTCTTTTTTAGATTATGAACACTTTCAGGGCAGGGAACCATTTGTTTCTGCTTTGTTGAAGAATAGCACATAAATATTTGTATCAGTAATTATGATTATTATCAGTAATTCTTTTGCTCTCCCTTTTTGAGTTACTCTCCTTAAGAACAGTATTGTCTGCTATGATCTTATTCTGTTGTCCCTTGGCAACAGTGACACTTGGGTGTAATCTAATTATGAGTTTTACTGTGGGGGGTGGGGTAGAATGTGGGAAACAAGATTAAGAGTAAACTTGTATTTGTTCCTGGCAAAGTGAAAATCTTAAGTTGGGTGCTGCATCCATATTTTGTCTTAAATATATTTTTGTTAAAACTGCAGTTTGTGATAAGCAAGATAAGTTACAGAAACTTTCTGAATATATCCAAATAAAATTGAGCAACATTGGTTTGTGGAAACTTTCTTTTAAGTATGCTAATTATAATAGATAATTTGACTGAAATCATGCTTTGGCTTTCTGATGACTAGCAAGAAATTCTTTAGGTACATCCTCTTCATCAACAACCTTTAATGGCATCACACAGAATAAATAAATACTTTAGGTACATCCACTAGAACAATTACCATTTTAGAGAGGAACACTGTAGACACTTTTTGAGGAGTCTAATCTACAGTCTTTAAAAATTACTATGGCCCTCTTGCCTAATCTGCCAAATTCAATCTACCAGGATAGCTATGGTGAGGAAATTGGGGGTAGGTGGTTAAGTAGTGGAGAAAAGCCTTGGAGCAGATTAGTGAATTGAGTAAATGACCCAGGTTGCAGTTGCATTTCTCAGGTAGAGTTAATGGGTGCTGATTAATCTCCTTGAATGTAATGTCATGTCATTTAAAAGTGTTTAACTTTGGCCAGATTTGCTTCCTGTAGTTTGTGGGACCAAGCTGTAACCTGCAGGACAGTTAGGTGGTTTGTGACAGCATGCTAAAGTGATGGTTAACACTGCTCTTTACCACTGTTTTAGAAACTAGAGGCAGGAGCTCAAGTGATTCACTTTTAGCAGTGAATGGGTGAAGTCCTGCATATTCAGACAGCACTGCTAAGGCAAGCAACAAATGCTGGCTCTTACAACCCCTGATATGGTTTATAAACCTTAACTGGCATAGTGCATTAAAATCCTCTTTTTTTAAGTAGCCAGACTAGGAAGTTGGCAGAGAATATATACTAAGTAACTGGTTCAGTTGCTGAAAGTGCCTGTCTTAATCTGATATTTCTTAATATGATTGCTTCATATGCTGGCTCTGTAATAGTCCATGTATGTAATACAGTCAGCTTACATCTTACAGACTTTGCTTGCATGAATTCAAGTACATGTCCTTGGGAAACAGTTTAAATAGTGCAGGTGATTCCACCTGCCATTCTACTTACTAAATATGTGCACCAGAGTGAGCCTGAAACTGAGAATGAAGCTGCTGTTCCCTCAGCTGGTCTCAGTTTGTTCTGCTTTGTGTAGTTTTTTAAAAGCATAGTACATATTTTTCAACTGTAAAAGATTTTCAGGGTGATTTTGAGTAAACACAATTTTGGCTTTAGGAACTGACTTTTGGAACGTAACCTTCTTATAAGATGTAGGCTGACTGTAACTACAGTGTTCCTTAGTAGAATAAGGGCGCAATCCTAACCAACTTTCCAGCACTGGCATAGCTGTGCCAGTGGGGCATGTGCTGCATCCTGCAGTTGGGGAGCAGTCACGGAGGTCTCCTCAAGATAGGGCAATGTTTGTTCCCTTACCTCAAAGTTGCATTGCCCTTATGTCAGTGCTGGAAAGTTGGTTAGGATTGCAACCTAAATGGCTGAAATACATTAAGCTTTTCCTGGCATACCTGAAGATTTGGGAAGATCAGTGACATCTTTTACTTTTCTCTGAATAGCATCCTCTATACCAAATCAACCTTGTTTTAGAACTTGTTCACTGTGTAGCCCATTTAAGCTGCTGTGCAAGATATAAAGCACTCCTAAATATGGAAAACCAATTGCAGAGTTCTTTAAGCACTTGCCATGGGCCTGAATTCAGTGTGACAGAGTAATGTTTGCAAATGGTCAGGCTTCTACCTGTATTAATAGCACTATTACTGTGCATAGCATTTGTTTGATTTAATTGCCTGAAAGTAGGTAACAATTTAAACATTTTACATAGGAGAAGCAGAGGGTGGGGAGGTGTCTGATGTAAATCCACCCGCAACATAAAATATACAAAAGTATTTCCCTAATATGATTCGAATTAAATACTCCTGAAGAGGAAGCTTTATTGTAACTGTCTATTGAACAATAATGTACTGTAATGTGACTTGTTTTCATCTGGGGCTCTGCAAGCCACAGGGGCCCATACAATTAAAAAATAAATATAAATTTAAAGTTCTGTGCATATTTATCTGGGCTTTCCCAAGTGTATTCTTGCTTGGAAAAAATGTAAGTTCATAGCATGGAGAGGTCCTGCTTCATGCTCTTTTATGTTGTCCAAACTTGAGTATCTTAATGTTGGGGTATTTTAAGTTGTCATGCTTTTGAGCTCTGGATTATATTGGAAAAAACATTTTAGGGCTCTTGAACAGATTGTTTTTAGATAATATTAGTGATCATCCTTTCTATTCTCTCTGTAAGGGAGAATTATCTTCTCTGTAAGAGGAGACCATTCTCTCTATAAGGGAGGGCACCAGGATGCAGGTCTCTTGATGTCTTGTGTGCTCCCTGGGACATTTGGTGGGCTGCTGTGAGATACAGGAAACTGGACTGGATGGGCCTTTGGCCTGATCCAGTGGGGCTCTTCTTATGTTCTTATTCCTTGGAGTCTTAATTGACGTACAGTACCAAGTAGTTAGTAGCACCCAAGATACTGAGCATTCAAGATACTGGGGTTGTACCTTTTAGAAACCTAGCAGTTTTTGCTGCAGCCCAGCTTGTTAACTGTTCTAAGAAGATCTGGGCATTATAGTAGGTGTTTGTTTCTAATATTGGTATTAAGACATGCAGATAAACACTTCTAAAAGTATACCTTAATAGCACCTGTTTGAGTCAGTCATAATAGATGCCTGTAGTCCATATTAAAACTGTATCTTTTCTACTGATGAATGCATTCAAATTGAGCAATGGATTATACATCTCCTAGTACAATAAGTAGTTCTAAAATAGCAAAATAACTATATACAGACTGTAAAGCATATTGATGCTGTTTTCAGTGATCTTAATGAGGGTGTGGCACAGAACCATTGGCACAGACCTGTTGACCAACAAGTTATTTTATTTTTTCAGATTTTTACCACCTTATTTTTAAAATGTTAATTCTACTCAAATAGGATTTACTTCTAATTTAGAACTTAATTCAAATAATGGGTTTAGGAGTGGGGTGTTCCATATATAAATATATTACTTAATTGATCAAGATTTACTTTTGTCTGTTCTAGGGGATTTATGGTTGACTGAAGCAAAATGGCTGGCAGTGCACACTGCCTGGCAGGTGTAAAATTCTGAACAGTTTTTCATAGCATTACCATGACTTGTCTGGGTGTTCTAGGCCATTTCAGAGAAGACCTTGGGAGTTGGTGTGTACGTGCAGACCAGCTATAGAAGCTTTATGTATGTGTATGAGGTTGATAGAGTGAGACTCAATTTTTCAGGCACTCCTATCCTTGTGACCTCTGTCCGTGCTCATATGACAGTGTCCTTGTGGAAAAGGGAACCTAATGTTGACTACAGGCTTATTCATGTGCTTGAAAGTAACTGAGGATGCAATCCTAACTTGTCTTGGAACAGGGAGGACGGCTGGCCTGTGCTGTATCCAGCGCAAGGTAGGTGTTTATTGGAGTGCAGCTCTGGGATAGGGGACTTTTTACCCCTTACCCCATGTCGTCCACACCAGCCACCTCCATGGGGCTACTCTGATTTACACCAGCAAATTTGCTAATGCAAACGTGTAAGGCCAGTTGGGTGGGAATGGGGGAAGTGGCTTGAAGTACAGGTGCTGGACCTGGTCTGCCACTTGCCCTCTCCAACACTGCCTCAGCTGATGCAGACAGTTGGGGCATGTCGAGGCTGGTGTGCATCCTCATGCTGGCCTAGCTGACTTCCAAGATGGAATATGTTTGCAACACCCAGAAGGCAGCACAAGCGACTTGAACCAGCTTAAGTGCTGGTTTGAATTTGTGCTGCCTGTGTGATACTGGTAGCACCTTCTTTTCTAGCCTTCAGGAAATGATAGGAGGGAAAGATGGCTTGACTATTTTTCTCCATCACAGATCTTCACAATGTTTTATTTGCAGCATATAACATGCTAGGTTAGTAGTATACATGAAAACACTTGAATCTTCAAATATATCAGTGGTTTCTCACTAGAGATGTGAACCTATTGTTCCTTGAACTCTGAAAGAAATGCCCCTCAAAGCAAAACTTCTGTGGATGGAAAATACAGTATATCAGTTTCTCAACCTGTGGGTCGCAGAACTGCATTGAACCCTGTGGAAAGTGAAACTGAGCCACATCATGCATTTAATTCCGAGTAGATGAACATGCCTTGGTCCATTGTGAAGGGCAGGCTGAAAGAAATCCAATGCCACCAGAATGGTCCCAATCTGATGAATGCAGTCTCTAGGAAACACTTGAGAAGGAAGTCCCTCCCACCAAGTTCAAGAATGTATTGAGCCCTATGGGAAGCAAAACCATGCTACATGGTTGCATTCACACATGAGTAAGCAAACATGCTTGGCTCGTGTGGAAGGTCTGACAAAGGGAAGTGCAAGGCTATCAGAATGGTCCCAATCCAGTGAATGTGGAGCTCAACAACTGCTCCAGAAGGCAGCCCCTCCGTAGTAAGCTAAAAAGTCTTGAGCTGGTAAGACATTTTTCTCTTCTAATCTTGTAAAGCTAGGTGGGTCCTGATGGTGTGTAATTTTAAAAAGTGGATTCCTGTGCTAAGAGGTTTGGGAACCACTGCTTGATTGGAAAAGTTGCCTTTTCCAGTTTCCTCTCCCCCTCTTCCTCCTCCAAGGTAGTGGAGCTTCATTGTGTCTCTGCCTCATTCTAGGGTTTCTTGCTATTCAGAGGGAAGTTTTGAATCTCAATCCAGCCCAAACAAAAAACATGTTGTATTTAAAATTACGAGTTTTGTCCCAAATCACATTGAACTTAAATTGAACTGAGCACTGGGTAGGGCTAAAAACTTTACTTAGTGTGTGTGTGTGGGGAGGGGGGTGTTGAGGTTATTGCAGGCAGGCTTCAGAAAGAATTCACTTGAAACAGGGCTGGCTTCCCCTTCTCATCTCCCCTTATTTGTTCTGCTTTAAATATTTATAATTCATTTTAATTTTATAGCCTACCTGTCAAGGGGAAAAGGCACAATTTCAGTACTTGCATGGGCACCTTCAGTACTTGCTGCATTCTCAGAAAAGCACTTCCTGCTTCCTGATGCCACTGCTGGCCATGACATCACTTCCAATGGGCCCCGGACAGATTGTCATTCTAAAAAGTGGGACCTGGTGCTAAAAGTTTGAGAATGACTGCTGTATATAGTATTTTTATTGTCTTGCTAACCAGATGATCCCAAGTAAGAAAAGCATACTTTGCTGTTCACTTGCAATGGGATGGCTGGAGGGAAGGAGTAGAAGTGTTGCTGGAAGGCAGGCAGTACTCCACAGGAGCTTGAATGTCAGTATTGTTCCTCCCTTAACTAGAAATGAACTGGGTGTGTTAAGTTCAAAGTATATGCACAAAATCATTTGCATCAGAACTCAAGTACAACTAGATTTTATTCTTTGTTGAATACTGTGTGAGCAAAACAAATCTGTTTCATTAGTATCTAATTTATTCTAGGGCACGCATGGGTGGGAACAGAGAACTATGCAGGGAACTCAAGTCTTGTTTCCTGACAGCTGGAAACCCTATTGAGTCCAGGTCTGAGGATTTCATCAGACATTGTCCACATTTTAAAGTATATTTTGCAGCCCTTGGAATGTTGAATTCTGTCATTTATACTTAGTTTACTCTGTGCCTCTTCAAATGGCGGTATACTGTACCTACAGTGCTGGCTAGACAGGCTGCATATAGAATTTGTAAATCCTGCATGTAAAGTTGTGCTCTGTATTTCTACTCCCAGACCCTCAATTAACAGTGCCGCTCCCTTGATTAAAGACATGGGCACCATGTTGCCCAACTCTTCCCTTGCATTTGCATTTCATGGTTGGAAACAGTCTGTTGACATCTTGTATGCTACATTCTGAATAATGGTTGTGTGTGACCTTAAGAAGCCTCTACACTGATTTCAGTCCTTAGGAGTTGATAGCTAATGAGCAAGCTTCTGAAATGCTTTGTTCACTTACCTGAACACTTTATTCAGTATTCAGTGACCTCTCCTCATCTGTACTTCCTTACTCATCTTTCTTTATCTACTTCAAATCTGCAGGCAGATCAAAATTAAGAGGGCCTGAATGAGGACTTTCTATGCAGGAACGTCCCTGCATAGTTCACTATCCTTCACCCATTACCAGAAAAATATTAGCAACTTGCAGAAAATATAGTGGTGTAGTCTGCCACCTTGACAACCATGCAATATCTGCCTAGCTGTCATTGGTAGTCCACCCCACAGCATTAGATGGTGAATCAACATTAGTGACTTGGACATTGTTTACTCTAATTTTTGGCTTTTGGAAGTGTGTCGCCTCAACTTTGTTGGTTACATGTTCATGTTACCAAATTTATCTTCTGTGAGGGCCTGTAGTCAGTCACTATGATGGACCTCTTCCCATGCAGTGGGTGGGACAGCACCCCAGGTGGTAGGCGTGGTGATGCACCGTTGCTCTGCCCCACTGGTTTTTTAGCTATAACTTTTGATAGAATCAAGAATTCAATGTGTTTCATTGCGTTCTGCATGAAATTATGCATTGAATGTTATAACATGATGGTATTATTCAAAAATACCAATATTTTATAAATTTTGACCTGTAGTAGTGTCACCTGGTGCAGCCTTCAATGCCACTGCTGGCAGTTACCTGGATGTGAAATTGGGCTATCTCAACTCTATCTTCAGTAATAGAATGTGTGTAAACCTTGGACTTCTGGACATGAATGACAGAAATGGGGTGGCAAGAGAATATAGATATGTAATGGTAATTCTATACTACTAAAGGTTGGGGGAAAGGTTTATAGGAAATCTTGTCATGCTAAGAGATGAGAACAAGTTATGCTTATGCCTCAAATGTAGTTTCAATATCATGGCTACCATTAAAACCCATGTTCATGAAACCCATGTTTCAGTTGTACAACTTTGAAGACAGCTTTCAAATCCAGAAGAGAGTGTAATAGTAAAACTGTTTTAATTCTGTTGCTGCTGCTGCTTCCTGATTAAACAGTTAAAAATAAGTTGTGGTATTTGCCCAGGGGACCTCCTTGAGAAGCATATTCTAAAGATGCGAAAACCCTCTCTAGCTGTCACCTGCCTATTTTGTCTGCAGGGGCACCTGGAGAAGGGCCACAGATGTTGAGTAGATTCATGTACAGGCAAGCAGTCCTTAAGATTATTTGAAGTGTGCTGAAATGGATGGAAGTCAGTGAAGTTGTGTTGATACTGGCAGGATGAACCAGTCATTTAGCATTCTAGTAGCTATATTCTGAATGAGTTGTATTTTCCAGATCTACAAGGGCAGCACTGTGGTAGTCTAATCTGAATGTTTAGACTCGGCATGACTGTCATTAGAAGACAAGACTGATTCTAACAGCAACATAAAGCTGTACGCAGACTTGATCCTCTTGAGGGAATGCCACTTCCCTGGTACCACTTAACAACAGTATTTCAGCTTACCTAGGTTGAGCTTCAGTTTAATGGCATTCAGAAACTGCTAGAATAGATTATTAGCAAGGTACTGATGGCATGACTTGGCAGGTAAACAATATGGGAAACAAATTAGGATCCTGAACCCTGCAGAACTCTATTGTACAAATGCTATGGATCACACACCAATAGTCCCCACCACTTTCTGGAATACAGCAACTTACTGGAATAGGCCAACCAGGTAGGAATCTGATAACTAGAGTGCAGTACTACCAATTCCACCCTGAATAGCCAGATGGGAAGGATAGTTATGGAAGGACTAGGATCTTCCACAGTTCTCAACACTCATAAAACTATGCTTCTCAGGAAGGCATGGAGACATGCACCTTTAACTTTTACAATTGTGTACTCTTTACTTCAGGTGTAAGTGTTGTTTGTATGGACTCCCACATACATTCTATCTTGCCTTTCTCTGGATAAGGGCAGCCAAGGTGGCTCAAAGGGGTTAACTTATTTCTGTTCTCAGTATCAATAGAGCAAAACTCATAGTATAGCAGAAAATTCTAATTATGGTTTTTCTCTTTGTAGTGACTATTTATTCAAGCTTCTTCTGATTGGAGACTCTGGTGTTGGGAAATCTTGCCTTCTGCTTCGGTTTGCAGTAAGTTCCCATGTGTTTTGAACTGAACTTTCTGTTAATGATTGACCACCTTAAGAATTGATCCTAGTGCAGTAATTGAGGCTTCTGGAACTTTTTGTTGTGTTTTAAGATTTTGCAAAATACCTGTCTACAGTTCTTAAATGTTTTTCTTGCAAGTACACTAAGATGTAGTTATCCATCACAAAACTAAGAATATACTCCTTGACGCATGTTCACCTAGCAAGCATGCTGA
This sequence comes from Tiliqua scincoides, assembly GCF_035046505.1. Taxonomy (NCBI): domain Eukaryota; kingdom Metazoa; phylum Chordata; class Lepidosauria; order Squamata; family Scincidae; genus Tiliqua; species Tiliqua scincoides. Next base: position 141,079,952 of record NC_089821.1, on the reverse strand, counting down.
AGCTGAATACATTGTCCTGGAACTGGTGGCATGCAGAATACAACTAGCTGTATAATAATGTATCAATTTGCATCATTGGAGTTGGTAGCTGTCAGGTTTTATGGTATTCAGTAGATAATTTTTGCTCCAATAGCTTAGTGCTGAGCTGTGGTAGCTTGAAATGTATTATGTGGTATTGTCAGTGTAAATGTAGGTCATATAAATCACAAGATCAGCTCCTTATGTTCGAGTGTTTTAGACACTTGCAGCCTAATTCCATGCATGTTTATTTGGAAAGTCTTGTGGGGTTTAACAAGCACTACTTCCCCAAGCAGTTAATGATTTTAAGGCTTCCTTGCTTAGTTACAACTCTTATCAGATAGCATTTCAGAAACGTAGTTGACCATGCCTTGAGTTTGTCTACCTTAATATAATTATTGCAGAACAAGGGTGGCACTTCTCTGAACTTGGTTATGGGGTACCTACCAACATAGCTCTGTCCAGTTTAGTAGGAATCCTACCTGTACTGGTGTTACCATTGGAGCAGAGGCTGATGTAGTGCTTTTATTCTTAGACCTAGTTTACCTTTGTTTCTATAAAACCTGTTGACTCTAATGGTAAATGTTTTCTTCCTAGGATGATACGTACACAGAAAGCTATATCAGCACAATCGGTGTGGACTTTAAAATCCGAACTATAGAGTTAGATGGAAAAACAATCAAGCTGCAGATAGTAAGTATCCTTTGCCTTGCTTTGTGCATCTTGTCCATTCCTAATGGGCAGCTTGGCTAAATGTGGCAGTATAAAACATGGTGACTTGGATGTAGGAACTGAATGAATGATCTATTCGTTTCTTGCTGCTATTATATGGCTGGCTTGGTGGGAATGGTGTCCATAGACCCATAGTTAGCACAAGATTCTGGTTGGAGTTTTGTTGCTGAAATAAAAGTACCTTTGGCAAGACACTAACTTCCTTTGTGTTTCAAATGTACTCGTAGTTGAATTGGCTTTCAGATTGATTTGGAAATTGTTTGATAAGTAGTGGTAAACAAAAACCTGCTTTTGTCTAAAGGGCAAGTAGATCTTATGAGAGTTGAATAAAAGAATAGGAAATTTTGCAAAGAGCCCACAGCAAACACTGGCAGACTGTTCCAGGGAAGATTTTCATTTCAGCACACTTGTCTGCCTGCTGTTTTTACTTGATGCAAATTGTGTGTGCTTATTAAGCAAGGCAGTATTTCTAAATTAAACCCTTGGCGAATTACCATTCTGGGAAATGGGGTACATCTTAATACAGTAAATACAAAAAGACTGCTGTAATGAGAGTTCAGTGTTTAGGGCCTGGGGAAAAGCAGTCTAGAAATCTTAACGTATTTCCTATTGGGGCTGACCCTTCTGAGTGCATGGTTCAGTTAACTTCTGGATAGCTGATCTGTTTTGTCTATTACTGCATCCAAACTCCCAGTTGTGCTTCCTGATACCTCATCACAGCAAGATAAGCTTGGAGAGATTTCCCCAGGGGTTTTCTAGAGTTGCTATCAGAGTTGGAAAAATTTCTTTTTCCAATCTGCTAGCATAATTTTTTTAAATACCTCTATTGAAATTTTAGGTGACCAAGCCTGACACTTGTCAACAACCAGTAAATGTGAATAAGCTTTTAGAATAGTATGTAATGAGGTGGGTATCTGTGTCAAAACAGGTATAGATTTCTGCATATAAAATGTTTATATCATTTTACTGTTGTATGATTAAGCTCAGTTGTGCTAGTTTCATGCATGCTAGATAACCCATTGTAGTGTGTTAATCATACAAAAACAGGCATTTGGTTCATCCAGAGTATGTCTTAACTGCAGGAATGAGACATACTGCTTACAGAAGCTATGAATTTCCTGGAGACTCAGAGCTCAATCCTATGCTTGTCTACTCAGAAATCCCATTGTAGTCAGTGGGATTACACAGTGGGAATGTAGTCATTCTATAAGATTGGTTGTAGAATCTTCCATTGAGGTCTTCTAAACAAATCTCTAGGTTTGTAAAAGCAAAAGGACACCAATTGAACTTAATAGGATATTAGAGTCGGTATGCAGTTTTAAACAGGGGGAGGCTGTTTGAAAACTATAGCCAGTAAGGACACTGGCTGGCTTTGAGTTGCTATGCTTCCTTGAGATACCTGTTTGTAGTGCACTGAATTGTTGCAGAACAGTGCAACCCAAACCCATTCGGAATTGGTACTTGAGTTCACATAGCTTCAGTTTCCTTCAGTAGTTCAAAAGCAAAAAGCCCTCAGATCTCATGTTGACATCCTAGTTTATGCTCCCTAACATTATTACTGCCATGTAAAATTCTATACATCTGAGTAGTACTGGAGATGTGAATGCTTTTGAGTGGCAGTAAGTAACCTCTGAACTACAAGAGGTGCTACTTGATAGAGTGTAGTAAAACTTGTACTTGCAGGATATGGTTACCCCCACTGTTAATGCTGGTAAATGGCAAATTCAGTGTTCCACACATTCATTTCCCAAACATGACAGTTTGTTTAAAGAAACTGACAGAAGGGCTAATGCTGTGGTAGTTGCCACTGAGAGTCGAACCCTTCTCTCTGGTAATTGTTTCCTGGAGTGGAATAGTGTGGATGGAAGGTCTTGTTGCAATTCTGGGCCCTGTTTTATCGCTCCTGCCTTAATTATGGTATTACCTTGCCATTTACTTCAGAATATGGATTCTGTTTTGTAACTTACGGCATATCATAGTATACCTGAACTTTTTGTTGTAAGCATTTTGAACTGCTTCATAAAACATCATTTGACTTGCTGGTTCATATAACATTAACTAGCATTGAGTAAATGGAATGAAATGAGCAGTGTATATCAGATACAATTTCTACATTTTCTTTTGTCTCTGTAGTGGGATACAGCAGGACAGGAAAGATTTCGGACAATCACGTCTAGTTACTACAGAGGAGCGCATGGCATCATCGTTGTGTATGATGTCACAGATCAGGTAACTGCCTATATGTTTGACATCTGAGTGTCTGAAAGCTGATGTGAGCAATTTGTGTGGGTAACTGTATACCTTGACCTGTTTGCGTAAAGGAGGCGTTGCCCTCTGCCTCCTACTCAGACTTCTCTCAAGCAGTCTTCCCATACTTCCTTCTAGATGACTGGTGAGCTGTCTCTTGTGGGATGAATAGCTCTTAAAGCAGAGTGATTTTTATACTTCTTGCTGTAATCCCACAAGTTGCTAGTTAATCCACAGAAAGCCACTGAGCTTTGGAAGTGAGGGGTATAAATGTGTTAAAACAAGAAGGAAAGTTCTGAACTAGAAAATCTTTCTAGTCTCTGAAGAAATGTCAGGACAGTGGTGCACAGTATTGCAACTCCTGATGTGCGTGCTTTGCTTTTGATCTAGACAGATTTAATCCCTCTCCACTTAAATGTTGGGCAAGCATTAAGTTGCCTGTGCTTTAAAGATTGGTTTGATCCCTTTCTGATGCAGATTGCCATGCACTGACTACAAAAAAGATTATTTAACATTCTTCTTTCTTTTTCAGGAGTCTTTCAATAATGTAAAACAGTGGCTGCAAGAAATAGATCGTTATGCCAGTGAAAATGTTAACAAGTTGTTGGTAGGGAACAAGTGTGATCTGACCACAAAGAAAGTAGTAGACTATACAACAGCAAAGGTATGTCAATTACAGTAACTTGTCTGACAGTTTAGCTGTAATAGTATTAGACTGGATGATGTACAAACAAGTTATTGTATATAACTCATCCAGAGTGATGGTGGTAGAGGTCCACAAACACTGCCTACTTCAGCTCCAGCTCTCCTTTCCAGATTGGAATTGGGGGGGGGGGAAGGATCAGATCATCCATGTAGTAGTGTTGGGCTTTGGAGATAAATAAGCTCCAGCCTCTTTCCATCTTGGAACTGGGGAGGGGAGAAGGAATGTTCTCCATAGTTGCACTTGTCTCTGTGCTTCCACAGTGCAGCTGCAGGGCTAATCCTTACCTCCATCTCAAAGGCTGGGAGAAACCTGTGCTTTTTCTTGTCACCCCTGCTAGAGGGAGATCCAACACTCAAGGGGAGCAGAAATGTTGGGCCTTTGGAAAGTGATGAGTTTTACTGTCAACTGCAATTGTTGCACACACTTCACCTGCTTTTGTAATGTGGTGAAATAGTTGTGTCACCCAAATGGAAACGGCTCCTAACAGCAATGTATTTTCCCTACAGGAATTTGCAGATTCTCTTGGAATTCCATTTTTGGAAACCAGTGCAAAGAATGCAACAAATGTAGAACAGTCTTTCATGACCATGGCTGCGGAGATTAAAAAACGGATGGGTCCTGGAGCTACAGCAGGTGGTGCAGAAAAGTCCAATGTCAAAATTCAGAGCACTCCAATCAAGCAGTCTAGTGGAGGATGCTGCTAAAACTTGCCTCCCCACTTGTTTCTCAACAATGAATTTGAAATCTGAACCCAACTGAAACAAACGCCTGAATTGTACTGTATGTAGCTGCACTACAACAGATTCTTATCGTCTCCACAAAGGTCAGAGATTGTAAATGGTCAATACTGACTTTTTTATTCCCCTGATTTCAATGAAGCTAACTTCATTTTCAGAAATATGTTAAACCTTTTGTGTGCTGGTTTATAAATGCGTGTAATCCTTGTTGCTTTTTCTTACACCAGACTGTTTTCTGTGTTCGGCTCAACTTGGAATATTTTTTGTTCTGATCATATTGGCATGTTTAGATGTCAGGTTTAGTCTTCTGAAGATGAAGTTTAGCCATTTTTGTATCCAACAGCATAACTGTGTCTGTCACTTTTCCATGCATAAAGTTCAGTAAGATGTTCTATGTAAGATCTGATTTGCTAGTTCCTTGTAGAGTTATAAATGGAAAGATTATACTCTGGCCTGGATTCACTGAACTGCATCAATTAGTTCCATATACCAAATAAGGTTTGAACTTGTGTTTTGAGCAGTACCTATGGCATAGCAAACCTTTTTGAACTAATGGAAGCTTTGTAAGCAGTTTGATTTGAAGGTGGCAAGTTGTCATTAAAGGAACATTGAAAATACCACTGGTCATGCCCAAGATCTTGGGAAATCATAAAGTAGCTCTTTGGATCCTGGCCACTGATTTTTCTTACTCTGCATATAATTTGTGGCTACAGAATATTGTAATTTGTTGCACAATATGTAACAAACCGAAGAAATGTTTAATAAATATTGTACTTATTGGAAGTAATATCAAACTGTATGGTGATAAGTATTTGTCTTAATTCTTATGGCTAGGGGAAAGGCTTGCATTGTGCCCCTAAATGTACCTTTTTATGTGCAGTAATGGCACTTTAGAACCTTTCCTAGACTATACCTGCCCTGCCCAGCGAATAACTAGCAAGTATGGCCTGAATGACTTAAGTCATAGTGTTTCTGGCATGTATGCTATACATGGAACACACAACTTAGCATTACATTGTTTATGGAACCATAATAACTCTAAATGTACCATTCTTCCCCTCCCATCCAAGTGTCTGAATCTTTCTAAATGAAGTCATTTGGAGATAAGTCTCTCTTGCTCTGTTATAGAAGAGGGAAAATACTATTTTCCTAACATATGAATGACTTCAAACTAACAAGGTGATGTTAAACTGATATGTCTTTTTTTTGAAATAATGTTACTTCCATTCTCTCACAATCAAATACTGCTGTCTTTTAATAAACTTAGTGCAATTTATTGGTTGGCTTGGTTGTGCACAAAGGCACTAGGAAGCTCATATGGTGAACTTGGTCATAAGGTAACTGACTAGAAGATTATGTAAAATTGCATGGGGAGGGAGCAACTGGAATACAAAATGTGAGTGTGAGCAGTAATGGTGGATGCAACTGACTGCTACAGTGAACACGTGTAGAACCTTTTGTACAGAAAAACTAATCCATTAGTGCCTGACATCTGGGTTTTAAAAGTTACCAACTTGATTAGATTGCAATCTCTTCTTTTACAGAAGACATTCAAAATTGCCTTTAAGATTTATTTTTTTGCAAGAGCATACCCAGATGTGACTGCAAAAATGCCACTTAGATATATTGAGGCAAGTGTATTAGCAAATCACTAAACCTGAAATCCCTCCCAGTCATGGGACAAACATTAGTGATTTGCATCCATAACTGGAATACATAGTACTTTAAGTCTTCATACTGTTGTCAGAAGATAAAAATTATTGAAACTTTGAACTTGCTCTCCTGAGAACTTCACAATAAAGTGTACTTCATAATGATGTGCTTAGTGGATCAATTTATAACACATTTTTAGGTACAGCAGTAGTTGTTTCTAAGAATTTGTCATTCTGAAACCATCCCATCTGGTTGTGAATCCATTTGAAACAACCATTTGCGCTCTAGGAGTCTTCTGAATTTCAGAAATGAAAGTATGTACTAGTTATCTCCTTATTCCTGTGTACATAGATATTTGCTTTCTGGTTAATGTAACTTTTGGTTAAATCAGATGAATCTCTAAACCACTTGCTGCTTGTCTGTATTGTACTTTCCTTCTTCCTGACTTATGAGGTCAATGCTGGCTCAGATCAGTTCTCATTGTATTCTAGAAAATTGCTGTCATGAAGGTCAAGACCTGAAATCATAAGCTTGCTAAGAATTAATGGTCCCTTCCATGGCAAAGGAAACTTCATGCTCAACCCCAGCAAACATACCTTTGTTTCCTCTTTGCTATAAACTAGTACTACAATTTCTAGGTCTGCCTATCCTTTGACTAATATTAAACTGCTACTTTCTACTAGTCTTGCAAAAGGCTTGCGGTGCTTTAGGAAGTTTTTTGTGTGTTGAGAGAATGTTACTTGGTGCTATGTTTAACAGATCACTGGTAATAAGTTGAAAGGTTTGCATTGTGTGTACTGTAATCTACATATGCCATATCTCTTGCAAGCTTAGAGTTCAGATGCATTGTATAGTCATAATTATTATGGGGAGGAGGTACTTAGCTGAAGTTAACAAAGTTGTGTTTCCTACTTGCTGAAATGCAAGCAAGCAGCTGGGCTAGTTTGCCACAGTTCGGCTCACTAGTTTTGGGCACAAGACTGGTTAAAACTGTTAAATCTTGCGTCCCTAGAGCAAAGCTTTGTTCATGCTCAGCTGTGAGTAATCAAACTGAAGTACTTGATATATTGAGCACTCTGGTAGAACACAATGCATGTTAAGTACAGACAGGTTTTTAATGTACATACTACCTTAAATCCAGCTGTTGCTTCTACTTAAGACTTTAGTCACATCTGACTATCAAAGTATTGTTTAGTAACTGCCTACACTGTCATGAATTAGTGAGGGGGAAGGGAAAAAGGTGATCCAGCTTGGGTAAAGTCCTGGCTGTAGCCTCTATTTACTACTTAAGCCTCCATCCAAACTATTTGCATGAATTTCTAATTGTTTGGCTCTAATGGGATTCTTAAACTCATTATTTCTAGTGGCAAAAATTATTCTTCATAGCTACTTTAAGTACAACATTCACCTGAAAGGAAGATGATTCTGAATGTAAGAAGGCCTTGGAGGAAAAAACCTCACCCTCCTAGGTAAATACAGTACTGCCTTGGGGGTGACTAAGCTATGTGTTGAAATATATTGCCTTCATGACCCTGTTTAATAAGCAGTAGCTTAGATTAACTAAGGCTGTCTAAGCACCATTGGAGGATATTCAGTTTTGCTTTGAGAAGGCATCAGATATTGATACTTATTTCTAGTATTTGTGAATAAGATTAAAATCTCATTTTATTTGAAATACTTTTCTACATGTGCCAAGTTAACAATGAAACCTAAAGATCAATTGGCACAAGGAATTGGCATTACACAACAGTTCAAATGAAACTGTAAAACAGCTAGCTGTCCCCCTTTGAGGCAGCTCATCAGTGAGCTACCTCACTTCAAGATCTGCAGAAGTTGTAGCCTCCATGCTCTTGCATTGGCTGGTGCCTGCTGAGTTTGAGCTTGGTGATACTCTAGCAGGTCATATCCTTGAACAATTTCTCCCAATGGTACAGCTTTCCTGTAGGAGTGGTCCATTCATTCCTCTAAAGACTGACTGACAAGTTCCACAGCTATAGGTGTTACCTGAAATAGAAAGCATGCACCTCAAGATAGTATACAAGGCAGTGATTCCTAAACTGTGTTGCTGCAACCCACTGCATCCTCCATACTGGTTGTGACCTAATGCTTGCTGTTGCACTGTGAACCATTACTGGGAGCCACCAGATACCAATTCTGGCTCCACAACCTCACTCCACTGGCCTCTGCCAGTCCCAGAATGCCTTGTGGAATACACTCCCACAAGCAGCCTCCAGTGTCTCTTAGTAATGGTTCATGATGCAACAGAGCACTAGATTGTGACCCATAGTTTGGGGTCATACTCGTAAAAAGGGCTGGCAGGCAGTCTTCCCCTACAAGTTTTGGCCAGACCTAATTAGCTTTGGCAAGGTGGTGGTGTCATGGGCCTCTTTACTTACAGTGCAGGTAAAGCTAACAGGCAACATACATTGCTTGGTTAAACCCCATACTTGAACACTATTCTAATTGCAATTTACTTACTTTTCTAGGGCCATACAGTTTCTCGCAATAGCACATGTAAAACACACCCTCATTTTCTCCTGTCTATTCCCCAGTAATCTCTTTAAGTCAGACTGGGCTCCTATTCATATAGAATGTGCAGGTGAGAAACAGAGCCCTACACTTCTAGGACATTGGTTTGTCACAGATGTCAGAAAGGTAATAGCAAGGCAGTTTGATTTAAATGGCTCTCTTCATTATAAGCTACATCTGAGTTCCAATTACTGCCTAATTTCATTTAGAATGATTGCAGGCAAGGAAAGTTCCTTCAGCCAAGTGAGGAACTGTTCTTCCTTTACATCACAACCAGTCTAGTTTGAAACTACCCAGCAAGCCATCATATGCAGTGGTAAGGTCTTGTTTTCCTTCACAGCTCTAATTCAAAACACTGTAGGATGAATGCAGCTTAGAAGCATGTAAAGAAATGACTGAGGGCTGCAATGGAGCCAGTTCTTTAAGTACTTCAAGGATGGTCTAAGAACTGCTTTGTATCTAGCATGTGGCCTCACACAGCCTAGCTCATCTCCATTTCTGGGCTATCATGTAGTACATAAAATAGCACTAATTTTTTTACAGTGTTCACCATATCTGTTAAAACCTGTCTAAGATTTGGGTTTCTCTGAGCAGTTCACTGCTGCTTTCATTTTCACATCTTTACCTGAGAGAATTGGTGCCTAATTTGAAATGAGATGGTGCTACCTATTTATTAAAATACAGGTGCAGGAAAGTTTGTATTAAGTTGGTTCTGTATTGGAAAGACAAACAGCAACAATGAAAAGAATACAAGTGACAAAAGGAGCGGCTCTCTGATACAGTCTAATTTGGTTTATCACCTTTGTCATTTGAGCCTGAAATTATCAAGTGTGTCCCCCTACATCTCAACTAACCTTATAGCACTGTGGAGCCTTACCAGTTAAATATCTTTTGCAGTCCTTCACATTAATACCCTAGAAGTTTGTACTGCAGCATACTGGAATGCAAATCATCCTTTCTACTTTGGTCATACAGTACATGACAATTAAGACAGGTTTTTAGATGAATCTTTGTCCATTGAATAAACCTATTGTGGTCTCAAATCCCTTTGTATCCTCCTTCAGAGTAAATGCACACTATGTAATTACAGATTCTTGACTCTACCTCAGTAAGAAGGGGTGTGTTTACCTAATGTTTCCCTTGAATTTTTTAAAACTGATTCTCTGGATAAAGTGAAGATGGCATAGCATTAATGGAGACTTTGCCAAGTGACACTATGAAAAGTTACAAATACAATTAGACTGAACTTGAAAAGTATTTAATGTTCACCTAAAAAACCCTTAGTTGTCTCTTACTTGAAAGCAAACAAAAATGCTGTTATGTTCTCTATGCTGCCCTACTCTTCTGTGTTACTATGACACTGACCACTATCTGAGCATAGGATGAATGGCCTTCAGTGCTATTACCCACTCAATGTCTCTAGCACCACTACAAGTTCTCATTCCTCCGCCAGTACACTCTTCTCATTTTGCTTACCCACTTCGATGACTCCACTTGGGCAGCTGTCTGAGCATCACACTTCTTCAAGCTGGTGCCAAGAGAATCCATAGCTGCTAGAATAGACTCATACAAGCGTTCAGCATGGCTTTCAAGCTCTTCTGACTGTTTTGCGATTAAACCCAGGGTGTTCTGTAAAACTAGCAAGCAACAGTTAATGTGCAAAAGCAGCAGGATACTGTCACGTATCACAGCACTTTTCCAAAGGCCTCAAGTTAAAATTACAGGAACCTTTCTGAAAAGTAGAAGGAAAAAGCTGCAAGTAACTAGCAGTGAGCTTCCCAGCAGCAATAAATACTATGCATGCTAGAAATGGAAATAGTCCTCTGCTTTCTAAGGAGGAATACCTCCATTCCTGAAGTGCTGTGGCCACCAGCAGAGCCCTGAAAGAGAGGTAAGCTTGCTCCTGAGTCTCTTCCACCAATCTAACCAACTCTTTCAACCTTACAGTCAAGGGAGCTCTCCAAGATAGGGGTTTAATGGATCTCTGTGAACACTGGAAATAATGCACTCTGTCCACTTAAATCAAGGGTTCATTATAGTGGTCCCCCTTACAGACATAGTAGGCAAGTTCAAAAGAGGCTGTATAGGAGAACTGAGAGGAAATACAGGTTACAGGCGAACCTTGCTTAGTGGCGTTCTGACCAGCAACAGCTTGCATATACAATGGCCACTGTTGGTTACTGTTCATCCCCCCCCCCCCCACAAGCCTTGTAGAGACATGATGCATCCATGTGCATCCATGTGCTCAGACTGGCCAGTTCAGGCAAAAACACATGACTTCCAGTTTCTTTGGAAACCAACAGTCACATCTTTTGGCCCAAAACAGGCATTCTGAGCCTCAAGAGGAGAGGGCAGCTTGCCATACCTTTCAAAGGGGTCACATAACATCAAGCCTCGCTGGTCCCTATCCCTGTTAAGCAATGCATGACTGTATACTTGCTAAAAGTGGAAACTGTCGTACCAGCAGTAGGAAACAGTCCAAATTGAGAGAAGTCCTACTTCTGTCATTAGTTGTGCATGAGTTTACACAAATCCCTGCTCAATTTTCAGTAAAGACAAATGGAAATAAATCCTAATGATATTGGAGCTAGATACCTTAGTAAGTAGAGGTGGTGGCAGAAGCTGGTCACTGGCTGAGGCCCCATGCTATCCTGCCAGGGTGCATGGGCTTGACATGATGGGGCCTAGTGCAGGACCTTTCACTAGGATCCCCAGCAAGCTGGTATTAGGTTTGACCTTAAGGACTATCTCCCACATATGTGCCATCATGTACACTGTGGACATCAGATCAAATTCTGCCCTGGGTGCTTTTTCCCTCAGGCATAATAGGCAGCCGCTAGGAATAGAGCCTCTTCAGTAGTGGAACACCCTTCATATGTTGGTTTGGTTGGTCAGCACCTTCTACTCCTTCAGGTGATCTCTAAAGACTTTTGGAAGCAAACATGTCTGCAATAGTGCTGAGAATATTTGGACTTTTGTTAATACTCCCTTTAATTCGTGTTTTTGGTTTGATACATTCAGGCCTCAGCATCCAGGGGGGTTCCATTATTGGCACCCCTGTGAATTCCAAAAACTGTGGGGAAACAAATCTGTGGTAGGCACATCCTGTACCCCACAGACACAACAAGAGGTGCCCTCTGGTCATGCCCGGAGGCTGTTCTGTGGTCTGGAGAGGCTGCAGGTGACTCTATGGCCTTTCTAACATCTTATTGTGCTTTGGGTTCCCTTTTACTGTAGTCTTTCCTTACTTGGTGAATTTGATGTCATACACTTAAGGAGCCTTTCGCCATTCTGTAACACACTCCCAGTCAGTGCTTGGTGGTCAGCTAAATTCTTTTTTAACTCCTGTGAAGAAATAAATAAGAACATAAGAACAGCCCCACTGGATCAGGCCATAGGCCCATTTAGTCCAGCTTCCCATATCTCACAGCGGCCCACCAAATGCCCCAGGGAGCACACCAGATAAGAAGAGACCTGCATCCTGGTGCCCTCCCTTGCATTGGCATTCTGACATAGCCCATTTCTAAAATCAGGAGTCTACACATACACATCATGGCTTGTAACCCATAATGGATTTTTCCTCCAGAAACTTGTCCAATCCCCTTTTAAAGGCATCCAGGCCAGATGCCGTCACCACATCCTGCGGCAAGGAGTTCCACAGACCGACCACACTCTTGAGTAAAGAAATATTTTCTTTTGTCTGTCCTAACCCTCCCAACACTCAATTTTAGTGGATGTCCCCTGGTTCTGATGTGAGAGTGTAAAGAGCATCTCTCTATCCACTTTATCCTTCCCATGCATAATTTTGTATGCCTCGATCATGTCCCCCCTCAGGCATCTCTTTTCTAGGCTGAAGAGGCCCAAACGCCGTAGCCTTTCCTCATAAGGAAGGTGCCCCAGCCCAGTAATCATCTTAGTTGCTCTTTTTTGCACCTTTTCCATTTCCACTATGTCCTTTTTGAGATGTGGCGACCAGAACTGGACACAATACTCCAGGTGTGGCCTTAACATCGATTTGTACAAAGGTATTATAATATTAGCCATTTTGTTCTCAATACCTTTTCTAATGATCTCAAGCAAAGAATTGGCCTTCTTTACTGCCATCACACATTGGGTCAACACTTTCATTGACCTGTCCACCACCACCCCAAGATCTCTCTCCTGATCTGTCACAGACAGCTCAGAACCCATTAGCCTATATGTGAAGCTTTGATTTTTTGCTCCAATGTGCATGACTGTACACTTACTTACATTGAAACACACCTGCCATTTTGCTGCCCATTCTGCCAGTTTAGAGAGATCCTTCTGGAGCTCCTCACAATCACGTCAAATTGTGATTAAAAATCATATCAAATGTGCTTTGATTTGGTGAGCTACAACATGCAAACATTTAAAGACTCATTAATGCCACTAGCTTTTTGCCTACAGTGTGTTCCAATGTTGTGATCTAGTTTGCTATACTGGTATAGTGCAGTTGATGGGTTTCTTTAAAAAGAAAATTATTCATTCCAATGAAGGAAAGCACATAAATTTGATTTTTTTTTAAATGTGCAGCTCTAAATGTACTTGTTAGTTTAAAAGCTTACATTCAAATTAAATTCCATTTTAAAATACATTAATACTTATATACCACCTTTCAACAAAATATTCTCAAGAGAAGTAGACAACCCAGGCCATGACCAATGCAATTCCTCCCAAATGCCCACAAAGGTGCTTGGGCCACTAGGTTATCCAATCCCAGTCTCTTGAATCCCCAACTACATCATTTCAAGAGAGCTTTGCATAGTATCTGCCATTCAAATTTATGGTCAAGGAAAAAAAGGAGGTGGTAGTTACCAGGTAGCTTTGTAATGACGCCTTAACGCTTTCAATATCTGGCTTGGGAGGAATCCAGTTATCTGTAACTTCTGCTACTTTATGCAGCCAACAAATGAGCTCTTCTAGCTGACAGCAAAATATCTACTTAGATGAATCACAAACACACATTCCATTAGTTACAGCAACTTCACTATTGTGCCCAACACCAGTTCCAGTACCTAGTTTGGATCTTCCTATTTGCTGGATATTTTTCCAGGTACAAATGGAAGGGCATACAACAAATTGAAAAGTATGTTGGCATGAAAGAATATTTAGATTTTATAAACTTAACTGCAAGATTGTCAGTAATTGTTATTCTAGTTGCAAAATGATAAGAAGGTTTATCAAGCATATCAGAAGGCTTAGGAGATACTTCATTGAATAAAATGCATGTTCTAACCTTCAGTAGACCTGTAGCCACAGAACCATTGAATTTGCTTTAGCTACTACTATATGAACTAACTTGCTGTTACTTTTAATACCATGAACAATAGCACTACTGATTTTTGTAAACTCATTCCAATTTAAGGAGTCAATACACTAAAACAGATGCAGAACATTTTCCGCAGCTATTCAATATATACTGGAGAGGATTTCAATTTGGTATCGACTAGATCAAGGCACCCCTTTGGATGGAATCAAAACATTCAATCCATCCAATCCATGCCGCTAAACCAGCAGTCACCCCCAGAATCACTGACAAAATATTTAACAAGATGCTTCAAAACAGCAGAATCAAGAGCTTAAAAAGCAGTAACATCACTCACTAGCAAGAACAGATCCAAGTTTCCAATACAATGGGACTGCTACAAATCCCTGCACAGAACTATTTTGATACCAGAAAAACAATAAAAGGAAGAAAAACTAAGGCTGATTCTCACTAAACAGAGGTAAAGGCCATAAACTAGAACTGCCTTCAAAATTCAGAAGTCAAGCATTCAGCAAATGTGCCATGGGAGAAGGTGAGAATGAGAATCCCTAGTAGCTGCCCAGAGTGAATTCATGTTTAGGGTTCAAGTAAAACCACAGAGACTACACAGGGGAGGAAAGCAAAAGAAGCTTTCTGCAATTCATATTGATTTCCAGATCATATAGAAAAGGATGCAGAAGACTCATCACGCCCATCTTGCTCTACTCTGCAAGACCCCAGACACAAAGCACAGTGGAATTTAGAATGTCCAGTGACCACTACAGAACCACTTTGCTGTTCCTGGTGCCTCTACTTATTTAAAAGGTTCATATTTAGAACCCTGGGAGTAAGGGTGGATTACAACACTTATAGGGCAAGCCTAGAAATGTCTAAGGAGGAAGTCCTACCAAGTTCAGTAGATTTGCTCCAAGATTAGTGTACAGCAGTGGTTCTCAAACTGGTGGGTCACGACCCACCAGTTCATGTAACGCTTCCCCCATCCCTTTAAGGGGCAGGGGAAGGGGAGGGAGGTGGAGGAGATGAGGGGGGTGCTTTGCACTTATTTCAAACCTGAGGTTTGGAACCTTCGCTAAAAGCGGATGCAAAGCACCTCCGTTTTGCAGGAGGTGCTTTGCGCCTGCTTTTAGCGCAGGTTCCAAACCTCAGGGAGTGTCAGCTGTATTTCTGACATGCTCATTTGATTCTTATCTAGCCCTTCCTCTAAGGAACTCAAGGTGATTTTATCCTTAAAACAGCCCTATGAGGTAAGTTATGCTATGAAACAGAGACTCACCCAAATTGACCCCAACAAGCTTTAAGGTCAAATGGGGATGCAAAATTGGGGACTCCGTAGTCCTAGTCACTAGACAACTACACACCAGCTTTAGAATAAAAACCTTTTTCTTGAAGGAAGATTCTGTTTTTGCAAAGGAGAGGGAGGCCCATTCTTGGCACCAGTTCTTTATCTTCAGCAGGCAAAGAGAGGTCTTTGTTACACAAAAATTGTCCACTTCCATAAAAAAATCATTTGATGATGCTCTTGCATTTCATGCTCTTTGCAAGAAGTGTTGAGAGCACCACTCATAACTGAAATACTTGTTTTGAAAAAATGGATGACGCTTTTTGGCACTACTTTGCAACTGACATTTGAAACAATATTAACAAATTCATTTAACATTTTTATATTTTAAAAGTTATTAAAACAAACGAGAGTCAAGCAAATATGCTGCTAAAGAATGTGAAGAACAGAAAACTCACTGTGGCCTCTTCCCAGAGCACTTTCAACCCAAGTACCCATAAAACTCAACAGGCATTTGAGAGGCTATTCAATATCTGAATTGAATTTGTTTTAGTTTACCTTAATACACTGTGCAAGAGAGTCTCTGTAATGGTCCTTTTCTTGAATGACATGATGGCTCTCATTTTCCAGAAACCCCAGGCATCGGGTTTCTACTGTATCGGTGCTAGCAGTCTCTTTCTGCATGCTTCCATGGTCCCTGAAGCCTTGATTACTCAAAAGATCTTCATTTTCTTGAGAGCTGCGTGCATGAGAAGAATCATAGTGCATGTCCCACTGGCTCTCATTACCACCACAGTCTCCATGAACCTCTGGCAGAAACAGTTCTCCATTCACATTGATGCATGGGCATCTGTCTTGCACACTGTCATGCCCAGGCTTTCTTAAGGTCAGTGACAGATCAGTCAGTTGCTGAGCCAATGTCTCCAACTCTTTGAGTCTGGGTGGCAAGGAGAGATATTCTTCGTCACTGGAACATACTTGTAAAGGCAGCACCTTTGTAGAGCGTATGAAGCTACTTGGGGTGCTGCTCTTTGTAGGAGCATCATGTCCCCTTGTGTTCCAGCCTCCTTCACCTATGTTGGTTGAATCAGAAAGACAAGTCCCAGTGTTCCTCGGAGACAAACTGTGCATCATCTCTCTAGACATGCCAGTGGAGGGGCTGCCATCTACAAAGGATACCTTCCCAACAGGTGAAAGTCTGCAGAGAGAAACTGGACCTGAACATTCTGGCTTTTTCAACAGGGGGGCTGAAAATCTCTGTGTACTCAGTATTCCTACAGCTGAATGCTCTTGTCCCTGCATACTCACAGACTTCAAGGTACTCTCAGGTGAAATGGAAAGGCTGTCAAGGTCAATCCCTGAGTCATGGACAGAAGAATTGTGCACAACACCCTTCAGATTCTTTGCAAGCTTGTATTTTGGCCTTAAAGGGTAAGTGTAATCAAGCAAGTCCTCATACTCTTTGTTAGGGTTCCAGTGTGGGGACTGACGGTCTGGCGATGGTGGCAAGGAATCAGGTATTGCACATGCCCAGTAATCAGCCTGAAAGGAGGACATTTTCCTTCCTTGTCCCACTAGTGAACCATTATCCACAGGTATTAGCTTGTGTGTTCTGAGCAGAGAGTTTTCCTCAGGATCAGATGAACTGGGCAGATACCAAGGGGCAGATGCCCCAGTAGCCAAAAAGCTTTTTGATCTTGTAATTTCCTGCTGTTCTTCTGTATCTTCTGGAGGTTGTAAGGAATTGCTAGTCTTAGGGAAGATGGACACTGAAGTATCAATACGTGTGGTTCTGTTTCCTGACAAGTGGTTTGGAGTGGATGAATAAGGGGTAAATGACATCCAGCTTGTATTACAGTCAGCGTCAAGATTGTGGAGGGATTTGGAGGTGGGGCTATAAAGGTTAGAGTCCATGGTTCTGTTTGGAAGAACCGCTGGGAGCTTGAGCAAACCCTGAAGTGGCTCTGTAGAATTTGAGCATACCGTTTTCAATTGTGAAAACTATTGGGAAGAGAAAGCAGACAAGTTTTTTTTGGTTAAAGAAGAAAAAGTGCATCCCAGTTTCATATTTAGCCGAAAATTCATATTAATGAGCAAATCTCAAACTGAGATCAAGCCTGCTTAGATTGCTTATACTTTGGGCAGCATTCACAGAAACATAAGTGAATAAGATTATACATTCTGTAGAAGTTCTTTAATTGTGCACTGTTCAAAGATGTTTTAAAGAGAATAAGAGGGAATCAATAATGTTGTTTACTTCCCCTCTCCACAAACAAAGAACATATTCTGTTAATGTGTTCCTTGGTCTCACTATTCACAAATATTACTTGTTATCAAACAATTACAAACTCTGGAATACACAGATTTTTTACAGATTCTGCAGAAGTAAAAAGCGTTCTTGCATGGTGCTGTACCACATCTAGATCAGCCATTTTCAACCACTGTGCTGTGGCACACTGGTGTGCCGCGAATGGTCCCAGGTGTGCTGCGGGAATTTGGGAGAGGGTCATTTATCAATAGGACCATTGGGGGATGTGAGCCTCCACTGACAGCACAGTGTGCCTTGTCAATTGTCAAAGAACTGATAGTGTGCCTTGACCATTTTAGTGCCTTGCCAGTGTGCCGTGAGATGAAAAAGGTTGAAAATCACTGATCTAGATACTAGTGAAAGAATGTCAAAACTAATAAACCCAATTTTGTCCAGCTCACAGGTGTACACATTTGATCCCTGGAACACTGGGCAGAAATGGTTTTAACATAAGAATTTCACTTATACGTTTTCACTTTTATGTTGAAAAATATAAACTCCTATTCTTTCGTCTTGTCAAATTGCATTGGTGTGAGAAGTATACCTGATGGACCTTAGGTCTTGTCCATTGTGGAGTAAGTCAGACCACATTACAGTATTTACAGAAGAAAGGAGAATTGTTCTTACAAGTTCTTCAGGGTAACTAAAGATTTACAGATCTGGAGTCCGCAAGAGCTCCATTGTCAATGGATAGCCTGAAGAATGATAACTCAGAAACATTCCCACTCATTTTTATGCAGGGCTGTGACACATGCCTAAATGGCAACCTTTCACATTTGGCTGCCCAAATCAATAAAAGAAAGCATGAATTTTTTTTTAAAAAGTCACAGTGGGCACCATCTAGAGCACTGCTGACTCTAGTGAAAGGCATCTTCCCCACTCTCCAAACTGAGAATCCCAGACTCATCAGAAGCTGCTGCTGAATGTAGGGTGATCTTTAACAGCACTATAATCTGCAGGTAGAGGAGAAGACAAGAGAACTGCTAATCAAAGCATCGCTCCACTTGACATTTCCAAATGTCCACCCTCACCTGCTGAGGGTTGGGGGACTTAACAATGACATGAGGGGGTCTCAGAGAGCTTCTATAAAGAGGAAGGTGATGTTTTGCACTAGCACACATTGTGCTTGCAGCACTCTGGATGCTACCCCATAGCTATGTGCTCTTACACATGCCTGGTATGTTAAATTTATAAATATATTCATTACAAAGCACAATAACACAACTCTTTAGGTATATTTTGGAAATACCACAAAATATGGATACCTAAAGTTTTCTCACCTGTGGTTTTTCAGAATGCAAGCCAGTGCTGCTAAAATGCTGAGGAACATCATGGCCATAAGTGGTCTTGCTAATTAGTGGTTGTCTCTCCACATACTTCGCCTTAGCTTTTATCTTGCAAAACCTGTCGGAAGGTATTAAAGACACTTTATGATATTTTTTAATCTTTTGAGATAGCGCAGGAACTGTGTGACCACTTCCCTCTACAACTACGGAGTCTTCATCCTTAGTTCCTTTGGACAAGGGCTCCTCATCATCTGCATCTGAGAGCTGGTGGACCTTGCTAGCTATGTCAGGATAGTCCAGCTCAGTGTAATTCCACCTACCATTGCACTTGGCCTTCACACTCAGTGGCACTTCAAAAGATGATTTTTCTACCTCTAAGGCCATGAATACAGGCTTCTCTCCCTTCAGTATACAAAACTTTATATCCTGTAATCTGAAATAAAAACAGCAGAAAATTATCATGATTATTCCTCGCATGTCTAACATGAGAATCTTATGCCTGTTCATTTGTAATCAAATCCTACTGGGGATGACTTCATGTCGGAGTTGGCCATATTGCCTCCCAGTTCCTCCCACCAGCAGCAACAGCCTCAACAAAGCCTTGTCCTGCTACCATAGCTCACTGTATCCTCTCAAGACAGGAAAGGCCCTGCTTCCTCTTCCTTTTAAGACAAAAGCTTTCAATAGCAGAGACCTCCAAAAGGAAGGGGAAGAATGCAAGGCAGAGACAATTGGAGAGGATATTTCAGATTAAACAAACATATGCTACACTTGCTGTTTACATGATCTCACAAAAGTGAAAGAATTCTTTAAAAATAAAAACAACATCTTTCAGTTGAACACAACATTTAAGGAGCCTACGAGTTCACTCATGAACCCAACCCATAGAAATTGTAAGATTACTTCCCTCAACTTTTGTACCACAAAAGAAGCACAAAACACTCTATGGTGGTACATATTGTGCTTGCTTACAACCTCTGTGCGCCCACACTTATCTGTCTTTCAGTTCCAATTCCCATCAACTGTTTGCCCTCTTCCACACGCAGAGGACCAACACATGAATGGGGCTTCCATCTCCACTCTTTCGCACTTTCTCCCCACAGATGCACACGATGTAACTAGGGCCAGTTTTTTCAGCCTGTTGCAGCTAAGCCATAGTTAGCCTGAGATGCCCTCAGTGTCTGACTGCTTGGGAGAACCCTGTATACTGTAGCTACCAAATTAAGAGAGAAGACAGATGCAGTACCCAAGAGAGTGAGACTGTACCGAAGGAAGAAAAACTGAGGGTACAAAGAAAAGGGGAGAAATGAGAGATGGGATAACAGAAAGGACTGTAATGGTACTGAACACTGTGAGGTAAGCAGAGCAAAAAGTGGGTATATGATGGGGATGCAGGGAAAAGGAAAAGGAAAAGGAAAAGGAAAAGGAAAAAAGCGCCTAAAGGATGAAGAGGGTGGAAAATTGGGTACAAAAACATGCAAGGTAGGAAACAAGCAGGGGGCAATGATGCTTAGAAATGAAGTGCAGAGAGGCATATGGGAATGGCAGCAGAAACAGATGTGCTACTCTTATGAAGGAACACCTCCCTTCCTCCCCCCCATACCAACAGAGAGAGAGCGCGCGCGCAGTGTTGGCCAAGACAAAGAATTACTAGAGCCAGTGCAACCAAAACTCATGCTTCTTGCTGTCACATAAGCTTATGGCTACTGGTTTCTTGTCATCCAAACACAAATAAGCCCAATGTCTGTAGAACAGAAAGCATTCAGGCTCGCGCATGCACACACTGAAGACAGACTGATGTATATAAAGCTACTTCCCACCATCTGACAGTGAGGCTACCACTCTATTTTTGTTCTTCAGCACTTCAGCTCCAAGAAAGTGACAGTAGCAGCTACATGATCAAAATCCATGTCACGTAACTCTAGACAGTTTGTTGCCATCATCTTAAGCAACCTTGTAAACAAACTAAGATCTCAGGAACAAGATAACATTACATAAAATCTCCATCTAATGATGGGTCAAGAGGAAGGGAGCATTTTTTTTTTTTTTGGTCCTTCAAAAAGTACCACCTCCCCTTTGCAGTGGATTTTTCAAGGACCAAATCACAAATATGTTTATGGGGTATTGCAGGAGTGGATGGACAGATGTGCCCTGTCCTAACATATAACTTCTGGCAGGAAATAAACTACCAGCACTGAATGGCAAGGCTGGGAGAGCGGATCTGGCTGCCTTTGCATGGGATCCCTCTCCTTCTCTCCTCCAACCTCAACAAGGGAGAGCAATGAGACAGTTGCCCTTAGCAAGGTCACTACACAGTCACATGTGATTGGTTAAAAGGTACTGTGACTTTATCCCAATGCATGGATCAAGGATCAAGAAGCAGTAGCTGTTTAATCAAAACAACATGGCATTAAAGCAGCCATGAAGAGCAGCTGTGACAAGACACGAAAGAGGTATGAGGTGGCCGAGTGGCCATTTTGCAGCTGCAAAACCACCAATGCCACAAAATCTTTCCTCCCTACCACGTAAGTTTTACAAATAGCCAGTGCATCACTATTTTAAAATATGTTCTTGAGTAGTTGTGTGTACCATCCATATACCATTGCGTGTACCATTCATTTCCCCCTAGGAATGAAATTAAAGACGGAGCCGGTATCCAAGGATATCCCTGTAGCCGGTATCCAAGGATTCAATTATCTGCGGATCTCCCCACCTCCCCATACCCATTACAAGTACCTCTTATTTTTGTAATCACGCTTGCAGTGCAAGTCTCTTCCTTTACAACCAGCCTGCATGCTACAGGGCTACTAACTCAAAGTAAGAAAAAAGCAGGAACTTCTGTTAACAGGAAACAGGAACACTGCACTGCGACTACAAAAATAAAAGGTACCTGTAACGGATGTGCAGGGGGGAAGACCTATTTATATAGCGTTCCCCTGTATCTGCAGCTTCCAATATCTGCGGGGGGGGGGGGGAAGCATTACAATAAACCATTTTTTCTGCTTGTTGGGTTTTACATCTCCCCCCCCCCCCTTACTGCTGCCCTCTTTTTTGGTGCTTATTCAAAATTGTACTGTGGAAGCGTAGTAGGGAAGGACAAGCACATTCCCACATTCCAGCAATTCTCTCTAAAACGCCATTAGGCCTACTGCTGTATAATCTGGCCTTGCTCACCAACAGTTTAATTCTGTCCTTGCCATATTTATGCACCACTTCAAACTGTTGTTCAAAAGAAGTGCTGAAAGTCTCCCAGTATAGCAGGTTACTTATTCAGGCAAGTGAATGTTTCGACCAAAGTATTTACATCAGGATCAAAAACACTGTGCATTAAACATCTTGTTAGTATTGTTAAGCAACAGGCAAGCATGGTAGTCACCAAGCACACTGAAATCCCAGTACGATAAAGCCGGGGTCTCCAAACTTTTCGGCCGAAGGGCCACATCAAATATCTGACATGGTGTCGAGGGCCGGGGGAAAAAAAAAATCTAAATTTTAAATAAATACATTAAAGATGGAACTTTGATGAATGACTGAAATGAATGAGTGAAGGGGCTCAAATGTCCAGGATTTCTCCAAGCACCAACACAGCCCAAGAAATAAAGCACACACACTTAAATGGACCCCCATTCCCCCACCCCACAAGTACAACTCTGGTTGTGTTTGGTCAACTGGGCCAGAGGCTCTCAGGGGATCAGAAACTGGCTGCGGGCCGGATGGAGGCTCTCGCACCTGGCCCCTGGGCCAGGGTTTGGAGACCCTTGCTATAAAGCATCAAAACAGGCAAATTAAAAGACTACATAAATTTTACAGTGCTACAAGAAGCATATGGTATAGTTCAGGCCCAAGAGATTGAAAGTGTCACCAGGAATCAGTAAATTGTAGCAATTCCCTTTGATGGCTAATCATCACGCCATGAGACAATATTGTGGCAAAATAACCACGTGAAAACTTGAGACTCTGTCACACACACACAAGTCACAAGACAACTGGCCCAAAGAGTATGTAGAAATAGGCTGAGCATGGAGACTCTTTCCAGATGGTTTTATTGCACAATAATTGAGCATCTGTTACTCCATTAGTCATAGAGATCTAGATATCCCAAAGGCAGCATTTCTGTTGAGAAGAAATGTCTGTGTCCTTAGTATGCAAACAGCAATGTCTTGTTGGTCAGATGCCCCTGCCTCCTAAGCACCAACACACATGTATGTGTAGTATCTGGTGCAGCAATGAGGGTCGGACTGAGAAGAATTAGATTCAAATCCTCACTCAGCCATGAAGCTCACTGGAGGACCATGGGCCCATCATCATCTCCTAGCCTGACCTGCCTTCCAGAGTCTTTGCAAGGCTAATATCATTGCCCTGAGCTACTTGGAGGAATGACAGACGAAAGTGTAACAAGGAGTTACCTGAAAGACTGCCTCCTTCCATTTATTCCAGCCCACCCACTCAGGTAAACTGAAGGGGCCCTTCTACAAGTGCCGCCTTTGTCCCAAGTGAGAGGGGTGGCAGTTTAGGGCAAGCTTTCTCTATGGTGGTGCCACAGCAGTGGAATGCCCTCCCAGGGGAACTGAGAACTGCTCCCTCTCTCATGGGCTTTTGGCGATAACTCAAAACATACCTGTTTCATCTGGCATTTGGCTGCTGAGCAGATATTTGTCCTCTGTACCTCTGTCATACTGTTGTGACCTGACAAGCTCCCTGGACTTACCTGTTCCCCATTGGCTCAATTAGTTTCTTTTTCCCTTAAACTTTGCTCTGTTTTGATATTCGTCTTTCACCATGTAATGTTAAAATTAATGTTCTACAGCTTTGTTTGATGTTTTTACTTCTTGTGACTCTGTACTTGACTATAAAGCTTTGCAAGCTGCCTTGGGCATTTGCTTCGACATGGGAAAGGCAGCGTATAAATTTCTTAAAATAAAATAAAAAACAAGAACCCAGATATCACTGGTGACAAGCAACTTAATACTTCCTCTCTGTTCCTATCATGTATGACTATTTGAAAACTATAATTTCTTTTAAGTTATATATTCAAACCGCACAACTGCTGAACTCTCTACACTGCACCATTTTAGTGCAGGATGCTCACATAGCTCAAAATCCACTTCAGGGAAACAAAGTAACCATTTATTTCTAGGTTTGTGCTCTCTTCCCAATTCCAGAGGTAGAGTATCTCTCTGTCTCCCTTCATTTGCATGTTTTAAGGTCTACCACTAAGCACACTGATTCATCCACTGAATCAGACCCAAAGCAAAAGTCAAGGTTTTGCCTGCCCTCCCCCCAAACTGCCCATGAAGTCCTCCACACTTTTCTAGATCACAATTTGAAGTGATTTGGAAACATGTACTAAAATCAGTCCTACGCACACTCTTTGTTCTGAATTAATCATTTTCCATTTACCAACACCTCCTGATCCAGAACTCACAAATCACTAATTACCCTTATCTCACTTTATTGCTTGGAACTGCCTCCCAGAACACCTACAGGATGCTTCCTCAATTGCTTCCTTCTTTCAGATCCCTTCTCAAAATTCACAACACCTGTGGCACTACACCCTAGTGTAACAGAAACAACTGCATATGCTTCCCCTGACTCCATCTCCTTCCTCCACTGTCTCCCTTGTGGCAATATCTAGACCGGCCATTTTCAGCCACTGTGCCGTTGCACACTGGTGTGCTGTGAATGGTTCCCAGGTGTGCCACAGGAATTTGGGAGAGGGTCATGCATTAGTAGGGCCAGTGGGGATACGAGTCCGCCATCAGCAGCATGGTGTGCCTTGTTAATTGTCAAAAAACTGATGGTGTGCCCTGACCATTTTAGTGCCTTGCCAGTGTGCCAGGGGATGAAAAAAGTTAAAAATCACTGATCTGGATTAGACTGATCAAGGCAGAGATCTGTCTTTTTACTCTATGTAAAGTACCAGACATGCTGATAGTGCTATATTCATTATTGTTATTATGGTGAGCGATCTTCAGAATATGTATAATGAAGAGTAGATATAAACTGAATTTAGCAATCATGGCTAAAAGCTGTTGATCTCCACTAAATCTATTTCATCTCTTTTTAAAGCCCATGAAGCTAGTGGCCAATAGCATATCTTATGACACTAAACAGCACAGATGCAGTATTTGATGTGTACTTTCTTTTGCCTTTCTTGAATCTAGTTCACTAGACTAGGTGATGCCTTCTTAAACCTTATGCCTCTATAAACTTTCATTTTAACCTTGCATTTTAAAAAAAGTAGACAGCACAAATTCCTCTCCAGGCCTGGCAAAAAAGATGGAGGAAGAACTAAATGGATTGACACAGCTTTATGATTTACAAGCCCATAAGGGAGCAAAATACCCAAAACAATTAAGGATCCTGCCCCCCCACCCCCACAGAGCCTACTGGGATCCACAACATAGCCTAGTTCAAACAGGCAACTGGAGCTGGGAGAAATATGACCGCTTCCTGTTCCCATTTCCTTTGTGCTTTAGCACCTTACTCCTCAAGAGTGCCAGCTCAGTTCCAATTGCTTTTAAGGGCACCCATTAAACACACAGCCTAAATTTAAGCATACCCCAGAACAACTTCCTACAAAGGTAACTGCTTTGATGTGATAATGTTCAGCTTCATTATTTTTTTAAAACATTCTCTGTTTTAACAGTCAAAATACAATTTCCCTGACAATGAAATTAGAACAAAATGACACAGTCCATACCAGATTCCACAGTTAGTGAATCTGGCTCTTTTCTTTATTGAATGGGTGCTAACTGAAAAATAAAATAGAACTATTTAGAACTTGCCTGTTTAAGATTTGTTTTTTTGATGCAGGAAGCTGAAGATGCTACGCTTACCACAACTGGCAGTCACAGATCTGTACAGACCTCAGCACAGCAGACAAAACACTGCAGCACAATGCAAGCCATATCTTTTGTTAATTGCAACTGACTTTTAAACAGGAGCAACTGAGCAGGCAATGGTATCCCCCCCCCCCAATCTTGGAAGACATTTGATTGCCATTAAAATCACTCAGATGATTAATCTCCTTGCACTTTAGAGGGAACTGCTGGGTGTTTAAGTTTAACCCTTTGCAGGAACAATAGTTTTTCAAAGCAAGGGAAACAAAAACCACCCTGAACAGGAGAACAACAAAGAGTTGTGGTACCTCAGAGAGTGAGTGTGGATGCATTTCATAAGAACACAAGAACAGCCCCACTGGATCAGGCCAAAGGCCCTTCTAGTACAGTTTCCTGTATCTCACAGTGGCCCACCATATGCCCCAGGGAGCACACAAGACAATAGACACAATCTGTGTCCGGGTGCCCTCCCCTGCATCTGGCAATCAGTGGCCTGCCTCTAAAACCAAGAGTTTGCACATACCTACTACAACTTGTAACCCATAATGAACTTTTCCTCCAGAAATTTCTCCAATCCCCTCTTAAAGGCATCCAGGCAAGATGCCCTCACTACTTCCTGTGGCAGAGTTCCACAAACTAATTACATGCAAACTAATTACATGCATTTCAGATGCATGAAATGCTAGCTTCAGTGGGCAGTATAGTGTATACTGCCTATACACTACTGTATACAACAACAACAACAGTATCTATATACCGCTTTTCTACAAAAAGTTCACAAAACAGTTTACAGAGAAAATCAAATATCTATCAAATCAAATATCTAATAGCGTATGCACTATACTGGATACGCACGATCACTATGCAGTTCCTATGGGGAACAAAAAGCAAGTGGTGATGCTCTTTCCAACCCTGCTGGGCTGTTTCTTAGAGCAGAGCGGTGCCCCTCCTCCACAGGACTCCTCCAGAGCTTCTGTAGCGGAGAAGGCCAGCCTTAGTTTGCACATGCAACAGTTGGAATGCTCGGCTTTGTCCCTGCACCCGAAGAGGGCCGCTCAACACACACGCATGCATGCAAAAGCTTACTTTCCAGTTCCTGCAAGACAGAGTTGCTTCCATGCAACCGAAGAGGGTCAGCACACACGGCACAATCCTAACCAGGTCTACTCAGAAGTAAGCCCTACTTTGTTCAAGGGGGCTTACTCTCAGGAAAGCGTGGGTTGCAGCCACAGACTCTACTGCCTGCAGCCCAGGGCTGCTTCAGCCACAGTGCGGTTCCCGTGTGCACTGGGCACAGGCACGCATCAAGCAAGCGGGGCGATGCTGCTCCCACCAGGGCAGTGGCCCCATTTCATGAGGCTGCACTGCAGCCAGTGCAGGCCTGAGGATGCCCCCCTCCTCCCTTTGCACAGCACTGACCAAGCGGAGCCTCTCCTTACCTGCCACCGGGGCTGAGCCGGCCCGGACAGCACCCGCAGCTCCCCAACCCCCCACCCTGCCGCTGGCCGCCCTCGTCCCTGGTCTCCGAACGTTGCAACAATAAAGACAACGTTCCCTTTCCCACCGAGAGTGCCCTCCCCGTCCAGGGCTGGCGCTTCCACCAATCAGCGTCCTCGGGGTTGCCATGGATAGGCTGAGAGCGGCCCGGGATCCAGAGTTCCAGCCAATCCCCGTCCGCCTGGGCTTGGTTTGCAGGGGTGGCGTTGGCTGCTGAACTTGCTTGGAATGTTGGCCCGGTGGTGCGGGGAGGGGGCAGGCGGAGGGCTTCTTGCTGGGGGGAGCTGAGCTGGGAGCGTGCTTTTGATCGCTTCTCTAAAGGGACCCCCCTGGAGATGTGAGTGGGGCCTGCACAGCCCCCTTCTCCCCCTGGCTGGTTTTGCATCGTGGACATAGGCCCAATCCTATGCATGTCTACTCAGAAGTAAGTCCCATTAGAGTCAATGGGGCTTACTCCCAGGAAAGTGTGGAGAGGATTGGGCTGTGATTCGGTGCAGAGTATCATTAAGAGCCCAACACTATGCATGTCTACTCAGAAGTAAGTCCCATTATAGTCAATGGGGCTTACTCCCTGGAAAGTGTGGATAGGCTTGTAGCCTAAGGCCCCAATCCGATCCAACTTTCCAGTGCTGATGCAGCCCCACAAACGTTCCCTTGCCTTGAGGAGGCCTCCATGACTGACCTCTCCACTGAAGGATGAAGCATACAACCTGTTGGAACAGTTGCATCAACATTGTAAAGTTGGATAGATCGGGACCCTGTGGGCCTGATCCTATCCTACTTTCCAGGTCTGGTGCAACCACAATGCAGCCCCATGGTAAGGGAACACATATTCCCATACCTTGAGAAGGCCCCACAGGATGCAGCACACACCCCACTGGCGCGACTGCACCAGCACTAGAAAATTGGATAGGATTGGCCCCTCTCAAGAGATAACAGAAATCTCTGTGACAACTTAGAGGAAGGCCTGAAGCAAACCCCACACTTTGGCCCTGGTAGCGTAATCTAAAAATGTTCACCTGAAAGCAATGTGGAGCAGCTTGATTTTTAATGCCGTTCGCTGTGAACTAAGTTTCCAGATGTCCTTTAGATCACAAGACAGGCTTGGGGACTTATCGTGCTCAGACAAAAGGCTACAGCCCATTTGCAGCTGCCAAGAAGTCTTTCTGATGAAACAAAATCACAGACATGCACACACAAACCTGTGACATCAGACTTGGGGTCCTATCAGACTGACTGAGCAAAAGTTGCTCAGTTTACTGTCTGTCCATCTGTCAACATTTGGGATATGCCCCAGAAGGTATCTTGAATGAGGATTAAGTTTGCATCTCATTCTGCATGGAATCCTCAGCTCCTCTTTCACAAGGCAAAAGTCAGCTAAGGTCACAGTTCAACAATAAAGTTGTGTGCTTAAACCCGTTGAGATCATTGTGCTTAAGCACTCAACTCTCTGAAGGATTGTTTTGTGGATGATTGGCACTCCAAATCACCCACAATCCATATGTTCAGGACTTCTGATCCACTGTTAAGTTCCATGGATGAGCAAGAGCTGCACAAGTAGATACATCTATTATCATATTCAGCAGTGATAATAGATAATAAATACTGGTGCTTCTTTGAGATACGTTGTCCTCCATTATAGCCTACCTGAACCCCTTTTTTGTATTCTGGAAGTGGGATGTATTCGGATTGTATACCATGGCGTTAAAAAGCTTGTTGCATTATACAAGAAGGCTTCTGGAGGTACCTTTTAGTGACACATGTTCGGTGGGACAGGGAGAAAAAGTTCATTTCAACATCATTATTATTGGTAGTACTAATAATTTTTAATATAGTGTTACCACATGGACTCCGTTGCACATGTATACACTCATCAATGTGCACTCCAGGTCAGTTCTATGAAAGAAAAAAAAAACCCATGTGGAAAAAAGCCAACACAAGAATTGCCCACAGGAGAAAAATGCCCTAACTCTTACCCTAACCTTAATCCTAAATCTGACCAATCCCCTTTTAAAGACATCTAGGCCAGGTGCCAACACAACATCCTGGGACAAGGAGTTCCACAGATTAATTAGACCATGAGTAAAGAAATATTTCTTTTTGTTTGTTCTTACCTGCAACATAGAGGACTTAGCAGGCAGTAAAATGGAACTAATTGTTGCTGTGGGACAGGTGAAGGTAAGAAGAGGAACACATGGCCAAACCTTTTTGGCCACTATGCCAAAAGTACACTGACACCAGCATGACATCCGGTATATCCTAAGCCCATCCAAGTGATGTTATACCAGCACATTATAGGTACAATGTCAGTGGGCACAATCCTAACCAGGTCTACTTAGAAGTAAATCCTATTGTGTTCAATGGGACTTACTTCCTGGAAAGTGAGGTTAGGATTGCAGCCAGTATGTCATCCAAGGAGCCCTCACTGCATCCTCCCAGCATGCAGGGTGGCACATGGAAATTGATATTGATATTTATTATTAACACCCCATGCCAAACCCCCATATGACTTCCCCCAGTGGTTTCATGTAAATGTTTAAAGGAATGGGGATGCCCATTCTGTGGGACACCAGTGACCACATTGCCAAGCAGGAGTTCCCCAGCACCACCTTCTAAAATTTTCCTTCAGGAAGGACTGAGGTCAGAGCAAAACTGTGTTTCCTAGGGTGATCCCAGCCCATTGATTCTGAAGGATACCATAAGAACAGCCCCACTGGATCAGGCCATAGGCCCATCTAGTCCAGCTTCCTGTATCTCACAGCAGCCCACCAAATGCCCCAGGGAGCACACAAGACAACAAGAGATCTACATCCCAGTGCCCTCCCTTGCATCTGGCATTCTGACATAGCCCATTTCTAAAATCAGGAGGTTGCACACACACATCATGGCTTGTAACCCGTAATGGATTTTTCCTCCAAAAATGTGTCCAATCCCCTTTTAAAGGCATCTAGGCCAGATGCCATCACCACATCCTGTGGCAATGAGTTCCACTGACAATGGTCAGTGGTATCAGAATTACATAAGAGGTCCACACTGGCATGGGGGGGGGCAAAACACTAAGTTTCTTCAGGTGCCTGGACACAGGTGTAAAGACACCCTTCCTCCAAGCCAGTGCAACTGCAAAAGAAAAAGCTTTTGCAGACTCACTGGCTCTGAAGGCAAGGAGGCAGGGCCACTTTACACCAGCACCCAGACACCTGAAGAGACTTAGCATTTTGTCCCCCCCTCCAGGAACACCAGTGGAGGTTCAGCACCTGGTATTCATCCTGCCCATTTTCTGGTACAGCTCATTCACTAGAGTTACCAAAGCAGTTCCTGTCCCAAAACTGAGCTGCAAACCAAACTGAAAAGTGTCCAGATAATTAGCTTCATCCAGATATCACTGGAGCGGCAGTCAAGTGCATTGCCTAAGAATGGAAATTGGAAACTGGGTCTCTTACTTTTTGTCACGGTTGATTAAAACCCATTTTTGCCTGGTTCAGACGTACACATTTGGTCTCTCTTGTGTATATGCAACATAGGGCAGAAATGGCTTAAACCTTCCCCTGCCTGGTTTTCCTCCATGACTCCCCCCCCCCCCCCCGCCCAGCAATTTTTTTCCTCTGGCTGTCTCTCAGCATAAGTCCAGTGTGGAGGGGAAGTCCTGGTAAGATATTGTGGAACCACATCAGGGATCGGGAAAGAGTTAGGCAGCCCCCTCCTCCTAATCATTTATGCTCCACAAATTTCCCCATCCTCTGCATTACTGTCCATGTTTGCCCAGGTAATGATTCATTCTGTCCCAGAGGGAAAAAATAAAATTGCACTTCTCCTGTCCAGCCACAAGGTGGGAATCTTATTCCACTCTTTTTAGCTGCATTAATAATCCTTAAATAAACAGTACTGGGCTGTAGAGGTAACTTGAGTTGCTCTGTTGTTATTGCAGACTGGTTACTCTGGTACCTCTGTGTTCTCCAACATTTATTTGCCTGTCTTCAAGCTAGGGCAGCACAGCCGCTAACGTTCAGATGTAAATACAAGGTATATATCCTGGAAAGTTGGTTCTGTCAATTAATGTGGATGTTTGTTCGTCCAGATGAACAGTAGGTGGGCACAGCTAGAAAATACTGAACTGATCCATTATGAACGTTATTCAGGAGGCACAGTAGTCTCACTATTCTGTAACACAGCCATTTTCAACCACTGTGCCGTGGCACACTGGTGTGCCACTAATGGTCTGCAGGTGTGCTGTGGGAGTTTGCGGTAGAGTCATTTATTAATAGGGCCATTGGGGATGTGAGCCCCCCACCAACAGCATGGTGTGCCTTGTCCATTGTCAAAAAACTGATAGTGTGCCTTGACAATTTTAGTCCCTTGTCAGTGTGCCGTGAGACGAAAAAGCTTGAAAATCACTGCTGTAATAGTTAAGAGAAAAAGTCCCCATAACAAACGCAGGCTTTTTGCCCCTCATAAACAAGGCTTTTATACTCTTGTTGGTATACTTCAGTCTCGGAAGACTATGGTTTCGCACTCTGAATAGTGTTCTGGAACAGAGTGTCCTCTCCAGTGCGTGAAGCCTGGGTAAAGTAGATGGATGGATGGGGAGAGCAATGGAGGGAAGGACAGATGGATGGGGAGAAGGAAGGAGGGAGGGAAGATGGATAAGAACATAAGAACAGCCCCACTGGATCAGGCCATAGGCCCATCTAGTCCAGCTTCCTGTATCTCACAGCGGCCCACCAAATGCCCCAGGGAGCACACCAGATAACAAGAGACCTCATCCTGGTGCCCTCCCCTACATCTGGCATAGCCCATTTCTAGAATCAGGAGGTTGTACATGCACATCATGGCTTGTAACCCGTAATGGATTTTTCCTCCAGAAACTTGTCCAATCCCCTTTTAAAGGCATCCAGGCCAGATGCTGTCACCACATCCTGTGGCAAGAAATTCCACAGACCGACCACACGCTGAGTAAAGAAATATTTTCTTTTGTCTGTCCCAACCCTCCCAACACTCAATTTTAGTGGATGTCCCCTGGTTCTGGTGTTATGTGAGAGTGTAAAGAGCATCTCTCTATCCACTTTATCCTTCCCATGCATAATTTGTTATGTCTCAATCATGTCCCCCCTCAGGCGTCTCTTTTCTAGGCTGAAGAGGCCCAAACGCCGTAGCCTTTCCTCATAAGGAAGATGCCCCAGCCCAGTAATCATCTTAGTTGCTCTCTTTTGCACCTTTTCCATTTCCACTATGTCTTTCTTGAGATGCGGCGACCAGAACTGGACACAATACTCCAGGTGTGGCCTTACCATCAATTTGTACAACGGCATTATAATATTAGCTGTTTACTTCTCAATACCTTTCCTAATGGTCCCAAGCATAGAATTGACCTTCTTCACTGCTGCCGCACATTGGGTGGACACTTTCATCGACCTGTTCACCACTACCCCAAGATCTCTCTCCTGATCTGTCACAGACAGCTCAGAACCCATTAGCCTATACTGTATGTGAAGTTTTTATTTTTTGCCCCAATGTGCATGACTTTACACTTACTTACATTGAAGCGCATCTGCCATTTTGCTGCCCATTCTGCCAGTCTGGAGAGATCCTTCTGGAGCTCCTCACAATCACTTCTGGCCTTCACCACTCGGAAAAGTTTGGTGTCGTCGGCAAATTTAGCCACCTCACTGCTCAACCCTGTCTCCAGGTCATTTATGAAGAGGTTGAAAAGCACCGGTCCCAGGACAGATCCTTGGGGCACACCGCTTTTCACCTCTCTCCATTGTGAAAATTGCCCATTGACACCCACTCTCTGCTTCCTGGCCTCCAACCAGTTCTCAATCCACGAGAGGACCTGTCCTCTAATTGGGGAGAGGGATGGAGGGCTGGATGAGCGAGTCATGCCAGTGGCTGAGCCGCATCCCAGCCCAAACCGGCGGAGCTGCGCGTGGTGCCCGCTTCGCTGGGCAGCTGCGAGGGTGAACGTCGCCTGCTGAGCAACCAGGGAGCAGGTCTCGCCCTGCTGCCCCTTCTGGGACTGGGGGTGGCCGGGGGGCAAAAGGGGCAGCGCGCGCGCCTCGGGGTCCCGGAGCTCGGCGGCTCTTGCCCGGGAGCCCGCTGGGCGAGCCCGCGGACCTGGCGGAGGGCGGGGCTGGAGCGCCGCGTGACGCCACAGAGGGGAGAAGAGGCGGCGGAGCAGCGCGCCTTCGGGGGCGGCGCGTTGGCGCAGCGGGTGTGTCCGCGGCGGGGATGCGGCCCGTGGCTCGGCCATGAGTTCGCCTCCGCCGGGGAGCCGGGGCCGCCTGGTGGGCGCCCAGACGGAGCGCGCGGACGCTCCCGGGGGCGGGCCAGGCAAGAGCGCGGGGCGAGCCGGGCTCGCGGCCGGCGCCGCCCGGGGAGACTGCGGGCTCGCCCAGCGGGCTCCCGGGCAAGAGCCGCCGAGCTCCGGGACCCCGAGGCGCGCGCGCTGCCCC
Source organism: Tiliqua scincoides (assembly GCF_035046505.1). NCBI lineage: Eukaryota > Metazoa > Chordata > Lepidosauria > Squamata > Scincidae > Tiliqua > Tiliqua scincoides. Next base: position 141,046,382 of record NC_089821.1, on the reverse strand, counting down.
TTTTGCCCCCCGGTCACCCCCAGTCCCAGAAGGGGCAGCAGGGCGAGACCTGCTCCCTGGCTGCTCCGCAGGAGACGTTCACCCTCGCAGCTGCCCAGCGAAGCGGGCACCACGCGCAGCTCCGGCGGGTTGGGCTGGGATGCGGTTCAGCCACTGGCATGACTCGCTCATCCAGCCCTCCACCCCTCTCCCCATCCATCCATCCTTGCTTCCCTCCCTCCATCCCTCTCCCCGTCCATCCATCCTTCCTTCCCACCATCCCTCTCCCCATCCATCCATCCATCCATCCTTCCCTCCCTTCTCCCCATCCATCCATCCCTCCCTCCATCCCTCTCCCCATCCATCCATGTACTTTACCCAGGCTTTGCGCACTGGAGAGGACACTCTGTTCCAGAACACTATTCAGAGCACGAAACCATAGTCTTCCGAGACTGAAGGATGCCAACAAGAGTATAAAAGCCTTGTTTATGAGGGGCAAAAAGCCTGCGTTTGTTATGGGGACTTTTTCTCTTAACTATTACAGCAGTGATTTTCAAGCTTTTTCGTCTCACGGCACACTGACAAGGGACTAAAATTGTCAAGGCACACTATCAGTTTTTTGACAATGGACAAGGCACACCATGCTGTTGGTGGGGGGCTCACAGGTGACAGTCTCCTGCCACCTCTTGGAAGCAGACGGAGTTGTACCAACTCCAACACTTACAAGGCATTGGGAGGCCCAGAGAAGTCCTCCAGAAGTGAAACTAAGTGACTTTTTCACTCTAGGGCTCAGTCTGAGCCCATTAGAGGCCACAGATGGACTTTCACAGCCTCTACTGTGCTCAGTGGACCCTCTAGAGACGAAGGGGTGTAGAGCTCCCCTCACCTCTGGAGGTGGTGCATGCAGATGGGGCCATGGACCCTATCCACACATAACTGAATCCACTGACACCCCCCCCCATTGGTACAGGATTGCAGCCTGAGTTAACCAATTAGAATTCATAGATTAGAATTCATATGAAATGAGCTTGAAATGTGTGTGTACTAACTAGGGCTGAGAAATTAGAGCTAGGACTGAGTCAAGTAGTTCATGATCCACTTTTCTAGGTTGAAAGGTGGTTTTGGTTCACTCTCAAATTATCATCCCTCTGTAATCTGGATCCTTTTTATCTTGACACAAGATACAATGTTCATTTGTCCTGGTTTCTTTTATCCCTGAGATTTGTTCCCTTTTAGATATTAAGAGAAATCAGAGCAATTTATTTCATTTTTAAAGCTCCTTTTGCAAAAAGCAAAAGGTCTGTTCTTATAAGCACTTCCTGTCTTGAAAGAGAAAATTAGTGTTCTAAGAACAAAACTGCTTTATAAATCGTTAGACCTTTGGTAATGCTTTCTTTTGATAAAACAAACTTGCAGGAAGGAAGTGAGAACAAAATTAAATCCATTTTATTATGTTTATTTTCAAATCTACAAAGTGTATATGGGTTCTTGTACTCCTTAATTACAGGCAATTATGATTTTGAAAAAGCGAACTGTGGAATTGCCTAGCAAAAGAACAATCAAAGTCATATATTTCCATCACCATAAAAGTGTGGTGCTTTAGGTTGAAATTCTATCCACACTCACCTGGAGTAAGCCCTTCTGACTATCATGGGACTTGCTTCTGAGTAGACCTGCATAGGTTTGGGCTTTCAGGCAGCTAACAGGTTGAATCTGGCCCTAAAGCATTTCACCTGAACAAAGTAGGGTAAAATGTTTGGTAATGGTTACACTATTTTCATAAGCATTAAGCTGTCTTCATGTTGCAAGGAGTCTAGATTATTTCAGACTTCAGTGTTGCATTTGTGATCTTCTCGACAAGATGTATTCAAGTCAAAAACACTGTTTACATGTTTAAGGAATGCAGTGCTTGCACAGATGTTTTATAAAAGTGTGAAGGCCTTCTTGCTATGGCATTTAATTGCTAGCCCTGGAACTACTGGCTTGACTACTGTGGCTTTAACCACAGTTACAGAGATAGATCTGCTATCATTGCATCCAGCTTGGTCCTTAACCACACCAAACCCAGAATTCTCCACTAAAATACTGTATGCATTATTATCATGCTTCCAACTATGGTAATCACAATTACCTGGATAAAAGAATGCCTCTCTTATAATGCATTAAGAAATAGACAAAACAAATGATTCATTAGGTCTAAAATGAATTTTATTTCAGATTCAGAAAAATAGTAAATTAAATAACAAATGATTGTTTGGGAGTGAGAAAGCTCATGTATGTCAACTTGACTTAATTCACTAGACTGCCCTCCCTAGCCCAGGTCAAGCAGGGGAGCAAACTCCTTACATTTAAAGGCGCAATACACAAATAGCATCATAACATCAACTCCACAGTCACATATCTATATATCATACTATTGTCTTTATACTCAGTCACACATGCACACATAGTCCATCTCCATAGTGACCAGGACTTTATGGAGCTACATGGACAAATTATACATAAGAATATTTCTTTCAAAGAGAGTCACATGAGAAAGAAAAACTTCAGAAAGTGGAGTGGTTATCTGTGGAGTCAACAAGGGTTTTTGGTCTATAATGCTGCACCTTTGAATTGTTCTTTTTCACAAGTATACATTTATGTTCCTTTGAAATGTATCAGAACATAATAGGTCTGGTACAACATGGCAACATTTGTTGAAAGAATAAGAGCCCAATCCTATCCAACTTTCCAGCACTGATGCAGCTGCAACGCAGCCCCAAACGTTCCCTTACATTGAGGAGGCCTCCATGACTGTCCCCACCCACCACTGCAGGATGCAGTGCGTGATCCACTGGCATGGTTCCATCAGTGCTGGAAAATTGGATAGGACTGGGCCCTTAGTCAATATAGTTGTTTTCTGACTTGGCCCTCATTCAACTAACTCCAGCTAATGTCTATGAAAAACGGCAGAAATGTCAGTGAAGAAAGGAGTTTATCGCCAATGAAAAATTTCCTAATTCATGCTTTTGTGATACTGGCCTACATAATTGTTAATACTAGAAGATGCCGCTTCCCAGAGTGCATAGTAATAATACAGAAAGAAACTAAAACAGAGGCTTGAGAGCAGAATGGATCAGAGGTGAGCAGGCCAAAGCACCTTAGGTGTAATAAGGCAGGTGGTGTCATAGGTCCTATTCTGAATCATAGACTTGTCAGAATGTTGCCCCCTCATCATGTAGACTCTGTTTTGTTCGAAAGACTGAGCTTTGTAGTTTTGCAGCAGTTCATTTTCAGTGTCACTTAAATTCCACCTGTCTTTTAGTACAGTGCATGGTACAAAAAGACAGAATGCCATACTACTATAACATTTCAGGGTGCAACATTTTATTTCCTGTAAGACTTACAACCCAATCTTAACCTGTGTTGGAACAGGCAGGCCGGCTGACCTGCGCCATGGAGGCCGGATTTGGCCTCTGGAGGCTGGCATACGTCTGTATGCCGGCCCAGTCTCCATTGCAGACATGTCTTATGATTGCAACACCCCTGGGCCAGCACAAGGGACTGGCACCAGCCTAACCTTAATATAAGACAATGCCATAGAAGAATAGAAAGCTACAGTGTTCATAGAAAATGGTTTAAAGGTACGGAATGCAGGTACGGAATGCAGAGCCAGAATTTCTCCTAGAGAGAAGTAGTTGAGTTCTGAAATGAAATGCTTTGAATTGATATTATTTATGCGGGGGTTGACTGAGTGTTTCTTAGCTAATTTGGTGTGGCCAATGGCCATGGAGACATTGCTTAGATCTTAGTGAGAAAGGCCACAATCCAAACCGTGCCTTGGGCAGGTGCAAGTCCCTTGCGCTGACCCAGGAGGGTTGCAAATGTGCTATAAGGCATGTTTGCGCCTCCTCAAGAGCTTGCTCTTTAAGAGCAAGGCATGTTTGCCATCTCCTCAAGAGACGGATGCACACTGGCCCATAGAGGCTGAATCCAGCCTCCACGCTAACTTCAAAGCTCTGCTGATGCAGGGGTCTGGGGTCTGGGGGGGAGGCGGGAGAGAGGTGTTCTGTGGCGGGAGGAATGCAGGTGGAGGGTGGTCTAGTGGGTGGGTGGGGAGCAGGAGGCGGAGCTGGGACCCAGCAGATATGCCAGATCCTAGCCCCTGTTCCTGAGCGGCGTGGAGTAACTGCAGGCCATTCTACTCTCTCAGACCTATGCCACCTCCAGATGTGGCACAAGTCCAAGGAAACCCATTGGGGCTACGGGGGCTTACCCAGGGGTAAGTGGAAGAGTTTCCCCTTAGCTCTGGTTGAGCCACTTTGGACCCCTATCTTGCGCTGGATACAGCAAGGGCCTCTTGGCCTGCCTGTTCCAGCACAAGATAGGATTGTGCTGCAAGTTGCCTATCACTTACTTCTCCTCTCAACGAGAGAGAGAGAGAGAGAGAGAGAGAGAGAGAGAGAGAGAGAGAGAGAGAGAGAGAGAGAGAGAGATTGACTGTTATTCTGAGGAGAGAGCTAAGACATTCAAAGAGGGTACCTGATACCACACTAACACTGACAGTCACATCTGTACACAGTAATCACCACCTGCAAATCCCTACCAGTCACAGTGCAAGAATGTTACATTTCCTTGGCCCATTCAAAGCCAGTATGGTTTTCCTGGAACTAACAACAGTCTCATTTCAGCAATTCTAATATGAAGTATCAGTTTGCCTGATTTTCAAATTACATGATCTGTCCCCACTTCCCACTCAAGAGCGGCTTCCACACATCCATCCATCCATCAGGCTTTAAATGAATAGCTTGTTTAAAATATGAGCCTGTGTTCTCATAGCATTTAGATCCAGCCTTTTTTCTCAATGTGTGGCTTTGGAAATTCATTTAGCCCAGGATGTACCTTAGTTCTCCTGACTGATAAGAAATTTTTGTAACTAAGTAATAGCTCCCATGCATCAACAAAGAGGTTCACATAGCAACAGAATAATCCCTTTTGAAATGGAACTCTAAAATCTAATGCATATCAGATCTAATATCCCTAAGAAGCTTTTACTTTCAGATGTAAAGCATTTTAAAATGAACTTTATCAGTTCATGTACGTAAATACGCGTATGTACGCATTCATAAATCCAGCTTGCCTTCTGTTTACTCCTGCATCAACATGGAACACCTGCTCAGAGCAAACTACTATGCTCCCCAAGAGGACTACAAAAAAATCAGCAAATCAGAAGCACAAATTTCTCTGTACTGTAAATGCTAACTATGGGCACAATCCTAACCAGTTCTACTCAGAAGTAAGTCCTATTTTGTTCAATGGGACTTAGGAAAGTGTGGTTAGGATTGCAGCCTATGTTTTCTCTATTTGGCACATATTTTACAGCAATACTCAAGGCACAAATTATGACCAGGAACCACCAGGAGCCATTGTGCAACATCCCATTTGAAACTATAGGGGGTTTCCAAACTACGATTTGTGACAGGGCATTAAAGTCTGCTATTCAGAGAAGTACAAGAAAAAAAATTTTTAAATCCCCACTGGGCATGTACAAACTCTTGTGTTTAAAGTAGCTCTTTAGATCCCTGCATATGCAAATTCACCACCTTTTCCTAATGTGGCTACAGCAGAAATGCAAATCACAATATTTGCACAATGCTATGTGAATCTGCCAATACACAGTTGTTTCTGAACACTTAAAATCAATAATACTTTGTACAAACAAACTATTTTAGAAACATGTATGCATCTGTAAAAGAAGACAGAGGACAGAATGGGCACAGTATCTAGCAGTTAGCAGCTGGCACCTGCTTCCCTACTCCTCTTTCATCATTTAAATAAGACAAATTGGGAAAGGTAGATTGCTGCCACTGCCCCAGTCTGGGAAGCCAGACAGAATGCACCTTAAAGACAAGCTATCTGACCTGGAGAAGCACAGTGTGTCAGATACGTATATAGATTAAACCTTCAGGGATATGATAGAGGTGTCCCAATCCTGAGCTGACAGCTCCACTGCTGCCATAACTGTGGGTAGAAATACCCACTCCCATATAATATAGTAATGGGGACATGCTATCCCCTTCCTGATCAAAATGCTCAGGATGATCTTCATTTGGACAGAAAAATCACGGCAGCATCCAAAGAAGACAGTGCTGTAACAACCAGTTCCATTACCATCATACTGAGTAAATACTTGTTCAGGCCATGACAAAGACCGAAAATTTCTAGATACACTAAAATATTGTGTCCTAGATCTTGAACACAACCAGAGGGATGATGAACCCTAGACTTAATCCTATGTGGCACTCAGGCTCTAGTATGAGATACAAATTTTACTGAATGATAATGGACAATGACCTGGTGCTACCCCATTCAACATATGTGTAATTGGAAAGTTTCCAAGGAGATTAAACACAGAGTTGCCACTTATGATTTCAAAAGCGGGGGCTTCTCAAAAATAAAGGCCTAGTAAATAGAAGCAGAACAGGAAAGTCAAGAGGGTCAAATCTCTCCATATGCATGGAGATTATTTAAAACTACAATAACATGGTTGGCAACCTTCAGTCTCGAAAGACTATGGTATAAGCCTACAGCACCCAGTATTCCCAGGCGGTCTCCCATCCAAGTACTAACCAGGCCTGACCCTGCTTAGCTTCCAAGATCAGAACAGATCAGGCATGTGCAGGGTAACAGTTGCTGTCAAACTACAATAACAGAAGCTCACTTAGAATATGCACCACTAAGTAAGAAAGGCACCCCCAAGTCCAGAAGGATGTCAGAATGGCTTATGAGTGGAGACAAGGAAGCTATAAAATGCCAGAAAACTCTCTTTAGGAAATGGAAGTCTTATCCAAATGAGGAGAAGAAAAACAAACTCTGGAACGAGAAATGCAATCTGGCAATAAGGGATGCAAAAGAGAGACTATGAGGAGTGCATGGTTAAACACATTAATTAAAACTAAATACATAAAAAGCAAAAAACCTGCCAGGGAGGATGTTAGAGTGTTAAGTAATAAGGAAATACAAGGCAAGATGCACAGATTGCAGAGAAGTGGAATGAATTCTTTTGGTCCATCTTCACTACATACATTTCTGGAAACAAAAATCCTAACTCACTAAACTTCTAGAGTCCTTTGAGAGTCAATAGGCATGTGGCTAGAGCTGATTGAGCAGATATTTTGAAAGTCCAAATATGCAACATTTTTGACAAAGTCCTTCAACAAAGGTTCTTGCATAAAAAGCATTCATTGAAATAAAAAGACCTTTTATGGATTAATAACTGATTAAAGAACAGGAAGCAGAAATGAACAAGCACTTTTCACAGTGGAGGAAGGTAAGAAGTGGAGTTTCCCAAGAATCTGTATTGGGACTGATGGGTTTTAGACGTATTCATAAATGGCCTGGAGTTGGGGTAAAAGCAAGGTGATCGAGTTTGTAGAGGATGCCAAACTAATCAAGGAGTTAAAAACCAAAGCAAATTGTGAAGCATTCCAAAAGGATGTATCTAAACTGGGTGAGTGGACAACATAATGGCAAACTCATTTCAATGTCAGTTAAAGTTACATACATTGAGGCAGCGGCATAGCTAATGATTGTGTAGTCCAGTGCCAAGCTCAAAATGTTGCCGCAGCAGTGATGTCACAACCGGAAGTGACGTCATGCCCGGGCTTTTTAAAAAGTGAAAATTGGAAGGAACCCACCTCCTCCCCCCAGCAGCTCACCACCCACTTGCTCTGCTGCCTTCCCCCAGTCAGTCACATAGCTAAGGCATTTTCTGCTACCTGGGGCCAAAAAAGATCTGTAGCCCCTCCAACAGACAAAAACAAATTTAATTAAGTAAATACATAAAAAGTGTGCCTCTGTACTGACACTGTACTGGAGTGAAGAGGGATGGTTATTCTCCCCCTGGCACCACATGAAAAGTGCCTTTTTACCCAGTTAGCAGGGGTAACTGTATTATGATACATGGAAATGTGAGCTGACTCATACAAACACCTTATTGGTTTCATGCTGTATCATAATAACATGTTGTTGCAACATGTTAATATTATATTAACATGTCATTGGCTCTTAGAACAATCAGTCTCATAGGTCAGTTTTGAGTTAAGAAAATCCACTTTTTGTTCCATAAGGCAGGTTTGTTTTCATTTTCTGGTTAATTGGCCATAACTTTTGTTAGAATACAGATATTCCAATGCAGTTTGATTCATTGCATTCTGTATTAAATTACCTTTCCAATGATATATAACATGATGGTATTATTCATACATACCAAGATTTTCACCATTTTGGTCACCACTGTCAAGCTCAGCTTGTTGCCCCCCTAAAGCTTGATATCCAGTGCAGCTGCTACCCCTGCACCTCCTCAGCTATGCCACTGCATGGAGGCCAAAACAAAACCTCAACTTCACATATACACTTAGGGGGCCTGAGCTGCCTGAGACAAGGTGGGAAAAAGATCTTGAGATCATGCTGAATAGCTTGATGAAGCATCAACTCAATGCAAAAGCAACTGTGCAGAAATCAAATTCCATGCCAGGTGTTATTAGGAAAGAAAGAATAAGACTACTAATATGGTCTGTGGAATTCCTTGCCACAAGACATGGTGATGGCCACTAGCTTGGATGGCTTTAAAAGGGAATTGGAAAAATTCATGGATAATTTTGAGTGAGCTTCTGAATGAACCCTTTGAGTGAACCCTTCTGAGTGAGCTGAGACCAGGCAGGTGAAACTGTAGGAAGACATTTATTTAAAAGGCAGTACAATATATCAGGGCAATGTAAGAGAAAAATATGACACAGGTTGTCTTATAGTGGGAGACAGAAAAGGGGGAAGCAGGTTGGTAAGGATGCTAAAAGGCAAGTGAAAAATAAGCCAAAACCTGACACGTCTTACTGGGTATTTTTCTGGATCCTACTTACTCACATGTAACTTTGGTTCTGGTCCTGGCATCCAAACTTGCAGCAAGGCGAGCAAGCAAACCTAACATGAAGCATTGGGTACCTCTGATGTCAGGCAAATCGAAAAGGGGATGCATGACCCTCCTTTATATAACCTGTGAGTATTAACAGGGATTACTTGTGGGATTGATTACCTGTGGGGTCAACTGGGTCACTTGAATTTCCCACTTTGGGAGAGCAGCTGGGCTTCACAATCCAGTGAGCTGGCTTAAAGCCTTTGTTTACTAGTCAGTTGAGAAAGATGAAGATACTAACATAATAAACAACAACATAACAGGGGTTACTGAATCTAGATAACTCAACAGCCCCTTCAGAATGTTGAAGCATCATAGAAGCTTGACATGACAGAAAGGTCCAGACAGGTAAAGACTATGCCTCAAAGAGGGTGAATGTAGGGATTTTCACCATGGCATCAAATCAGGGCAAATTCAAATAATGCATTGACATGACAGAATTCACAAATTTTACTACGAACTGTTTTCTGCAGCTCTCATGAGATTCAATCAACGCAGTACCTAATAAGAGGCAAGAAAATGAATCTTCTGTGACTGAACCATGTACTCTATAGCATCACACAGAAATTAAAATCATCCTATGACAGGTGCAGTTCACCACAAGAAAAACTCACTCCCCTTCTTTAATCAGGTTACTTAATGCCACTGAAAATCAATGGACATGCACCTGTTTTAGGTGCGTCAGACATCTGAAGACAGCTTGGACTATCTGTGCAAAAAGCACCTGTGTTTGTTGTTTTTTGGGTTATAGAGGACATGTGTTGCACAATGTACCCAGTGTTGGGGGTAGGAAGGAAATGATAACACTGAATTTTATCATTTCCAGGGTACAGGGATTGCCTGGAAGATAAAGAGAAATTATTAGCTGCCAAAAATATGTGTCTGTACCATTACTTGCTGCATGTTGTCTTGATTTTTCCTCCAAGACAAAGACAGAGATGGAAACTGTCATTAATAAAGCATTTGCTACAAGTACTATGTGATAAAGTAGGTTTCCCACTACTGCTGCCCAAATAAAAGAGCAAAGTATAGACTTTCTTTCATTAATTACACTGGTGCTGACCCAAGGTTTGAATTGGACTACTTAGAAAAATATTCCCCTCTTTAACTTCTCCTCTCAAATCACTGCAATTAAGAGGCTGAACTACCCATGAAAGCATGTAAAGCTAGACTCACTTGAAAGCCAAAATCCCAAAAGACTTTTATCTTCTCAACAATGACTATACTCTGGAACAGCCTGGCTTCACCATCTGAGAGATTTGGGAGGATAGCTCTCTATTCAAACTCCTCCTTAGTACTGACTCACAATACTGTATTTGTCAGATAACTTCAGTTCCCAATAGCTGCGTAGATCACCTTTCTAGCGAGAGCATTTTAACAGTATTTCCTCACAGCACATTGTAGATATTAATGGCAGGTTTTGTTCCGTGGTAGCTGCACTTATGCAACTGGCTACTGGGGAGTTTTGCAGTGAACTAACTAATTTCCCTCACCCTATATGCAAGAAATTTTGCAGTAATCATACATACATATTTGCCTGGTGTACAACAAACTGTTACCATGAACAACAGAGAGTGTTTGAAAAAGGTATGTGACACTAAACACGTGGTTGACACTCAGAAGGGAGCTGAGGGTAGCTGTGTCCTATCAGCATGTGTCTGAATTCTCACTGAAGTGGTTAACCTGTGTCTGGTCAATGCCACTTCAGACTGCAGCTGGGGGCTCTCATGACTGAATACTCATCTCTAGGAAAAATCTGTCCCTTCCCTGAAAACTGGTATGTCAAGAAGTCTAGGCTAGATGCCCCTACAGTCCAAACAGTTCGCAATTTGTGTGAGAATTGGGTCCACTGAGTGCCAGGATGGTGTAGTAGTTTAGAGTTGGACTTGGACTTGGAAAATCCAGGCTCAAAATATCACTCAGCCATGTAGCTTCCTGGATGACCTTGGGTTAGTCACTAGGTCTCAGTCTCACCTAACTCACAGAGTTGATGTGAACACAGAAGAAGGGAAGGAACTACATACACGATCCTAAGCTTCTTGGAGGACAGGCCATAGAAAAATAAAAGTAACAAATATTAAACATCTTTCTTTTTCACTGTACTTTTATAACAGGTGCACTTTTCTCTCCCCCCCCCCCCAACTAACAACAACTTGAGATCAAGGAAACAGTTTAAGCTACCCATATCTCAGCTCTGACCCAATTTGGAATGGGGGCCAGGAAGCTTCTTTTCTTTAAAAAGAAAAAAAAAGTCAGGGCATCTAATCACAGATTTTCCACATGGTTTGGCTGTTACTGTCTGCAGAAGAAAGATTATCCAATCTGTTCTTGCAAAAGCCACTACTGTGAAATAACTGGTTCAGAAACTGGGACATTTCTGGGAAAACCAGTGAACTTAAAAGTTGCTTCTGATAGAATTAATTAGGACCGTCTGGAAAGATGCTTTTCTCAACTTCTGAACTGTGGTTACAATTTAAAGAAAATTGGGATCTGAACATTTCTTGCTCAAAGAATCAATTGCGAAATCAATTGAGGGCATTTGCAAATAATTGTTTTCGGAATTAACTGTTTCCTGAAAGCTCACACACGTGACTTTCGAACACTAACTGAAAGTTAACTTGTGCCCACCAAACCAGGCCATAAACATGGAAAACTGCATTGTTTTTCTCTGCAAGAAGTTTATGTGAGAGAATAGCCAAAACAGGCAACTGGAAAGACTCCAGTCTGTGAGAATGTACCCCTATCTTTCCTGACAATGTGTTCTCAACAAATTAAGCAAGCAATGAATGCAATTCTATGACTTAATGATTATCTAACTGAAAGACAGTGGGATTATTTACAGATTGTATCACTGCTTCAAAAGAGAACCTGGCAGTTTGTGTTGGCAGTAGTAGAAAAAGGATGGGCTTAACTATCTGAGCTGCCAAATCTACAACAGCACTTTTGTCAGTTAGCATGTGGACCTTTTGCTACAGGACCTGGTGAGAGCACTTTTTTAAAAAAGCATACTTTACAAAACACAAGAAGCCAGTGCTGCTGAGAAAGGTACAACATAATCAGTATTATGATGTTCCCACATAGCAAAGAGGGAGGCAACGTTTCAGTACAGTATAATGTTTACCAAGGGCTTCATCTGAAGGGCTTCCCACTGTGTTTGGCAAAGCAGGTTAGTTTCAATAGACACCGATTATTTCTCGCCAAAAGCAGATATGAAAATGGCCAGTGTTTGTGACAGGAACATATTTACCAAAACTATTTGACATATTTACCCTTTCTTGAACCAGCTCACAGTGCAGAATCTATGTGACGGTCCCTGGGCTAAGATCATGATCCAGAAACCCTGAAAGCAGGATAATTGAACCCGCCTGATAGTTCTCACTTCCTTCCTCCAAAACAGAAAATAGGATGTATTTAATACAACCTGAGCAGGATGTGGGCAGGCACAGCCCTGACTCCTGAATCAGGCTTTAGTCTTAGAAAGTGTACATTTCCACCTACTGAAGAGGGAAGAGCATATTTAGAAATTTGGTGGTCAGAGGGAACTTTCAATGGCATGATCTCTGGCAATTTGCGGTAAGAAGAAGAAGAAAAGGGAAATATCTGGGTGAAATATCTATCTGGAGGTTATGTCATACTGCTGAACTGCACATTTAGCGTGTGTGTGTTTTTTTAAACCAAGCTCTACAACTAGGATCTTCAACTTGGGGAGGGACAAGTTCTATTTCTGCAAGCAATGGTTTCTGCAGGAACCATCATTGTCACCAGAGAAGCTGGTGCTTCATTCTATACCCTCCTTCCCAAACCATGCTTCTTTTGAATGGCCAGCCACATCTTGCCACCTCTCTAGATATTCAGAAAATCAGTAGGAGTCAATAATCTATTCAGAAATCTATTGCATGATTGAAGACTGCAGCTAACAGGTGCAGAATATACCCTTGTGCTAAATGTAGCTTACTCCTCTACAAATAATTAACTTTTAGAACATAATGATTTAAATATCTGGCAATATAAATGTCTATACATTGTTTGAAGAAAAAGAATTTCTTTGATCTGGATTCTTAAAACAAGAGAGCTAAAATTATAAAGATTTGGGCTTACATTATAAATATGCATCAGTAATAGGTGGGAGAAGAGTGGTGGGGCATTCTCTTTTTCACACAAGGTTTAGAGCAGCTCTTGCTTCAATCAGCTATGTCATGCTAATGCAACCTGTAAGAATAGTTGAGAATGTGCATTCACATTACAAATGTCTCTCACATGTACAACCAATCACATGTTAACATAAAGAGATGAGAGAGGCACAAAAGTAATGTGTCTTGTGTGAACACAATCTTAGAAGCTGTCACAATGATATTGACATGGCAACTGTTGCACAATTATAGAGAAGAGTTGAGTTTCTTGCCACTTATTTGGATCCCCTAAACTTTCTTTTAACATGCCCAATTAACACACACAGATAGCTTAGGGATGAAAGAAATAGAAATAAAAGTGTACTTTTTAAACTGGAGAAATTGCCATTACCCTTGCATATCTAGCATACATTGGTTTCATTCTACAGCAGGGATGTCCAAAGTTTTTGGCAGGAGGGCCATATCATCTCTCTGACACTGTGTCAGGGACAGGGCGAAAAAAGAATTAATTTACATTTCAAATTTGAATAAATTTACATAAGTTTACATAAATTAATATACTAGAGGTGGAACTTATATGAATGAATGAAGGTCTTGCAATAGCTCAAGGCCTATAAAAGGCCTTGCACAAAGCAAGGCTGGCTTTTTCTTTGCTGCTGCAGCTGCATCACAGACATGAAAGAGCAAGCAGTGGAGGGAGCCCTCATCCCACAGCCAATGTGAGAGGTCAAACAGTTGCCCTTATGCTGAGAGCAGTTGCATCAAGCCAGTGCGGGCTCCAGCAAGTTACTGGAGGGCCAGAAGCTCACTGGAGACAGGCGTGTCCCTGAGGGCCGCATTGGGAGTCCTTGAGAGCCCAGGGGCGGGGTTTGGGCACCCCTGTTCTACAGTCCCAATAAATCTAATTTTTCCTGTTTCTCTAGCTACAACTAAAAGAAACAGCAATGAGAACTAGCCAATTATACCCCACAGTTCACAGCTTTTTAAGATAATCAAGATAATCTGCCTTTCATGTGGAGGGCTTCTTTTACAATATAATGAAGCAGACTTGATACAATAACTGAATTTGTCTTCCTGTATAACTCAAGGTAACTAGGTGACCTCATTAGTACCTTCTGACTTTGAAAAGCAACCCTGCACAGTAGGTCTTTAACATTATTTCAACAAAAGAAGGACTGCTGAAATTACTTTCATTCACAGAATCACGTGTGTTGCATATTTTGCACACATATAAATATGAAACATTTCTCAAAAAAGAAAAACAACCACACACTTGCTCTCTCTTTTGCACACACCAAGCAGTCTTGCAACTGGCTGCAACTCGGTTCCATACCACTGAAACAGAGAAAGGGACACCCCTGCTCAATTCCACATGACGGCACAGTCTGTCCTAAATTAAGTTGTCTCCAAAATGCAGTAGTGTATCTCCAAGACCTTGTCTTCTTATTCACAGAACTGACTCTTTAGATTCTATATCTACAGTGCTAGACAATGGAGTGGTGATGGATTGGTCCTTGTGTGTTACCAGAGGTGATGTCTCTTCTTCAGCCTTGCTGTTTGGAATGGCTTCTACATGGACTTCCTTTAGTTCTGACTCTTTTGCCTTCATTTCTTTTTGATTCAGATAGTGAAGGATCCCTGCTCCAAACGCATCCCCTTCTACATTCACAGCTGTGGTGGTCCGGTCCCTGGTAAAGAGGGAAAGCACACAAGTATGCTTAACGTGATGTGCTTCATACAAACACATTACAGAAAATGTAGGGCCACAGCAGCAGCAAAGGGTTAAAAACTTCCCCCCAATACAAACTGTGGTCTTGGTCTAGATCAGAACCCTCACTGCTCCTATAGAGAAAATAAAGTCAAGAATGTCAAGGTCAATGACGCATCTATGATAATGCGTAACTTGGTTCTCTGAAGAGTGACAAAAACAGCTGAATTCCTTTTAAAAACAGCTGAATTCTCTTATTCCTATAGCTAGCAAGAAGAAACAAGGTAGTTGTGATAGTAAGTGCAAAGTGCAAAGGCAGCACTCAGGTATTTAAATGTAGAACAGTCTAAGCCGACAATCCTATACACACTTTCTTCAGAGTAAGCCTCATTGAATACAACTGAACTTACTTCTGAGTAGACATGCATAGGATTGTGCTGTCAATCATGTAAACAGGAGGTGGTGAAATAACTGTTTTTAGAAAGGTACACCAATGAAAATGATTCTCTCATGGCTTTGTTTCCTGCAGCCCTTGTTCACAAGTGTTCTCTCTCAACCAGTATCACTTCCTGTAAGGAGGCCTCGCTTCCAGAGAAAAACATTCTGGGAAGTTATGCCACAGACAGGAGGAAGGTTTGGTTCCCCTCACACAGGTGTCCTGTCTGCTGTTAAAATCAAATCCCTCAAACACTAATTTTTCTACATGATTGGGGAGTTCTATATTTAAATATTTTAAATAATATTTAAATATGGAACTACTGCAGGGCCATCAAATCTGGTTTGGCCTCAAATGAGGCTTCTGTTGAATTGACCTCATATACAGACTTAACCATATTGCACTTTTGCACCTTTGACTAGCTTGGTGGGAAGCTAGGAAATGGAGGATTATTGCACACTGGCTTGCTTGTCAGTGAAGAAAGAAGGAATTTGGGGGAAGGGGGAAAAAAGCGTGGCTTGCAAACTATGCTCCCCCCCCCCCAACATTTGATTGCAAAAACATATGGTGGTGCAGACGTTTGTTACTTACACAATCCAGTCCACTGCCAATATAAGGGAGATATCATTGGTGGGAAGTCCAATGGCTTCCAAGATAATTGCTATCGTTAAAACTCCTCCAGCTGGAATTCCGGCTGCTCCGACACTGGATGCCGTAGCAGTTACACTGTGAATGTGAAAAAATATGGGTTACTGTGGTGCTGGAGTTACACTCATCATCACCACGTGATGATCATCACTGCCACGTTACCCAGGGTAAGGGGAATCAATTTCCCATGCCCCAGGTTGTGACACAGTCAGCCCCAAACCTGCACTGCATACAGTGCGGGCCAGCTGGCCTGCCTGTTCCAGCACAGGATGGGATGGGGCTGTTAATTATATGTCTAGGTGCTGCTTTCTTTTAGAGGACCAATGAAAATATTATCAAACTTACTGCCAATTTTAGCACTTATTTGCAACAGCAAAATATGCTGCTTGATCATTTGAAGAAGAAAAAAGCCACAATTATTTGCAGAGCCTCTGGGAAGAATGTGTTTTTAAAATAGTTGTCTAACCAAAGTACAAAAGAGAAAGCTGAAAGACAGAAAATAGTTATTTGCCCAGATAGGTGCGCCATCGATGTGCAGAAAGGCGTTTAGACTTCATTTGGCTATCGTAGATAGCTAATTTGAATTGCATACAAAACTTACAGAATTGTAAATATATGTCCAGCGTTGAGATCAAAGTTGTTCAGCTGAGCAATAAAAACAGCAGCCATGCACTGGAAAATAGCAGCTCCATCCATGTTCACAGTAGCACCAATAGGCAGAATAAACCTGCTAATTCTCTTGTCTACTCCGTTGTTTTCTTCAATGCACTTGATCATCGTTGGAAGAGTGGCTGAACTAGATACAGTCAAGGAAGAAGATAATCATGTCTGATAACTTTCTCTGTAAACCCAAATACCAGCAAACTAGCAGCCAGATCTCTCTGTTATTTTAAAATCGTATCATGCAGCATTTCAGGTACATGCTGTTCAAAAAAAGTTACAGCACTAAAAAGGAGTACTACATTTTCCAGATCCAAAAGATACATCCAAGTCTTATTTCAATGCAGTATTTGTCTTGGAGGCAAAAAGCAGACAACTTGCAACGCCTGACCAACACACGCAATTCGAAACAGTAAAGACATCTTGAACTTATCCTACAGTTGCGGTGCTAATACTAGCCATTCAAGATCTTAGCCCCCGTGCTCTCACATGTATTAGAGAATTCAGATAAGGACCACCCACAGACATTCTAAAAGCCTACTTCATTCTAATAGTGAAATTGGATTCTCATAAGAGTCACTTGTCTTGCAAGAACTATGACTAACTGGGGAGGTCATTCGCCCCTAGAACTACTACTCTGATTTAGCAGAATGCTATTCACATTTCAAAAACAAAAAACAAACATCAACCAACCTGGAACAAGTAGCAAAGGCTGTTGTAAGTGGTGTAATAAGTCCTAACAGAAAAACGAAGGGGTTTTTGCGCGTGAATGCAAAATAAATAAGTGGCAAAACTATCCCTCCATGGATGATGTGGCCCAATATTGAAGCAAATATATATTTTCCAAGGCTTGTCACCAGCAGGACGATATCTTCCATTTCCACAATCTTGCTTCCAACAAGAAACATAATGCCAAGAGGTACATACCTGCATAGAAGTTGGTATTAAAAAGTAGTAAGTTCTTTAAAATGGCACATGCAACACTAGACCAAAGTATTGGAGCACTGTTTGCTATGCACACCAAGTCTTCAGGGATAGAATTTTAAAATGGCAAAGATCTGTATTTTGATCAATATAATTTTTTCCATCACTTATGACTCATTACACACTACTCTACCATTTCTAGAACCTATGCATAAAAACAAACAACAAACAATCATTGTTTTTTAAAATATATCTCATAGGTCATGTGCTTCAGTTCTGGAATGCATAACCAGTGCCATTTAAAAAAACGGTGAGCTCAAGCTATCACCACCCCCACTACCAAATCTAACGTACAAGAGATAAAATACTTGTACTGGTGTCACATACGGGTTTGACAAACGAGAGTCATGTTGAATACAGTGGGCCCTCCTTATCCGCGGGTTTGGCACCTGCAGATTTGACTCAACTCAGGTGCCATCCCTGCAGCTGGAGGGCCTCAAGGACATAAGAATGTAAGAAGAGTCCCACTGGATCAGGTCAAAGGCCCATCTAGTCCAGCATTCTGTATCTCACAGTGGCCCATCAGATGCCTCAGGGAGCACACAAGAAAACAAGAGACTCGCAACTCTGGTTGTGTCCAGGAGGTGTTTTGCAGTGCAGGGGAGACTGGAGCAGATCCCCCACGGATACCAAGGAGCCACCCTATAAACATGTGGTGGGGAAATATTTTTCAAATATTGTGAGGCCCAGGACATACTGAAGAGAACATATTGTCCAATGTTTAGAAAGGAAACATGCTTTGAGCATAGTATCTAAGGCTGCAATCTTATAACACCTTCCTGGGAGTCAGCCCCATTGATCACAGTGGGACCTACATCTCAAAAGATATGCCTAAGACTGTGTTGTGCCAGTATTTTTGTTTTGTTTTGAACTTGTTTGACCCCTTAGTTTAGGGCAAAGTGGGCTTTGCAAATTTTTAACTATGATTTCAAGGGACATGCTTAATACCCGAAAATTAGAGAAGCAGTAGCAAGAATTTCTGTTCACTGCAGAGTCAAAGCAAAAAGTATGTCCATAATCCACAAATAGGAGGATTATAACAGTGACAGATTTACTTATTTGGCTTAGTAATGAGCCAGAGACTAAAAACCATCACCTATTTATACAATATCACAAGAATTACACTTGGGAGTAAAAACCTTAAGCTGTTCTAATATAAATTCTTAATGACCAGGCACTAATGTACAGGTCAGCTTATAGGGTCATACAATTCGTTGAATTTGTTCCACTGCTTAGGGGCCCATTTCTTTTCAAATAACAATTATAAGATTCCCATGCTGAGTTCAGTGGGAGAGTACAGAACACTGAAGCCCAAGGCATCTCTCAGCTGTGATGGATAGAATTTTTCATACTTCTCCAGGAAAGATACCTCGTGAATCTGCAACACTATAAGTAACCTCCTAAGTACGACTAGCCATATTATCCATACTGAACTAGCCACTGTCCACACAGGACAAGAGAGAAAGGACAGACAGGTTTTGATGTCTTCTCAATAGCAATTTTGTAGACCACAGCTTCTGGATCCTGCTGAAGAATGTGTAAGCCATGTAGGATCCACAACTCCATCTCTGGGCACCCTGGATCCTGTTTCACTTGGAATATGAAAGTCATTAAACCCCTTCAACCTACAAAGTGAGATCTCAGGAACCTCACCACCAGCTCTCCAGCTAATGCCACTGCCATAGCTATAGAGTTATCTGAATAACATGGACATTAGGCAAGAGAGAAGAATAAGGGCAGTCCATTAAAAAGGCTTCAGAACAGAAGGAAATCACATGCAACAAAGACAGCTCATGAAGAAGATGAAAGCATTCACAGGATAAGTAGCATGTAGGCACCCTTCCAAAATTTATGAATTCAGATAAGGACTGCTATTGTCAGCAGTGTGGTTTCCACTTTGCCTTCTTAGCCAAGAAGATTGACAGCATTCTTTTTTTAAGAGCAAGCACAGGAAGGTTATCGGCTGACATCTAAACTTATGAAAATTGATGCAGTGACACAATAAAGGGTTAAGTGTGCATAGTGTGCAAACTTTGCACCATACCCATTGCACTGCTACAGCCTCCAGACACCACTCGGGTGTGGAGGTGTTGCACCACAAATTCTAGAGCAATATCAGGATCCAATCTACATTTTCACATGCCAGAATAAATATAATAGTCCTTTATACGCCTCTGTTACTCTGTCGTAGTGTGTAAGCATTAGGACCTCAAACTAAGTCAACAGAGAGCTGGCATAAGAACTGTATATACAACTTTTAGACTGGTTCAGATTTCGTATCAGCAAATCTGAAAATGTGCATACATATTCACACACATGCATGCAGATATCTCTGTTCTCCTGTAATGGGGTGAATTTCAGCAAGCATTCACAACTTTCGGGAAGCCATTTTCTCTGGAACACTCACCACATAATCCAAGATACTAAGACCATGGTTGCCTCATTGAAGGAATTAAAGAAACGAATCAGTTCTTCCCCTTCAGGGCCAAGCTTTTTCAAGGCTACTCCCAAAACCAAAGCAAAGAGGACAAGCCCCAGGATATTCATGCCTTCAATCTCAGTTCCAATAGGGACCTGCGAATTATAAAAAGAAAAAACATAAGATCAACTGTCTTACTGAAGAGCTACATCTGTATGAAGTCAGATCATTCAGATGGCTTTGATTTCTTTTTCTTTTGGCAGGGTCAGAATGGATGAAAACAACCTCCAAAAAGATTGTAAAAATATTGGGATAACTTTTCTCTTGATATAAAAAGATTTTTTCAGGAGAGTGTCCAGAACGAAGAGGTTGATTTGGCAATGGTGTGCCACACATGGTCCACAGGTGTGCCATGGGAGTTTGGGAGAGGGTCATACATTAGGGGACATAAGCCCCCAGCCAGCAGTGAGGTGTCCCTTGTCAACTGTCAAAAAACCGATGGTGTACCTTGACATTTAGCACCTTCTCAGTGTGCCATGAGATGAAACATGGTTGGTTGGCAACCTTCAGTCTCGAAAGACTATGATATAAGCCTACAGCACCCGGTACTCCCAAGCGGTCTCCCATCCAAGTACTAACCAGGCCTGACCCTGCTTAGCTTCCGAGATCAGACGAGATCGGGCATGTGCAGGGTAACATTCAAGGAACATGAAAAAGGTTAAGAATTCCTAGTATAGAGCCATAAAGCCAAAGCAATTCAAGTCTCACCAGCAGACATGCCCCAAGAACACACTTCCTACTATAATGAGTGATAACGAAAGCTGCTTCAGGAACACCATTTTTTGCCATTTTTTCTCAATGCAACTACTAATGGCTCCGGGCCCAATCCCATCCAATTTTCCAGTGCCAGGGCAGTTGTGCCAATGAGGACAGCACTGCTTCCTGTGGTGGAGAGGCAGTCATGGAGGCCTCCTCAAGATATGGGAACATTTGTTCCCTTACCTCGGGGCTGCACTGTGGCTGCACCAGTGCTGGAATGTTGGATAGAATTGGGCCCTCCTTCTACTATAATGCTATACACACTATGTAGAAAAAAACTACACTAAACTCAACAAGGGGCTTACTTTTGAATAAACATTCTTATAATTGGGTCATACATTTTTTTTTTTGAGGTGAAAGTAACAAGCCACAATAATAACGAAGCATTGCAGTAATGCGATGGAAGAAAAAGGCTAACAGATTGCATCTTAATTGGCATTTTCAAGTAAGACTGTGAGAAATGTAGAGCAACTTCATCATGTTTCAGATGTAATTTAACAAATTGGGTAAGTAAAAGGATCAAAAGGAGCTTGAGCTGCTCCTATAATGATAGCATGCATGACAGACATGGCCACCTTGAAGAGATTTCCTTGTCTTCAAGTTTGGTGTAATAGCAAAACAGCAAGAGCCCACAAACATGGCAGGTCTTCATAGACAGTTATTTGTGGCCACCCCCACAACACTCCTCTCCCCCACCTTCTCTAGCACATTGAGATAGATCTCAGGACCCAATCATTTCCAATTTTCCAGTGCCGGTGCAACCATGCCAATGAGGCAATGCACTGCATCCTGTGGTGGGGAGGCAATCACAGAGGACTCCTCACAGTAAGGGAAAATTATTCCCTTACCTTGAAGCTGCATTGTGACTGTACTGGTGCTGGAAAGTTGGATAGAATTGGGCCCTCAGTTGCTCACTTTGCTGCAGACGAGATAGAAGCTTTGCATGAAGCTTTGCTGCAGCTTCTGCCTCCCCAGCCCCATATGAAGTAAGAAGCTGATCCCCAAGCCTCACCTGTCTTCTGGAACTCACCTTGCTCAGTGCTTTGGAGACCGGAAAGATTCTTGGATCAGCCAAGGGTCTCCAACGCAGCATTAAGCGACAGGCTGCCCTCTCATTCAATCCTCTGCACACAGCAGAGAACAGAAGGAACCCATCTCTCATGCACAAAATGAGAGACCTGTCTTACTTTCGGGTATTCTAGACTACTTAGAAAATTCGGAAGG
Organism: Tiliqua scincoides; assembly: GCF_035046505.1. NCBI lineage: Eukaryota > Metazoa > Chordata > Lepidosauria > Squamata > Scincidae > Tiliqua > Tiliqua scincoides. Next base: position 141,024,425 of record NC_089821.1, on the reverse strand, counting down.
AAGGCAGGGTATCTCAGTTCATGATAATTCACAAAGCATATTGCCAGGAAGGAGTTCTGTTGTTGTGATCTAAGCACTACATTTGTGGAACCCTCCAAGGTAGGCTGACTTTTTATAAAGTTTGATAAAACTACAGTCATTTTAGCCAACCATTTCCCCCTTTAATGAGGGGGTAGCCGAGGCAAGTGGTGGCACTTCTACCCTCTCTTGCCCCCAATACTCTGCCATCAGAGATGACCACCTCAATTCATCTCATTACAAGGCCAGTGCTGCTTGAGACAGATCTTAACTTTTTCTAAGAGACACTCAGAAAAAGTTAAGATCTGTCTCAACGCAGATCCACAATTTAAAACTAGTTGATTCATGTAAAAAAAAAAAATTATTGGAAAACTATTCAACAGCAAGAGCCAGCCAGATCTTAGGCTCAGAAATATCATGTTTCTAGGTTACAAAAAACACCAGGAGGTATAAAATAAGAGAAGGCTTTCACATTGTTAAGACTCCAAAAGGCACAGACAAATCTTATGAGAGAAAACAAAAACATGGGAGGATGTCTCAAACTGTGGGTGTGTTCTCATCTGATCAGTCCAATTCAATAATACTACTGTTGCCCTGTGGAGCCTGGAGTTTTCACTAATGGTATCCAAACCAATTGTAATGCTAAGCAGCACCCTGATTTCTGTGTTGCCACTTATTTAAATACATTTCTTTTCTTCCCCTCTCCACACAAGGATTAGAAGTCTGTAGCATTAGCAATCTTTGAAAATGAAATGCCTTACGTGCAAACTGCATGTGGTGAACTGCATCTGGCCGGGATGCCTTTAAAAGGGGATTGGACAAGTTTCTGAAGAAAAAATCCATTCTGGGTTACAAGCTATGATGTGTATGTGCAACCTCCTGATTTTAGAAATGGGCTATGTCAGATGCAAGGGAGGGCACCAGGATGCAGGTCTCTTGTTATCTGGTGTGCTCCCTGGGGTATTTGGTGGGCCACTGTGAGATACAGGAAGCTGGACTAGATGGGCCTATGGCCTGATCCAGTGGGGCTGTTCTTATGTTCTTATGTACATGTTTCTGTATGTTGCAACTGTAGGCACATGAAGAAAACCTGGCAGGGTTTGAGACCTGTGTTTGCAAGATAATCATAGATCAGGAACACTGGTGGGGGTAAAAGCTGCAGGGTAATGAAGAAACTGTTAGACACTCCCTCCAATGTCCAGTAGTGGTCTTGGCAACTGTGATGCCTGGGGGCATGCTTGGAGGTGCCCCTTTCTAAGTCCTCAGGAAACTGAAAACCAGAAGTGTTTTCAGGCCCTCCAAAGGTCTTAGAAGGCCTTCTGAGGGCTGGGAAGGCCACATGCTGCCTCCCCACCCCTCAGAATACCTCTGGGGAGTGGCAAAAGGTGTGGGCAGCCCTTGAGGTGAGGTGGCAGTGGTGCCCCACCAACTGTGCTGCCTATGAATTCCTCCCCCCCCCATATTTTGCAGCATAGACTTCCTGACATACAGCTGCTGCATATCATCATGTAGAGTTCCACTCCCCACGTTACCAAGAAAAAGAACATGCAGTGTTTTGAAAAGTTCTTACACTCTTGCTGTTATCTGAAGTATAGGAAAATATAGAAACTTTATCCAGAATCTCAATACAGTAGTTGCATCAGGAACGCTCACAAATGTGGGCAAGTCAAATAGAATGTTGGCCTTTTCTTTTTTTCTTTGAACAGCAAGCACTCTTACCATATTATAAACTTATTTGGAAGTCTCAAAAGTGCTTTGCCATGCAACACAAAGTGCTGCTGTTCAAGAAACACAAAAGTGGCCTTGGGCACATGGAGCTAGCTGGGTGTTCTTTGAACACAATCCTTTGACCCTAACATGTTGATTTTAATTTACTCAATATTGGTTCACCTCCAAGAATCTCTCAGCTGACATTTTTTCCAGAACAGAGATATTAATGGACATTCTGAAAAGGTCTCTAATATTCAAAAGTATCCAAGCAGTGGGTGACAGATTTAATCTTGAAGAAAATTTACACACTGCAGTTACTTGTGTTACCTAATTACCTGTCTTGGACCCCCTTCTTTCCTTCCAAAGTAACCTGTAACAGCCATCAATACAGGACAGAGGGAGGGGATGCAGAATAAAGACAGGCCAAGTATGAACTTAGGGGAGATGCTCCAGACTAACTGCCTTGCAAATTCTATAATTAACAGACCCCCTTCCTTTTCGCTGACGAGGTAACCAAAGTGCTTAATGTCACAAAATTCCCCTGCTGACAGCTAACAAAACCCCACACGCCAGACAATATGTAACCTCATAGCTGAAAATAGCCATAGCAAAACATGTTTGCACAGAAAAACCGAAACCAGGATACTTCCCTGTTGGAAGGTGGGGGGCAAAAGCCATGAGGAGGACAGTGAAGAAGGGCGGGAGAGCGAGGGTATGAGGAGGCCAGTGGAATGTTACCAGGGAAGGTTAACACCCTTTTTGGGGGGACTGTGTTTTGAATGACAACTGAAATGTATAAAAGGAGGGTCCCACCCTTTTGACATGGCCTTTGAATCTGAGTGTGCAAACTCTCAAAGGTCACAGACATGTCTGTTGAACAATAAAAAAAACCTTCGTTGTCTTCCACCTTCAGTGTCTTGCTCATTGGGCTCAGCGGCACTGGACAGAATCCACCCTGTCTACCGAACTGGCGCTGCCCTTCTGGGCAGGGGTACGACACTTGCATACGCATAAATTCTGCAGAGGTTGAATTAATACTTTATTTAAGTACTGACAATGGGTCAGTCATCTGAATAAAAACAAGCAAGTTAATTACCAGGAGTGCACCCAAATCTATTGGTCTGTATCCAAAGTTTATAGCAACTGAATATCCTAATATACCTACAACTGACCAAGTTACAGTAACACCTTTGACAACACTGAAGATCTTCTCATTGGATGCTGAGCTAAAGGAGTTGGGAGCTGGTTAGCCCTAGCCTACACAGAATGGAGTGCTCCCATTGGCTACAATGGCTGTCAATCAACCTGGGATGAGGAATGCTGCACCAAAACACCACTAAAGGAGGCAGCTCTATCAGAGGTATGATTGTATTTCTTGTTGAAGGTGTAAACACAGGCAGACTACCCAGTACAGTGCGACATGATATCTGCTGGGATTCTTTATCATTTTGTAACTGTACAGCAATTAATTCAAAGTGGTTATAACTAAATAGTCACAGTGCTGGGCTGCAAACACTTTGAAAAGGCGTTAGAATATATTCAATTAACCTCTCCACTCATTTGGGAGGTGGGGAGAAAAGCAATAAAATCAGGATTCTTTTTTTAACTAAGGAGGAGCTCCTCTTGGGGATGCCATATACTGTATTATTACTCCTTTTCTGTGTGTGATTATGCAGGAAAAAATGCCTTTTTGTGCAGCCCCCTTTGGAAGCATGTAGTACTTTTGCTTATGTTCATGTCAGTATAACTGCAGTGTTTCATTCCAGATACAGAGACTTTTGTGAGCCAGGTTCAGTAAGGTACAATACCTGATTAGCCAAGTAGCATCAGCTGGGCCAACCATATCACAAGGATCTTATTTAGGGCAGCATTTTAGTTGCAGGACCTGACTATATGTGACTTTTTCTTCCTTATACCGTTTTGGGGCATGGATTTTTGCTGATGAGCCACAGTAAATGGTCAAGGAACAAAACACCCAGAGCTTTTTTTCTAATGGAACGCGGGGGGATGGAGTTCCGGCACCTTTTTTGCAGGGGCCCCTCCCCTTCGGAGGCATTGGGGGGGAGCAAAACAGAGGCATTCACTGGGTGGGTGCTGGGGGGTGCAGGGTGGGCGTGCGCCTGGCCCCTGCCTGACCGCACAACAACCCCCTCCTGCCCCCATCTCCAAACTCTCGCCTGAGCCCAGCCCGCCTCCCCTCCCCTGCGTTCTGCTTCCCCGCGCAGCTTCCAAGCTGGTGGAGGGCGCGGGGGACACGTGCTGATGCCGAGGAGGAGGACGGCCAGCCAGCCAGCCAGGGAGATGGGCTGCGGCACCCACAGAACGCCCAGGTACTGGCTTGGCGAAGGAGGAGGGAAAGGAAGCTGGCTGGTGCAGCCCCCGTGCCAATCCGCAGCACGAGCCTAGGCATGTCTACTCAGAAGTAAGTCTCATTGTGCTCAATGGGTTTGCTCCTGGGAAAGGGTGCATAGCCTTGCAGCCTGAGAGCCCAAGCCTATGCATGTCTACTCAGAAGTAAGTTCCATTGTGTTCAATGGGGCTTACTCCCAGGGAAAGTGTCATAGCCTTGCAACCTGAGTAGACAGGCAGAAGAAGGGCTCTGAGGCTGCAGTCCTCTCCACACTTTCCTGGGAGGGAGCCCCACTGCCTCTAGTGGGACTGACTTCTGAGTAGACAGCCATAGGCTCTGAGGCTGCAGTCCTCTCCACACCTTCCTGGGAGGGAGCCCCATTGACTCTAATGGGACTGACTTCTGAGTAGACAGGCACAGGATTGGGCCCTGAGGCTGCCATCCTATCCACAGTAAGCCCCATTCACTAAAATGGACTTCTGAGTAGACATGCATAGATTTGGGTTCTTAGGCTGCAATCCTAGGCACTTTCCTGGGAGTAAGCTCCATTGACTAGAATGAGACTTACTTCAGAGTAGACATACCTAGGATTGGGCTCTTAATCCTGGCAGAGATATATATCTGCACCTGTTTTCACATGCTAAGGGCAGGTGAAAAGGGATTCTACGTGTGTACAACGTGCTGTCCAGCCTTGCCAGAGATCCTCCTCATCCTTCCCCCACAAGCATGCCCTCCGCCAGCCAGCGTTTGCAGCTCCTCTCCAGCAATGCACAGCAGCTACTCAGGGCAGCAGAGAACATATAATTGCATGCCAAGCACCTTCCCAAAGACACAGAGTATTCTGATAACTGAATTAAACCATATTTAATCGCTAGTTTGCAAACGTAGCTGTTTCTATGTGCACCTAAGGACCCCTCTCGTGTAAGAATTCCTTTTTTGTTCTTACTCCCACAGTTGCTTATAGTAATTTTACTACATGGAACTCATGTAAACCATTTTCCGGAATCCATTCACTGCTTCCTCTCCTCGAAGTAGTGCCACACTACATACTACACGCTACAAGTGCACCTGTACAGTATTTTTCCCGTGTGTAGAAAAAGTAGCTAGGGGGAAGGGGATGTGGAGATTGACAGCCCAATCCTTTGCATGTCTACTCAGAAGTAAGTTCATCTTTAGGGGGGAAGCACATAAAAAATATTTTATTTCTCCAATAAAAATGGTTTATAAATAAATAAATAAATAAATAAATAAATAAATAAATGATTAACAAGTTGTGAGTTCCTGCACCTTTTTTCTTACCAAAAAAGCACTGAAAACACCCAATGACACAATTCAGCACAGCAGGGACAATTCAGCACAAGGGCTTCAAAACAGCAGAGAAGTTGCCCAAGTGTTTCTCCCCTGCATTGTTTTATAATCGGTTTGTCTAAATATTCCCTGAAAGAGCCTTAATAAAAATTATGCATATTGTAAAGACAGCAAACACTTGCATGCAAAGGACAAGATTACAACAAAACTCTTGCCTACCTTTTCAGAGGTAACATTTCCAGTGCTTGCATTTTTAATTATTATTTTATAACTCGTGGCATACTGTTAAAAAAAAAAAGAGCATTTTGATTAATATTTGCTATACCATTACATAACAAACTTATGTATGCTCCATATAAAGCCTAAAGAGGACTTCTTTAACAAAGGGAAAACCTATGTGGGGCATTTTGGTAGGAAGAAGCAGACATTCTCATTCAGTACTTCCACTGGGATCCATGATCCACAGGGTAATGAGCTGAGACCATATACTGGTTGGAATCTTGCCCATCTACACAAGACAGGAGAAGAGCCAGACATCACCCTGTCAAAATGTGACACAGGGCCCAATCCTATCCAACTTTCCAGCAGTGGTTTTACCACAATGCAGCCCTGAGGTAAAGGAACAAATGTTCCTATACCTTGAGGATGCCTCTGACTGCCTCCCCACCACAGGATGCAGTGCATACCCCATTGGCACGGCTACACTGCCCCTGGTAAATGGGATAGGATTGGGCCCAAAGTTGGCACTAGGTTTTCCCATACCCTATGTGCAGCTTTAAAAAAAAGCCACTCTACACATCTAGAGGATGTGCACCTTCAGCCATAGAAGGCAAAGGTTTGCATAATGTTCTACGGCCAAAAATTTGGATGTATCAGCCACACTCATGAACACAGATAGCTGACAGCATGTAAAGTATATTTACAATTGTGACTTTAACAGGAAGAAACTCCCATTAAACTCAGTGGGACTTACTTCCAAGCACATATATTTAAGATCAGGCTGTTTTAACCCATTTTAAGTCCTCTAAGCTGATGCAAAGGATTGCACCTTGTAAAGTTTTTCTTTAAAAAAAAATTGTTGTTCACTCTACACATCACTTTTCATTTTTATGAGGGCATCTATGCAAAACCAAGCAAGCCAGCATGAACAATATCTGAGAAGTTCAAGAAACTTGTGGTTTTTATCAGGATACATTTTAGAGAGTACAAAAAGTTTGCTGCAAACACACTTTTTACAGGGCTTAAATACTCTGCATCAGACCCAGTTATCTAAATGGTAGTATGCATGTTTGCCAATCAAAAGAAAGTCAGGGGGTGAGAGTTGTAAGAAATTGAATACATAGACTACGGATTGGCTTTTGGGGCAGCTAATGGCAGGCAGTGTCTACAAAGAATACTCAAATTTGTACCATTAATCTAGAAAAGGAAAACAAAACTAGGTCTAGAAGCAAAGCACAGAGTTCCTTCACTACCCCTGGAAACAGATGGCAGCTACATCACTGGGATTAAGGACTAGTTAATCGGATTTTGAAATCAAGGAGTTGGCATGGACATGGGATTCAGGACAAACTCTGGAAGGTGTACGAATTGGCAGTGAGGGCTTTCTTCAGCCAGAAGTCACTAAGGGCACAATCCTAATGCAGAGCAATGCAGCTCTGAGGTAAGGGAACAAGCATTCCCTGACTTTGAGGAGGCCTCCGTGAGTGACACCCAACTGCAGGATGCAGCACATGTCCCATTGGCACCGCTATGCCAGTACTGGAAAATACTGACACAAGGGGTTAGGATTGAGCCCCAAGTCACTCAGGGTTTGTTTTTCTCTTACCATTCAAGTCTTAGGACTCTTGCTTTACATTGCCTTTAGGATAGTTTATTGCCTTTAGTTTCTTACACAAAGGTTACATTTTTCAGCATGTCATGGGGAAACCCAATCTGCTCATCTCTCTACTTACTCAATAGTATCAACAATTCTGCTGCAAGTTATTAAAAATTTCAGACACTAGCTAAAGAAAGTAGTTTCTTCAAGATGCTTCACATTAGATAGTATGCAAAAAAGAAACTATAGGCAAGCCAGAATTCTTTGATTGACTTCAATAAGTCAACTAGTCAACTCCTAGTTACCCCAATTTAGCATGTTCAACAAAATCATGGACTTTCATTAAACACTGGAAAATTAAGGTCTACTATATGCCAGAACTATGCTATGGACCAGGGGTGTCCAAACTTTTTGGCAGGAGGGTCACATAATCTCTCTGATACTGTGTTGGGGGCTGGGAATAAAATTTGAATAAATTTACATAAATGAATATATTAGAGATGGAACTTATATGAATGAATGAAGGTCTTACAGTAGCTCAAGGCCTGTAAAAGGCCTTGCACAAAGCAAGGCCAGTGTTTCCTTCACTGCCTCTGCAGCATCACAGATGTCAAACAGCAAGCAGCCCTCATCCCACAGCTCATGGAAGAGGTCGAACTGTCACCCTCATGCTGAGAAGAGTTGCATCGGGCCATCACGGGCCCCAGCAGGTCTCCAGAGGTTCATTGAAGACTGGGAGCTCCCCGCAGGCCAAATTGGGAATCCCCAAGGGCCACAAGTGGCCCTCGGGCCGGGGTTGGGTACCCCTGCTATGGACTAAATTTTGTGATGATTTACATAGGAATGTAAACAGTAACAGGTAATTGACAACTTCGATGATAACCCACTGTATACACTATTATGAGTGAATGAAAATATCTGCTACGCAGAATCCCTTTTCAGAAAATCAGGCTCTTTTTGTCAAGTGCTCCAGAAATCTCAGTCTGAAAAGAAAAATACATTACCGATCGAAAGGCTGCAACAATGAGATTTGATGGAAACAAGTTTCTGCAAAGAAAACAAGAAAAAAGATTACAATTTAATAGCAGCTTATAGGCTTTGTAATTTAAGTTTCCATTTGATCAATGGCTGGGAGTCGGCTTAAAACATTAATTCACCATTAAAAAGGCACAACATCATATAATCACTTTTGGAGCAACATTGTGAGGCTTGTGCAGCCATACATGCCATTATCATACATGATGATATTTCATGCTGTGTGCTAATGCATAACACTACTTACAGCACAATCTAAGCATGTCTACTCAGAAGTAAGTCCTACAGATCTCAATGAGACTTACTCCCAGGTAACGCTGTATAGGATTACAACCTGGATAGTAAACACCAAGTAAAAATGCACATTATGAATTTAAGTTTAATCTTACTTTATGTGCAGACAGGAAAAAGTGGCCATAAATGGGTACACAGTGTGTGTGTGTGTGTGTGTGTGTGTGTGTGTGTTACCATCGATAATAATAACAAATAAGAGAAATAAAAGAGAAGGCTAAATAAAACTGAAACAAAAATTTAAATATAGTATGTGGTTCATGCATCTAGCCATGAGATTACAAGTGGGTCTGTTGGAGAACAACAATTCTCGTTCTTTGGCTAATACTGAATACATTTTATTGATTTATTTATTTTTACTCTGTCCTTTAAGCAAAGCTTCCCAGAGTGGCTAACAAAGTAAATAAATTCACATGCATGGCTGAGAGCTCTTATTTTCCACTCCAGTTTTCCACTCTGAAGAATATTTGAATATTTATTGGAAATATTATCTCTGTATTTTTGAAGAACACAGAGCTTGTGTAAAAGGTGGTTACAGTGAGGAGTTCTCCAATGGCTCTCTACATTTAAAGTGTACGTTCTCTCTACTGACTTATTCCTAATCCTCGAGAAGATTAGGAAAAATGTTGCAAAACATCCTTCAGAGAATTACAGAGGTCAACTCAACTTCCTGGTCAACTACCAGGAACAAATTAGCCCTGGGGTCAAATTATACCCACAGAAAACAGGTAGAATTAGGAAATGCCCCTGTGAGCTGAAGGAAAGGGAATGGCATGTCTATACAGTACTGTCAGGTTGAAGTACAAAGATTTCACAGATGATCACAATTTAGCCTAAGAGGGAGAATGAGGACAAGGGACAGGAAAACTCCAAAAAGAGATTTTTGCATGGAAAGGACATCAGTCCACTTCCAAATATGCCTTGAATCTGTTGGTTTGCCTTGAACCATGAGGTCAAAAATGTAATGTACATAGATCTGGTTCTTGAATTTTGGCTCTGGAAGAGCAAAAAGGCCCTTTTTGCCATGAAAGCAAGCCCAAGCTTGAGGACACACATTTCCAATAAACACCCATGCCTTCAGATCAGTCCATGCAAGCCAGATCATACTGCACAACCAACAGAGCCTGTGCATCCAGCAGTATAGCTGAGGAAGGGAACAGTTAGTATTGCAGGCACTGCAACATGCCCTGTAAGCTGCCCCTCCGACTCACCGTCAAAGCCATTCTGGGCATTGATGGCAAAGCGCAGGTGCTCGCTGAACAAAACAGCATCTCCTGTGTGCTGCCATCACTGCCCAGAATGGCTCCAACAGTGAGTGGGAGGGCGTGTTTTTGCCCCCCCCCTCTAACTACGCCATGGTGCACATCACAGAAAAGGTACCCAAAAGAACCAGAGATTACAATGCATTGGCGGAAATACAATAAGTTTGTAGGATCTACTGCAGTAAAGAGAAAGTGAACCAGAAAGATTGATGTGACAAAAGGAGAGCCACAATCTTCACCCCGTGACAAACTGGTCTTCTCTGATCAGCTCACACTGTATTAACTTTCCCACAGTCATGAGGCCATGGCAAAGTACACAGCCAGCTAGAGAACTGCTTCTGTCAGCCTTTCTGGGCCTTTCTATTGTTCTTCCACCAGCAACCTAGAAATGAAGGGAAATACTTCTAAAAATCTGAAAGACATTCTTTTAAATTTCACAGTGTGGATGTGAGTGTGTGTATTTTGCACATTCTGATTCGGAATGAATGTATTCTGAATAAAATATTCTGAACAAAACATAATCATTCATATTCTGAATGAATGTATTTTGCCAACATATTGCAGACAAGTTCAGTAAGGCCATGCTTTAGGCCTTCCGAAAGCACAAAAACTTGGGATTGCATATACTTCCCCTGCTCCCTTGCAGCCTAACCACGCTTGTAGAAAGCTAATTCAGCAAAGTACAGTTCACAGTTGATCTTACTTTAGACACATATAACATCAAGATATACTAGCATATATCCACAGACACCGGTGCAACAAAGGTCCCACCAGCACACGGCTGGACGTCACAGATGCCAGTACAAATGTTGCCAGTTTGTTGTTTTGTCACCTTTTTGTCACCTTCCAAAACATGCACATCCTCTCCTAGCTCCATCTTGGTTCCAAAGCTGACAGTCCCAAGAGTCAGCCAGACCTTTGTGGTCCCAGAGGGGGTGAGGTATGGTTCTCACTAATTAACAGCATGCTAATAATAAAAATAATAACAACAATAACAACAACAACAACTCGGTATTTATATACTGCCTTTCTGGTTTTCCGTTTTGACGTGCACGTTGGGGGAAGAATACCAGGCAAATCTCTAACAAAAACCCTTGACTTCCGACGGGCGGACTTCCCTCAAATGAGGAGGCTGGTTAGAAGGAGGTTGAAAGGGAGGGTAAAAAGAGTCCAATCTCTCCAGAGTGCATGGAGGCTGCTTAAAACAACAGTAATAGAGGCCCAGCAGAGGTGTATACCGCAAAGAAAGAAGGGTTCCACTAAATCCAGGAGGGTGCCCGCATGGCTAACCAGCCAAGTTAGAGAGGCTGTGAAGGGCAAGGAAGCTTCCTTCCGTAAATGGAAGTCTTGCCCTAATGAGGAGAATAAAAAGGAACATAAACTGTGGCAAAAGAAATGTAAGAAGGTGATATGGGAGGCCAAGAGAGACTATGAGGAACACATGGCCAGCAACATTAAGGGGAATAATAAAAGCTTCTTCAAATATGTTAGAAGCAGGAAACCCGCCAGAGAAGCGGCTGGCCCTCTGGATGGTGAGGGAGGGAAAGGGGAGATAAAAGGAGACTTAGAGATGGCAGAGAAATTAAATGAGTTCTTTGCATCTGTCTTCATGGCAGAAGACCTCGGGCAGATACCGCTGCCCGAACGGCCCCTCCTAACCGAGGAGTTAAGTCAGATAGAGGTTAAAAGAGAAGATGTTTCAGACCTCATTGATAAATTAAAGATCAATAAGTCACCGGGCCCTGATGGCATCCACCCAAGGGTTATTAAGGAATTGAAGAATGAAGTTGCAGATCTCTTGACTAAGGTATGCAACTTGTCCCTCAAAACGGCCACAGTGCCAGAAGATTGGAGGATAGCAAATGTCACGCCTATTTTTAAAAAGGGAAAGAGGGGGGACCCGGGAAACTATAGGCCGGTCAGCCTAACAACCATACCGGGTAAGATGGTGGAATGCCTCATCAAAGATAGGATCTCAAAACACACAGACGAACAGGCCTTGCTGAGGGAGAATCAGCATGGCTTCTGTAAGGGTAAGTCTTGCCTCACGAACCTTATAGAATTCTTTGAAAAGGTCAACAGGCATGTGGATGTGGGAGAACCCGTGGACATTATATATCTGGACTTTCAGAAGGCGTTTGACACGGTCCCTCACCAAAGGCTACTGAAAAAACTCCACAGTCAGGGAATTAGAGGACAGGTCCTCTCGTGGATTGAGAACTGGTTGGAGGCCAGGAAGCAGAGAGTGGGTGTCAATGGGCAATTTTCACAATGGAGAGAGGTGAAAAGCGGTGTGCCCCAAGGATCTGTCCTGGGACCGGTGCTTTTCAACCTCTTCATAAATGACCTGGAGACAGGGTTGAGCAGTGAAGTGGCTAAGTTTGCAGACGACACCAAACTTTTCCGAGTGGTAAAGACCAGAAGTGATTGTGAGGAGCTCCAGAAGGATCTCTCCAGACTGGCAGAATGGGCAGCAAAATGGCAGATGCGCTTCAATGTCAGTAAGTTTAAAGTCATGCACATTGGGGCAAAAAATCAAAACTTTAGATATAGGCTGATGGGTTCTGAGCTGTCTGTGACAGATCAGGAGAGAGATCTTGGGGTGGTGGTGGACAGGTCGATGAAAGTGTCGACCCAATGTGCGGCGGCAGTGAAGAAGGCCAATTCTATGCTTGGGATCATTAGGAAGGGTATTGAGAACAAAACGGCTAGTATTATAATGCTGTTGTACAAATCGATGGTAAGGCCACACCTGGAGTATTGTGTCCAGTTCTGGTCGCCGCATCTCAAAAAAGACATAGTGGAAATGGAAAAGGTGCAAAAGAGAGCGACTAAGATGATTACGGGGCTGGGGCACCTTCCTTATGAGGAAAGGCTATGGCGTTTGGGCCTCTTCAGCCTAGAAAAGAGACGCTTGAGGGGGGACATGATTGAGACATACAAAATTATGCAGGGAATGGACAGAGTGGATAGGGAGATGCTCTTTACACTCTCACATAATACCAGAACCAGGGGACATCCACTAAAATTGAGTGTTGGGCAGGTTAGGACAGACAAAAGAAAATATTTCTTTACTCAGCGTGTGGTCGGTCTGTGGAACTCCTTGCCACAGGATGTGGTGCTGGCGTCTAGCCTAGACGCCTTTAAAAGGGGATTGGACAAGTTTCTGGAGGAAAAATCCATTATGGGGTACAAGCCATGATGTGTATGCGCAACCTCCTGATTTTAGGAATGGGTTAAGTCAGAATGCCAGATGTAGGGGAGGGCACCAGGATGAGGTCTCTTGTTATCTGGTGTGCTCCCTGGGGCATTTGGTGGGCCGCTGTGAGATACAGGAAGCTGGACTAGATGGGCCTATGGCCTGATCCAGTGGGGCTGTTCTTATGTTCTTATGGTCATCAAATTACTCCTCTGACTTTATTCAAGGCGGTTTACTTAGGCAGGCGTTTCTAAATCCCTCAAGCGGATTTTTACAATCATAGAGGTTCTGTCTTTCAAGAACCAACCACATTTCAGAATGGATCTTCCTGGTTTGGTCTCACTTCTGGCCTCCAGTTCTCCCACGCAGGCTGACAAGCAGCTTCGTCTCTCACATGGAGGGCAGCCAAGACGCTTCTTTCTCACACCAAGAGCAGGTGGAATCACTCAGCTCGGCTTGTCAGCTGCTTCAAGGTCTCGCCATTCTCAACCGTTCAGGGAGCTGCCGGTGTCCTCGAACTGGTGACCTTCTGATGTTATCTTCGGGCTAAGGGAGGCTCTACCCTCTAGACCAGAACTCCTGCCCTGACATAAGGGCAATTGGTCAGAATGGGAAGCTGTAGGACAGTGGGACATCTGTTTGTCACCTTCTAAGGTCTTGCAAATTTGGGCTCCCCATCTTGGCATTTATTATTATTAGTGGTGGTGGTGGTGGTGGTGGTGGTACCACAGCCACCAGATTTTTGGACTGGGATTTCTGGGTGCTTATTTTTTCTTACTCTACCCTTGAGTTTAAGAATTGGTGAAATACCCCTGTATAATCTTTGATGTTCCTAGTGTGCGACTTGTGGCACTTGTTCAAATGTTATCGTAAGGAGGTCTCTGTGTCTGCCCCTCCCACTGCAGGATGCAGCGTGCACCCTGTTGGTTATGGATACCTGGATGGATTGGGCCCCGGTAGCCCAATTGTAAGCCTGGAAGCACCCAGAGAATGCCCGGGCGAAGAGGGAGGTTAGGATACAGCGGCAGATTCTGCTGCTATCTCCAACTCCATTTTGGGCCTGAGCCTTCCCTTCCTCCACCTTCCTTCCACCCTGTTTTGCCCACTCTTGTCTCCCCATTGCCTCAAAAATACTCATCGACAGCTGGTGCTGGAAGGGCATGGCCAGTTGTCCATGCAGTGCTGAGGCCCAGCAACAACGGCCCCTCCTTTCTGGGTGGATATGCCTTACAGCACATTTGCAACATCCAGTGCTGGCACTGGAGGTCGGCGCTGGTGCTAGGTTCGTTTAAGACTGGGCCCCCAATTTTCTGTTTTAAAATTTGAGAAATGTGTTATTTAGGTACTCAGTGTCTTGTCTGGTTTGACATAACTTTCTCAAGACTCATGTGCTTCATAAGGCTTATCAAATAGTACTTTATTGGGAAAGAAAGACATTATTTCCTGTCTTAGCGCTCAAAGTTCAAACAGAAATTTGAAGAAAGTTTTTGTTGTGTATGCGTTGTCATCAATTTGTGTGTGTTGACTCTTGCTCATTTTACAAAGTGGTCAGTGTCCACTTGGGAAGAAAAAAAAAGGAAAATGTGGGGATGCTTATTACGCATTTAAGAACTAGGCAAAGAACAACCATGGCTGCTCATCACAAAGGAACATGTCATACGCAAACTTGTGCAGTGACACATCGCACAAAGCACACACAGAAACAGGTTAAGGTAGCTTAATGGAAAGATCCTTGTGGGTACGAGATGGTCAAGTTTTTGGATGTGAGAATACATTTCTTTCCTACCTGGTTTCTAGAATTTGTAGATACAGGAACAAACAAAATATGATTTCATATATAAGAAAGGGGCCTTTACCTTGGCACGTTGTAACGTGACCCCCTCTAATGACTTACATGGCAGATTTAGAAATGCCTCCTAGGAAGATCGTTTATGTAGCTGCAATTTAGGTGAAGTAGAAACATCCACACACTGGATGTTGCACTGTCCCAGATGGCAAGTACTAAGACAGCAATTTCTCTCTCCCTTGCTCTATGCTAAAACAGGGCATTCTGAGAAAGCTATAATTCAATTCCTTCTAGCAGGTGATGTAGAGCATACAACCCTCTCAGTCGCACAGTTCCTAAATTTGAGTAATTTGAATCGAGCCAAGCTTTCTGTAGCAAGTAATCACTGAGTACATTACATCTTTGGCAGTATCTGCAGAGTAACTGATAGTTTTGTTTTTTTTAAATAATACATGTTTGTATGTAAAACGTATTGTACATTTGTATCTGTGTGTACACGTAGGTGTGCACATATACATATATTTGTGTATTACTTAGGTTTATATTCTCTCTACGGTTTCCGTACAGTCTTCACCTACCAAATGTTTATGCCTAATAAAGGTTGACTTGACTTGATATAAGAAAGGATGCTAAAGCTTAAAACTCATGATGATGCCATTGACAGACTTCTTTCTTCTACAAATACTGTAGTGCTTTTGTCTTTCATGTGCAGAGGGTTTTTACCAGACATTTATACAGTGTTACCAACTGTTTCACAACCTACTGATTTTGATTAAATGACTAGTTGTGTATATTAAATGTCTACAAAAAAAAAGTCTGAAGAAAGATAGCAAAAATGAAAAATTCTCTGAGGATACTTTTAGTATGGATGGCTCTACAAGTGATGACACAGATCAGGAAATATGGGGACATAGTCCTACCAGACAATAGGACTGGGCCCTAAAATAGCTACAGGAGGTTTAATCAGGATCCGTTGCAAGGGGCTTACTGGTATATGTGGAGGTGGCATTCAACCTTTGTGCCACGGCCCCTACAAAAATTCCCCCCCACCTCAAAACTGCTATAAACCCCAAGAGGAAAACTTCCAACAGTATATTTGGTGTTTACTACCAGTATGGCCTCATGACAAACTGTGCAAACATGGCTATTTGTTGTTAGTGTGCATATACCCTAATGAATCTATAGAAACTATTTTAGTGTGATGACTGAATATTAAGCAAACAAGGAAAACAGCTAAGGAGATGCAGATTTGATCATTAATCTGGATGGTAAACCCACAGAAGCTCCAGGTAAAAGTAGCATATAGATATTTTGAAAATAAAATAAAACATAACAACTGTTGCAACAAAGTCCTGGGGCACCTTAAAGGCTAACAGATTTATTGAGATATAAGTTTTCATGAACCAAATGGACCACCTCAGATAAATTATTATCCTCAGTTGGCAAAGATTCATACACATTTTATACAGAAAGAAAAATGAAACACATAAAGATGTTTCTACCCTAAGTTCAAATGTACAGTGACCAAACAGATAAGTACAGATAAGTACAATGACCAAATATGAATGATCACTGTATACATTTGAACTTTGGACAAAATGTCACAGATTGTACCTCTTGTACTTCATGGCCTTTCAGTCCCTATGTTTACATTTTCTCTTTACACTTGTATGTGGCATGCATACACAGGCTGCCAACTGAAGTTACGCATCATACATCTGATGGAGAGAGTTCCAATCCATTAAAGCTCATGCCACAATAAATCTGCTACCACAGAATTCTGTGCTGTTTTTGTTGCAACAGACTGTCACAGCTACCCACTGGAGTTATTATTATAACTAATGCTTCTACCATCACCCTCTTCTGTTGGCCACAATGGGTTTTTCACAAAAGTCATGTTTGAAATCTTAAAAGAGTTTGATCCTGCAGAATCCTTTTGTTTTGATCTTCTGATGGTGCTGAGCATGCATTTGCATGCAGATGAGGATTTTTAATAAAACTCTAGTAAATGCACATGGGTCAGAGATAATACACTGGCCAACATCCTAGAATTAAGCTCTTAAAACCTTATTCAATTGTCTCATTCATAATTGGCAATAAGAATTCACAATTGTCCAATTCTTACAATGCAAGCCAATGCATGTCTACACAGAAGCAAGCCCCACTGAGTTCAATGGGACTTACTCTCAAATAAGTGTGCTTTGGATTGCAATCTTAATTGGACTGCAACGAAAGTCAATTTCGGAATACAATTTGTATACAATTTGAAATGTCAATTTCGGAATACAATACAGCTTATCAGTTGCAATAGTCTTGCACAGAGCCTTGCTAATGGAGCTAAGAAGCACCTCTAAATGGTTAGTCTCTTATATTTAGAAGGGGGAGAGCAACTTCCCTATTCATCCCAGCAGGTCATCTTTTCCAGTGATGTTTGCTGGTGTCTATTTTGTGCCTTTTAAAAATCATTTTAGATTGTGAGCTCTCTGAGACAACCTCGTCACTGATTTTGGGCACAATCCTAACCAGGTCTACTCAGAAGTAAGTCCTATTTTGTTCAATGGGGCTTACTCTCAGGAAAGTGTGGTTAGGATTGCAGCCTTTGCCACATAAACTGCTTTGTGAACTCTTTTTGTCGAAAAGCACTATATATGTATTTTTTGATAACGATGATGATGATGATGACCTACTGTATTGATGTTTGACTTTAAAGAAGCCGATCAGACAGTCAAGGCTTGCAGTCAATGCCTGTGCCATTTTATCTCTCTCGTGGTTCAGGGTTTGGGAGGGAGGAGAGACATTAGGCATACCCGGAGTTCCAAAAGAGTCACATCTGGCTGAAAGCTTTGGAGGCACCTGCCATGCACCCTTCCCTCCGAGCAGGGAAGACAAGCGTCAGGACGCGCTTGGCACTCCCCGCCCGCCTGCGGTGTCAGCCTTCCCGGACAGACACCCCAGTGAGAGCTCCCTTACCGTGCCAGGTCCAGGAAAGAGTCGACGGTCTCCTTGCTGGTGGTCACGTCGTCCAAGCCCAGGGCGTTGGAATTGAGCGCCCCCGCGCCGACGCCGGGCTTGATGATGAAGCCCAGGGCGATGGCGAGGGCGGCTGCCATCAGGGTGGTGACCAAGAAGTAGGCGAGGGCGATGCCGCCCAGCTTGCCCAGGGAGCGCGTGTCCAGGCTGGCGGCTCCGGAGACGAGGCTGCACACCACCAGCGGCAGGATGATCATCTTGAGCATGCGGAGCAGCATCTCCCCCGGGAAGGCCAGGTAGGCGACCTGGGCGGGCGTCAGGTGCATGCCCCGCACCGCCGCGCCCATGCCCACGCCCAGGAGCACCCCGGACACGGTCAGGATCACGATGCAGTTCCTCCGCAGGAAGCGCCCGCAGCTGCGCGGCTGGAAGAGCTGCAGGCGGGGCCGCCGCGGCGCCTCGTCGCCTTTGGCCTCCAAGCCGGACACCACCGTCGGCTCCAGGTAGCCGTTCTGGCTCTCGCTGGGCTTCTCCATGCCGGCGGCTCAGCTGTGGTCGAAGGAGAGAGAGAGGCTTCCCAGCAGGGAGCCCGAGGAAGCCCCCAGCCCCCGCGGGCCTTCTTCGGGACCTGGGCGAAGAGCGAGCCCGCAGCCGCCTGTGCGCCCTCGGTGCGCCTCGCACCTTTTACGCACAGAGCTCTCCGCTGGCCGGCGAAAGCCGCTCGCTGCCCGTGCGCACAACCACTCCCCCCACCCAATCGGGATGATGCAAGGCGAAGGCAGTCTGGACTCAGACCGGCTGCCTCCCCCGTCCCCTCGGACGGCTCCTCCCGCTCGAGCCCCCCCTTCAATGGGAACGCTGACTGAGCCGCTCCTCCGCAGCTCATTGGACTGTCCGCGGGGATTCACACGGGCGCTCAGCGAAGGGGCCGACTGGGGAAGGCCAAATCAGGCTCGTGGGGGGGAGCAGCCCTTGCGCCAGGCAGGGGCTTTCATTTGCCGGCAGTCCGCTTTGCCCGGAGCAGGAGGGGGAATCCACCGCAGGGGATGCCATTGGAGCCTTATTTTAGGCGCATCCTCCTCTCTCCTCCCCTTTTGTCCATACTTGGTGACAAGGCAGCAGGTGACAGGCAAGGCGCAGCTCGCGTCATGTTCTATCTCGGCGGCCCAGGGAGGTGGGAGAATGCCGGCTGGCTGTGGAATGGACTGTGCCACTTCACACTGCAGAAGGGGGGGTGTTGGGGGGGAAAGCTGCCCCTGGGAACTGTTGCAACATTATCAGGGGCAACATTATCAGAACTCAGTTACAGTCCAAGCCCATGCATGTCTACTCAGAAGTAAGTCCCATTAGAGCCAGTGGGGCTTACTCCCAGGAAAGTGTAGCTAGGAGTGCAGCCTTAGAGCCTAATCCCATGCATGTCTACCCAGAAGTAAGCCCCCTTATAGTCAGTGGGGCTTGCTCCCAGGAAAGTGTGGCTGGGATTGCAGCCTGGGAGCCTAATCCTGTGCATGTCTACCCAGAAGTAAGTCCCCTTAGAGTAAGTGGGGCTTCCTCCCAGGAAAGTGTGGCTAAGGCCAGCCAGGGTGTCATAGCCACAAAAGAGGATTAGGTACCCCAAAATGTAGGGCATCCAAGAAAAATGTAGGACCTGAGAAAATTAAAAACTACAAACACTCATATATGGATTTCATGTGATTAAACACTATCAGCCCAATCCTAATCATGTCTACTCAATTAGTCAATGGGACTTACTCCCAGGAAAGTGTGGATAGGATTGGGCTGTATATTAATCATTAAGTTTAAATTATATGTAATAAATTACACGTCATGTAGTTTTATTGCATATAATTTATTACTTACAAGAAGGCTATGAGCTGCCTGCTCACAGGGAAAAGGAGGACGTTTAAGTTCTTTTCCAGGACACAAGGCTAAAAATGAGGACATGTCCTGGAAAAAGTGGACGTCTTGTCACCCTGAGGCCAGCCTGTCGCCTGCCTCCCTTTTTGGGAGGTAATGGTTCCCTTTTTCTGGGCAGTTTTAAATAGAATCAATTAAGAAATTTGGTTCCCTGCCTGTGATCTGAAATGGTGCAGTCCCTTCTAATAACCCAGCATTCTATCACCTCACCCTATTGCACGTGTACGCCAGGTCGATGGATGCCCACATGCCGTGGACAGGCATACCCTACAATGAGATGGGCTGTTGGTATTGGTCAGCATAGGAGTGAAGCCCCAGCACCTCAGGAAGGCCCCAACAGCTCCAGCTCCAGACAAGCTGCCACTGAGGAGTCCCAAGGCTAAAAGGGAGGGCTCTCTGAGAAGTCCGTGCCCTGTGGTGCTGTCACCTGTGGCAGCAACAGCAGCCCTACCTCTTTCCCCACTTCTGTCCAAACCAGGGCAACAAGTTCAATGTAGCCACCTCTGCTCTCTACAGCAGCAGAGACTGTGTTCAGCACTCCTGAAGCAGTGGACAAGTTAGTGGAGCTGGCTGCTTTGTGGGTGGCAGGGCCTCTGAGAGAAATTTTATCAAGGGATACCAAGTTTCTTTTGGACCCCTTCCAAAAGGGGGGTAGCAGTGGCAGAATGAAGGCAAAACAGGCAGGAATAATGGCAAAAAGTGCCAACAGCCGGAATAGTCTTTGGAGCCCAGGTCTACCAGTCTTCCCAGTGCAGAGCAGGCAGGTCTACCTGCCCGCCTGGCGTTGGCAGCTAGATATGGAAAATCAAACACACTCCTTCGTTATAAAAAGAGGTTTTATAATAAAATCCCACTCTCAACCTCACCACAAGAAGCACATTTTGGTTTGGGAATAGCACAAAGAGACAAATGGTTATCGTTTAAGAATATATTGGATTTTAACCAAGGTCAATGTATGTTGAAGTCTAGAGAAGAATTGATTGCAGAGGGTTTTGACTGCCAATGGTTTATGTATCTACAATTATTAGAAAGATTTAAAACTGATAAAAAATCATATGGCTTTGAAGAGGGAGAGTCAATATTGGAGAAACAACTAAGATCAGATGAGCAAGTAATATCTAAAATATATAAATTGCTTTTGAAATTTGAAACAGAAGATGAACAGGTCAAAGAATGCATGATCCAGTGGGCGAAAAATGTGGGCCATGAACTCTCAATGGACAGATGGGAGAAACGATGGATAAAACAGATAAAATTTACTCTGAATGTTAACATTAAGGAAAACATATATAAGATTATTTATCGATGGTACGTGACACCAAGTAAACTAGCCAAACTGTATGAAAGTATGTCCAATAGTTGTTGGAAATGCAAGGAACAAGAGGGAACCTTTTACCACATGTGGTGGACATGTTCAAAAGGAAAAAAGTATTGGTTACAAATTCATGCACAGATACAGCTGATCTTAAAAACAAATGTACAGTTGAAGCCAGAAGTATTTTTATTAGGTATGACAGATGAATATGTGGAAAGAAAAAGTGAAGTTTTATTTTTGTACATGATAAGCGCTGCCAGAATACTCTATGCTCAATATGGTGGACAAAACTTATGAACTTTGCAGAGATGGACAAACTCACAACTTTGCTTAAAGAGAACTCAACAAAAAACTTCTTGAAAAATTGGAAACCAATTATTGACTTTTTGAAACAGAGAGAAAATAATAATTTAATGTATTATGGATTTGAAGATTAGTTTTAAAGGATTAAATCAGCGGTATTCAAACTGAGGCGTCGCGACGCCCCAGCCTGTGGGTCCTGGCCTCTGCCCCCTTAAGGGGCGGGGGCAGCCAGGAGACTGGGGAAGGCAGCAGCGCGATCCGCAGGATCATACCGCTCAGGGGGCTGCAGGGGCTTGGGTGCATTTGCCCAAGCCTCATGCAGCCTCCCAGGGGTGCGGAGAGCCCTGCACAACCTTCGGCAGGGCTCCCCAGGTCAGGCAAAGGGAAGGCGGAGCGAAAACCAGAAGCGGAGCACGATTGCTCCGCTTTCCCTTCTGACGGGGCTGCAGAGACTGGGGTGCACCCTCCGGTCCCTGCAGCAGCCGTCCCTGTGTGCGGGGAGCCCTGTCACTCCCCAGGGTGCGTCAACCAGGGCAGAGTGCCCCCTGCTCCCACTTGCTACACTACAGCTCTGAGGAGCTGATTTTCATGTGGAAAAATTATATGCTTATGCCATTATACATGTTCAAAGACATTTGGACTGTTGTAACATTAATTCTCCCTCCCATAGAATTCTTTTCTAGAATGATGGCTGTTCTTAGTTTTTATAATTGGATGGTGACAACCCTTTTCCACTGTACCTTGCACTGGCTGTTTCACTGCAAGATTCCTGTCCATGAAAAGTACAACTTTCCACAATAAGTGGACATTGTGAATAAGGATTCCAAGCTCAGTGATACATGTTAAAATAAGGTTGCAAAGTTAAGCATGCAAGGGCACTGTCAGTTGTGCTCCTCATAGTTGTCGCTTTTGCAAGTTCACACACGGAATTGCAATATTCCTTCCATGCTGCAGTAGGTAAAGCAAGTTTTAGGGCACTGGCATTGTGTAGATCCTGTCCACACAGAGAAGGTTGTTACTGCTCAGCCACTATTATTTAAAAAAAATGCATTTTCTGCATTAAGAAATGTAAGAATTTAAGCATGGAAAAAATACAAGTGAGAAATAGATGACAATATCATGTGACACACACACACATTAAGTAAAGAGTAAGACTCCATTCGTATCCACACTTTCATGGGAGTTATTCCCATAGAACAGGGGTGCCCAAACCCCGGCCCTGGGGCCACTTGCGGCCCTTGAGGCCTCTCAATGCGGCCCTCAGGGAGCCCCCAGTCTCTAATGAGTCTCTGCCCTCCGGAGAATTGTTGGAGCCCACACTGGCCCAACACAACTGCTCTCAGCATGAGGGTGACTGTTTGACCTCTCACTTGAGCTGTGGGGTGAGGGCTCCCTCCACTGCTTGCTGTTTCAAGTCTGTGAGGCAGCAGTGGCAGCAAAGGAAAGGCCAGCCTTGCTTTTTGCAAGCCCTTTTATAGGCCTTGAGCTGTAGCAAGACCTTCGCTCATTCATATAAGTTCATCTTTAATATATTCATTCATGTAAACTTATGTAAATTTATTCAAATTTTAAATGTAAATTAATTCTTTTTTTCCCCGGCCCCTAACACAGTGTCAGAGAGACAATGTGGCCCTTCTGCCAAAAACATTGGACACCCCTGCCATAGAACACAATAAGACTTACTTCTGAGTAGACATGCATAGGATTGAGCAGTGAGTAAACAATGTGTAAGAATCCCAGGCTAAACACCCTGTGTGGAACTAACTTGGGATTAAGTTCCATTGAACTCTGGGGGGGGGATCTTACTTCTGAGTAAAATTGTGCTGTAAGTCACTGAGCCTCATTTTAATTCGTGCCTGCCCTAATTATATTATAAAGCATCTCCAGAGTTCTGTTACATAAAGATTTGTATTTAGCATTTTCTAATTGTTTGTCCCCTATTGTGTGTTATTTAATTTTTATCATAATTCCACATGCTTCTCTGTGTTTTCCCCAAATGCTCTGAATCTGGTTAAGTTCCCACACCTTGTGGAAACATATTTTGAAAAACGCAGCCTTGCTTTCAAATACTTTCAGATAGCTGAGCAGATATCACTTTATTACCCAAACATCATGTGCAAACTTGGCAGGACACACTGGCTGATCTAAGTGAATATTTAATTTCCTGAAAGTCACAGTGTTCCTACCAGCATGGAAATAAAAATTATATAAAAAGAGAGAAAAAAATATATAGTTGAATAAAAAGTATTAACCTTGTACAGAAACCCCCCACCACAGCTAGTTTCTGGTGGGATATACATTCTATCTGTGAAAATATTGTGTGTGTAATTAATATTTTCAACGCCCTAGATGAGGTAGCTTCATCTTGCAGAATTCTCATAACTGCTGCCAGTGTTGCTTCACATAACCCACCAGTCACATGTACAACTTTGCTTCCCGCAAGCAGACTGTGAACACAGTGTTGGCCAGCTGAATTCATTGCAGCCTGCCCATTCATTCAGCAATCATAAGCCACACATGCTTGTTGAAAGTAGTCAGTGGCCAAATGGTAAACCAGATGGAGTACATAATGGAGGGCTTGGATTGGTAACCATGCTCCAATTTTCATGGAGGCTCTTAGACAGCCAATGGGAACTTTTTATTCTTGCCAAGCAGCAGTTAGGGGAGGAAGGACTGCGTCAAGACTGGTATGGGGAAGGGTTAAAGTATCCTTCCTATCACTGAGGTCCCAATCCAGTTTGGGCACCTTGCTGCCTCTAGTTTTGAAAGAAATACTGAACCTGGCATTGCTAATAATGGGCTTAATCTATTGCTAATAATTATCTATTGCTAATAATGGGCTTAATCTAGTTTGGTCATCAGTCGCTTCGAACATGTTGAGTTCGAAGGGACTCAACAAGGAAGCCCATGCAGGCTACTGGAATGGGAGAGTTATGTGGACTTCCATAAAAGCCCCTCAGTTTCTTCTTGATTTAGCACAAGCATTAAAAGACACTGTCTTACCATTTTCCTCTCTGGTGCTAGCAAGCGATATAATAATCTCAGAGAATATTAGAGCTTTTTAAGGGGGACACACAAAGCAATACATTTACTAGTAGATTTAATAGCGGTGGTGTGGGGGTTCTGTTGCGCAAGCCACTATGAACATCTCCCTTTTGGAAGTGGAAAAGAAGTATGCAAATCTTCTAAAAAAAAGACAGAAATAAACTGTTAAATGCAGGAGGAACCGTTTTTGTAAACAGCATGCAGAAAAAAGAATGAAGAGCAAACACATAACTGCTTCTCCATGGCTATGCGGCAGACATACTGGAAAATGTCCACAGTACAGTGATACCCATGTGAGGTGGCATGAAGGCTGCAGCACTGTGTCAGAGTAACCGGTGAGATATTTCAAAACTGGACAATGGACAAAATGTTACATCAGCCCTGGGGTCATGATGTCTCCCGCATGCTACCTGCCACAGTCACTGTGAGTTCAAAGAAAAATCAATTCTAATTTAAATAAAAAACACAATTTTTTTAAATAGATGATTTATGGCATTTATGGATTCACTCATGCTCATAAAAAGGATGAAAATGGTAAATTAACAGCACAATCCTATATATGTCTACTCAGAAGTAGCACTAAATTCAATTATTTTGGAATAAAGCATAAATATAATGAGAAATGCTTTCTCTTGTTCTTTTCACTGTTAACCATATGGGTGTCTGCTGGTCTCTTCAGCATTTTTCAACCATGTCTCTACAGGTACACACCACAGAGCAGAGAAGAGAACTTACAGC
Organism: Tiliqua scincoides; assembly: GCF_035046505.1. Taxonomy (NCBI): domain Eukaryota; kingdom Metazoa; phylum Chordata; class Lepidosauria; order Squamata; family Scincidae; genus Tiliqua; species Tiliqua scincoides. Next base: position 140,999,362 of record NC_089821.1, on the reverse strand, counting down.
CTGTGCCTGCACTGTATGTGGGAATGAGTACAAGACCTTCAAGTGTTCATGCTACACAAAACAAGTCTTGGACAAAAATGTCTGGATTTTGGAATAGTCCAGATTTTGGATGTCTCGATAATGGGAAGTCTACCATCTACCAAAAGCACATTTACAGCACTCTCCGTGTAGGGACCATCGGCACTGAGCGGTTTAAGATTGGATTGTTACTCCCCACAGTAAGTGGGGCTATGCAGGTAGATTATCCATGATCCAGACATCTAAAATCTGAACTATTCTGAAATCCAGACATTTTTGTCCAAGTGTCACATGTTTGGAAAATGTCACAGAAGGACAGGGTGGTAAAATTTGTCCTGCAGCCTATGTGTCCCATGTGTTTTTTCCAGTCTCAAGACAGCTTGGGATGGAAGACAGTGGCCCCCACTGATCTTTTCCTGTTGAATGCAAGGTTGACATATGCTCCAATCAGTCCTATTTACCAGGATCAGGAACAATTTTCTGTAGCAATGTTTCTGTCACATCACTATCCCTATTTTGCCCTTTGTATACATTTTGGAGGTGTCTTTTAAAATGCTTGCAGCACTCTGCAAGGCCACGGTGATCCATGCCACGGTGACATCGAGGTTAGATTACTGTAACGCGCTTTATGTGGGGCTGCCCCTGAAGACGGTCCGGAAACTGCAATTAGTGCAGAATGCGGCGGCCCATGTGGTCACTGGAGCTAGGCGGTTTGACTCTGTCAGCCCACTTCTCCAGAGGCTACATTGGCTGCCCATTTGTTTCCAGGCCCAATTCAAGGTGCTGGTTTTGAACTTTAAAGCCCTATACTGCTCTGAGCCAGGGTATCTTAGAGACTGCCTACATCAGCACAATCCGGCTCATCCTTTTAGGACTTAGGTCATCAGAGAAGGCCTTTTTACAAGTGCCGCCGCCTAAGGAGGTACGTGGGGCAGCGGCAAGAAATAGGGCCTTCTCAGTAGCGGCACCAATGTTGACTTGAGAATGGCTCCCTCTCTTGAGACTTTTCGGCGAGGCCTGAAGACCCTTCTGTTTAAACAAGCCTTCTGAGTTCTCGGCCTCTTTAACATCTTTTAGTATTTTTTACAGGCCTGATTCCTCTATGATCTGCTGCTTTATGCTCTTTTTATCTGACTACTATTTTTATTGTATCTGTTAATGTGTTTTTAATATGTTTTTTATCTGTTGGTTAAATTATGTTTTTAATCTGTTTTTAACATGTAAGCCGCCCTGGGTCCCTTTTAGGGAGAAGGGCGGGATATAAATATTATTATTAACATTATTATTATTAATATTATTATTATAACATTATTATTATTATTATTATTATTATTATTATTATTATTATTATTATTATTAAAGGCCAACAGATTGACTCTTTGTTGTTGTTTTAGCTGCAACAAAGCTGTCCCTCTGGGGCTTTAAGTGTTTCAAGTGTTCTTGCCTCTAATGGTTTTTCCTCAGTCCCTGCAGCCATTCTTAGAAGTTTAATCTCCGAGTGATGGGTGGGTATCTTTTATCTCTAATGCACATTCACATGAGGCACATGTTTTGAGGCACTATCTTGGAACAAGGGCTGTTCACATCCAAAGACTGTGCTTTTCTTTTCTGCAGCTGTTCTGTATTTAATAAAATTTTTAATCAGCTTCATTCAGAAGGCAACACTGGGGTGTAGTATTGTACAACACCCTGAACACCTTGTATTGCACAGCCTGATGTTACATGAGCTGCAGCTGGTGACGCTCCTTTTGAATGGTTGATAGTACATAAGCAAGTTATGGATTTTCTATGTCTGATAAAAAAAAGGGCAACCACTCAGTTTGGTTTTAATAAGACCAAGACTGGCCATTGCAGAGACAATGAATATCGCAAGGGTCGCCAAACTTGCTTAACGTAAGAACCACGTACAATAAACTTCAGAAGTTTGAGAGCCATAGTATTTAAGAAGCGTTAAAATTCTTAAAGATATTTACTCACTATGAACATTATGTTTTAATCCAGTGGACTATCAGCTTATACCCAGTAAATAATTATAAAGCTTGGGGGGGGGGAATCATTTACCTTTTCTGTTAATTGTGATGCCAAAAGGAGCTCAGCCAACATTTTTCCAATATATTTCCATTATATGTCGAAGAGCAGTATGTGGCTCATGAGCTATGGTTTGGCCACCCTAGAATGTAGCATAGCCTACAACCAGCAGAGGAGAAGTGTAGTGGGTGTGCAATGTGTAATGATGAGGGTCAGGCCTCCAACAGTCATCACTGGCATTGTAATATTCCCTAGGTCATGAAAACAGTCCTGGAGACAAGATAATTACTAAACAACTGTACTTATTAACTGAGATGCAGTAACTAGTTAGCGACATTTACAGAGCTCAATTAGGTTCATGTTCTGTTCAGCTTCTTTTCAATTTTTAGACACGAAGCTTAAATCTAACAAATAGTTAGAGGCTCTCTGGAAGTTGGCCCCAAAGCAACAGTAAAGCTGCAAGAAAAACAGTGTTATAAGTTGTGATGATTGTTGAGCTCCTCTTGCTCCCTTCTCCTATTCATGTGTTCCCCTTAAGCAAAGCCTCAGTGTAAAGTCCAACAGGCTTCCCTGAGATACTTTAAAATAAATGCCATTCCAGAAGTACCACATGGCCAAATAGAGAGGTACAACCAACTCAGCCAACCAACTCAGCGTGTGGTTGGTCTGTAGAACTCCTTGCTACAGGATGTGGTGATGGCATCTGGCCTGGACGCCTTTAAAAGGGGATTGGACAAGTTTCTGGAGGAAAAATCCATTATGGGATACAAGCCATGATGTGTATGCACAACCTCCTGATTTTAGAAATGGGCTATGTCAGAAGGCCAGATGTAAGGGAGGGCACCAGGATGAGGTCTCTTGTTATCTGGTGTGCTCCCTGGGGCATTTGGTGGGCCCCAGGGAGATACAGGAAGCTGGACTAGATGGGCCTATGGCCTGATCCAGTGGCGCTGTTCTTATGTTCTTACGTTCTTAGGTAGTTTGTGAATTCTTTGTCTTCATCATCTGATTCCAAGA